>NC_022018.1:21803100-21808275 GCF_000317375.1 Microtus ochrogaster
GCTAGATGAGATCCTTTCTTAGTGTCCTGCATAGCTGTCCTCTTGCTGTTTCTCTTGCCCATCATCCTACAAGCCCCTTTATAATCTCTCCTGCGAGCAGTCCTTTTCTGGGAACTTGTGTTGTTCTCTTTCTAGGCTCAGTGTTCAACGGACGTGTTGAAGAGCATCATTTCCAGTGTTCACAAGAAGTACAGCTGTCCATTATTAAATGGCCATCCCATGGTTCTAATGATAGAACTTGTCTGGTGGTTGCTTGAATGCCATGAAAAACCAGAGCTACATTTTCAGGCTTGACTCTTCTCTTAAATTCCATCTCAAAACATCCAGACACCAGAAACTCAGCATTCCCAGAGCCACTCAGAATCTTCCCAGACCTTCCCCTCCTCCCATGCATCTATCATGAAGGTTAGGACCATCCTTCCCCAGGTCTCTTCAGATAGAAGCTATAGAGAAATAATATTAAGATTCTAGACTTCACCTTTTCTGGTTTGAACTGTGCAATAACCCTGTCACTTTTTGGTTGACCTCCATTCTACCGTTCACCGTTTGTCAATTAGCCCCTCAGAACTAATATCGCCTCCTTGCTAAAGGTGAGTTGGAATGACTTCCCTTTGGTCACAAAATGAGGTTGCTTAATTACTGTTTCTATTGCTATGATAAGACACTATGACTAAAACCAACTTGGGGACAAGAAGGTCATTTCGCCTAACAACTTATAAATCTATCACTGAGAGAAGCCAGCGTAAGAACTCAGGGCAGGAACTGAAGCAGAAGGCATTCAGGAATGTTGCTTACTGACTTGCTCCTTGGGGTATGCACAGCCTGATTTCTTATACAACTCAAAACCACCTGCCCAGAGCTGGCACCACCCACTGTGAGCTGGGCCTTCTCATATCATTCATCAATCAAGAAAATACCCTACAGGGTTGCTCAGAGGCCAATCTGGTATAGGTGATTTCTCAGTCGAGGTTCCGTCTTTCCAAACAACTCTAACTTGTGTTCAGTTGACATAAAACTAGCCAGCACAGGAGGCCAATATATACTGTTCTATAGTATGCAGGTGATAATCTTGTCTTAGGGGTGTGTGTGTGTGTGTGTGTGTGTGTGTGTGTGTGTGTGTGTGTGATGTATGCGAATACAGTACCACACATGCCATAGCAAATCATAGAAGTCGACAACAACTCTGACAATAAGTGTCGATACTTGCCTTCCACGTTGTTTTAAAACAGGTCTCTTTGTTGGTTTTGACTGTGTGTTCCAGGCTATCTGTCTAGAGAGCCCCAAGGGATTCGCTCCTGTCTCCACTTCTTTACATGGGTTCTGGAGATTCGAACTCATCTCCTCACGCTTGGACTGGTCCCACTAAGCCATCTGTCCAGCCCCTCGCTATCACTGTTTACCACCCTTGTTTTCACACATGTGACTCAGTATCTCATGCAGTTTTCACAACTTGTCTTTATGTTATAGAGACTTCAAATGCAAACATAGTGGCGTAGGCCAAAGAGTTACAGAATCCTCCATTCATCCTCGTTTGCCTCTAAGAATTGCTCCATTGAAAGTATTTCACCCATTCTGGCCATGAACTTGTACTGAGAAGCCCTTTGACATTTTGACATCTGGGTTAGTGGGTGTACGGGGCACACTCAAGATAAACCATATTCCCACGGCGTGAGGTTCAGAGATGCCAGTCTTTCTTTCTAACAAGGCCATGTTGCTCTCTCCCCTTAGATCTAGTCTGTGGATGAAAATTACATGTTTGGGGGCTGGTGAGATGGCTCAATGGTTTAGAGTTTGGACTGCTATCCTAGGAGACCCAGGTCCAATTCCCAGCACCCATATGGCAGCCTCACAACTGTCTATAACTCCAGTTCCAGGGGATCCGACACCCTCACACATGCATATGTGCAGGCAAAACACCAATGCATATTAAATAAACAAATCATTCTTTAAAAAAGAAAGATTACATGTTCAAGTTCTTTGCCTGGAAAAAAGAAAGCATACAAATGAGAAACAGGTTTAAAAGTTGATCATTTGCCACTCAGCACTTAGCTAAGTATCTTATATGCCTGGCACAAGGGAGCCACGACTATTGAAAATCAAAAATCCACATGCACCGGCTCAGCTCAGAAATGCTCCATATATATCCAGCTAATTCTGTGAAGTCAATACCACAGATAAGGGCATTATTTATTTTGCCATTCCAGGTGTAATTACACAGTTTACCCTGTGCAAAGTGCACTTCATAAACACGGCAGATCAATGCTAGTTATCAAAATCTATCCATAGCTGACAGAACATGAAAAAGGGCTTTGCAAAGTGATCTGGAAAGCCCATCTGCAGAGCCAGCCCCACAGGTCAGCTTATTACCTGCTTAATCACACAGGCATCCTGGCAATAGTATCAATTCCCCAGGACTAGGACATGACATCACTCTTAACGGCATGTGCAAGAAGCTAGCCCCGAACCATGCAGAAGAGCCATCAGCTCAGGCTGCTGCCTCTGAGTGACCTATAGCCGGCAAGGGATAGTAGGGTGCTGGTAGGGACCAATCATATCAAGGCAAGGTGTGAAGAGCTTTCATGCAAAAGAATGAAATCCTCCTGCCTGGGCTAGAGACAGCTCAGTCAATAAAGCATTTGCTTTGCACGCATGAAGACCTGAGTTCCATCCAGATAACCCATGTAAACAAAAGCCAAGTGTGGTGATGCGCACTTGTAATCCAAGCACTGGGGATAGCGGTAGAGGGTGAAAACAGGAAATTGCCTGGAGCACACTTGCCAGTCAGCCTAACGTGTTGCAATTTCCTGGTTAATGAGAAACAATAAACAAAAACAAAAGCAAGGTGGGTGGCACCTGAGAAATAATAGGTGAGCTTGTCTCCTGCCTCTACATGCATGCACACACATGTGCTGACATACACACATATGCACTTTCATTTAACACACACATACCTTCGCATAAACATAAACAAGTCACACAGTTTGCTGCTCGTGAGCAAGCAAGGCCTCTGTTTGTTCTTTGTCCTTGAGTGAAAACTTAAACCATGTAGCCCAGCAGACCAACGTGCTGCAATTTATGCTTTGTGTTCAAGACACTCAGACAGAATATTGATGACTGTCCTATGACAGGCATTAAGATTTTCCACAATCTCTACAGCTTAACTATTGCTTCAAAGCTCTCAGGAAACTCCAGGATACCTGATTATCTGGAGGTCTCTGTGACACAGACCACATCTTCCCCTCTGGTCTGGAAGAAGGTGGGGTCTGTTTCCACTGTGATAGGAGGGACGTCTTGAATTGATGGTATCAGGGGCCTTGTTATGGGTGAATTCATTCTCTTCTCCCATCACTGAACTGAAACCCACCAAACACCAAGTTTTCAAAAGGCTAAGAAGGCAGGTGGCTCAGTGGTGCAGCCTTTGAGGACCTCCCGTGAATGAAGCATAAATCTGGAGCCAACCACACACGGGAAAACAGAAAGATTGACAGTGGGGTTCGCAAAGGCTATTATGGTTCCTGGGGCCACAGGAAGATGTAGCCAGCTGTGATACATTGCAGTGACATGGGGAGTAAGGTGGCTAACGATTTACAGTGTGACCATGGGCAAGGGACTGCCCTTCTCTGTGCCTTCATGGTTCCATCTTCACTCAGGGAAAGAAGAGCACCTATTACAATGATAAGACATTGTAATCAAGTACAGCATTTAAAATGGTCCCTGCAGGAGAGCGTGCCACTAAGGGGGCTGTGTCATCTCATCAGACACTCAGTAGGTGCCCGAGGACTGGATGAAGAGATATAGGCAACGA
Source organism: Microtus ochrogaster (assembly GCF_000317375.1). NCBI lineage: Eukaryota > Metazoa > Chordata > Mammalia > Rodentia > Cricetidae > Microtus > Microtus ochrogaster. The sequence goes on from NC_022018.1 coordinate 21,806,906, forward strand.
AAGGAAAGAATAAGCTCAGTTTGGGCAGGGCCAAGGCCCTGAGAGTGTGGTATGGTATGTAAGATGATCACAGAGCCATCTCAGACGCAGGTTGACCCTTGGCCTTGAGCACCACACCTTGTCCCAGCAGTGACAGAGGAGCCAATCTGGGCAGACCCACCCCAGATCCTTTTTCTTCTTTGTCTCAATGAAGGGTTAAATGAAATGTCAAGTTCAGCCAACTAGTGAAAGAGGAGGCAGGAGGGTGAGAGGGGAGGGGAGGACAGGGAGGGGAAGGAGAAAGAGAGAGAAGAGTGAAGGGGGGGGAAGGGAGGTGGGAAAGAGGAAAATTTATCTCCCCACCCAAACCCACTACATTTCTTCCTGCAGCATCCATAGGATGCTCCCTTATCAACCCTGGCAGCCCCTCCAGGGCAATAAACAAGAAGGTGGCTGCCTATTGTCCTAAGAGCTCAAAACACTGAGAAACGCTCTTTTTAATACTGTGCAAAATGTCAAGGAATAGCCACAGCTGAGGATGGAAGTCTCTACTCTCAGCTCGGTCTCCCATCAGCTTGGTCGTGACCTTGTCCCTCAGGTTAGGATCTTTCCGCAGCGTTAGGGCTTGTGTGAGAAGTGGCCCTCGCAGACTTATGCTTGAGAAGACTTGCTCCCCATCTGAGGGTGCTGTCCTGGGAGGCACTGAACCTTTAAGGGGTGGGACCTCGCTGGAGAAAGTGGCTTGCTGGAAGCAGACCTTGAGGATTATGACCAGGCCCCACTTCCTGTCCTGTCTGTTTCCTAAGTGGCAACCAAAGTCAATTTCTCTCCCTTAACTTGTCCCTTGTAATATAGTAAGAAACACAAACCTAAGAAGGATCCCATATTCCGATTGTGAAATGGTCACCCAGAAGGGTCCCTCGGCTCACCTCTCCAGCTCCTTCCTCAGCTCAGGGCCCTTTGTCCCTCCTCTCAGCACGCCCTCAACCTCCAGAGCTTCCATTTGGCACCCCATCTGCACAGTGTCCTCCAGCACCTTCCTCCCACAGGAAGCCACCCTGCCTGTTGACCTGCTTCCTCGCTGTTCTGTCAGGGGCACAAAACATAGAGGGAACAGTGCACTGAGAGCCAGCCACTTAATGCTCTGAGAGTGTGGATGTGTAGACCAGCATTCATTAGCCCCGGTGTAGCTTATAACATGTACCAGTATGCTCATTGCTCTGATTTCGGGCTGTTTCTATGCAACTGTGGGTGTGTGACAAGCACACACAAACATAGACAAATACATACACTATCATACACACAGAAACATGTACTTACTCAAACAGACACATACATACAAACACCTAAATTCATACTTAAACACAAACACATACATACAGTCATACACA
>NC_022018.1:21808375-21815931 GCF_000317375.1 Microtus ochrogaster
GAGAGAGAGAGAGAGAGAGAGAGAGAGAGAGAGAGAGAGAGAGAGAGAGAGAGACTCACAGACATACATCAGATGATCTCTTCCTTTCTTCCTGTCTCTTTCCACCAAGGCTGGTGTCATAAACTGCTTTCAGTCCCACAAGCCGTTACCCCCATCTCCTCTTTCACACCCAACTGCCAGTGACCTGGAACATGGCTTTGATTTGATGCGCCTTGCTTTGAAGCATGGAGAACATTGATTTTCTTACAATGCAGTTCACTTCATCCCCAAGCGGCTTCAGTCCAGACTTTCATGTAAATGTTCTCCTCAAGACTGGAAGGAAATGTTCCAAGTAAACAAACAAAACCCTCCATCAGCCGGATGCGTTGGCTCCTTGAGCCATCAAGGGCAGCAGCATGGGGGTACTGAACCCCTGAGCATGGCTGCCCCAGCACTCCAACCCGACACCACCCATTCTTGACACCAAGCCCATGGCATCCTGCCTAGTTTGCCAGGGGCCCTCTAGACTACTGCCGATACACATGGCCTGGGACCATCCTCTCCTAGTGAAGATAATGCACTCTCCAAGATAAAGTTGTTCCAACCCCTTCACACCATCCTGTTCATTCTCTTTCCCAATGTCAGTTCTTTGAGCCATTGCATCTGGACCCATTGATTCACAGAGCCTCGTCCTTGCCTGTGTGACTGTTGTTTTCTTCCTGTCATTTGGCAGGCAGAGGACAGTGAAAAACTGGAGGCTGCCACTCCTCTTCCTCCTCCTCCCCCTTGGCTCCATGGGGACCCAAGTGAACTTGGCATCCATGCGGTCCAGTCCTAACCATAGGCGACCCCATTTCTGAGCTCTTCTTACTCAGCTCCATTCGAGCCCCTGAGGCGGGGCCCCACTGTCCCTTCCTTAGGATTTTGGGGGTTGTCTATGACCTGGACTCAAGCCTGGATGTCGTGATGGCAGCAGCTTGAGAGACTTTGAAACTGCTCATCTCACTAGTCCTCTGACCTTGAAGCTCCATCTGACCTTGAAGCTCCAGCGCTCCTGCAAGCCCATTAGGAGGCTTTCTTTTCTAGGTTGTGAAACTGCCACGAGCTAACAAAATGATCTATGACAGTTGGCAGTAGAATAGGCCAAGTTAGACCCTGCAGTTACACAAAGTTACTTCGGTCTACATCTGACTTCTTGCCTGTCCATCAGTGTACTCTGTTCACCTTGTTTTTTATATGTATGTCTCCGTTCCTTCACCTGTGAAACACAAACAATGGAAATTGCTTCATTCATTGAGAATGGAACCCTCCCGGCTGGTTGTCTGGCAACTCAGCCAGCATCCATCCCTTCTCCTCCCCTAAAGTGGTCACATCAGGTGGAGTATGTGTGCCTGTCTCCTCCTGAGAAACATACTTGTGTTCTAATAGTGAAAATAAATAACAAATATAAATGTTGTAGATGCAGCAAGGAGCCTGAAATGTGCAGATCTCAAAATCTATGGACAGACCAACAGACATTTCTGGGCAAGCTGACTACTCAGCCTTGGGGTCAAAAGAGAAGGCGGGCATTTTCTCCATAGGGACTGGGGAAGCAGGGCTCCGTTGGTGGGAGGAGACACTTCTCCTTATAGAAAGCATGACCGTGCCCCCGCCACATTGGGGAGGGCGTGGAATGTGCTGCAGTGGGGGGGGGGGGGGAGTCTGGCCCAGAGTTATTTTGATTTCCATTAACATTCTCTTCTATGCGGATTTAACCATAATTGAACACATGTGCTCCTGTTTTATTTGCACTTAGTTCATCAAAGTGTCCCTTACTGTCTGAACTGCACCGCCAAAGCCTTGAGTTCTTCAGTGAACCCTCCATTAATACCCCTGGGAAACAGGAAGTTGCATTTACTGAAATATAAATAAATTCAGCTCTCAGGGGCTTTGCTGGGGCCGGGGTCACAGGAGAGGCAACCATCCACTGTGTCCTCTCAGAACAAGCTGGAAGGACACAATCCCCTAGCTCTGGACAGACGACTGTTTGGAAAACACATCCGTCCTTTGTTCAAACCTGCGACACCTTCAAGTGCCATTTAGGAAAAGCCTGCAGGTTCGGATGAACAGCTGAGTATCGGTGCAGATTTATTCTCTGCTCCTGTCTACTTTGAATCTGGGCCGTGCAGGCAGGAAGCGAGGAGGAGGACAAATGACATGTAACCTAAAACCCCTCTCCAAAGATATCCCTGGGACTCCTTCTCTCCCTCTCTCCCCTCTCGCTCACCCTCTCGCTCACTCCAGCCGCACACATGGAGCCAATTACAGACAAAGCCTGATTGTTGTGCGTTTGGCCTTTCCCACGTGGGCTCGCTGCTTTAACTGCCTCTCACTGTGTGTCTGCATGGGAGGACCCTGCCCACGGGTGCAGCCCAGCTCCCCGCTTCCCGGTGCCCCTCTCCTCCGAGGCTCCCTGCTCTAATTCATTCTCTAGAAGCAGAAAACCCTTCTTCCCTTCACACCCCACCCCCCATTTCCTATTAGGTTTTGTCTGAATAAACAGAACTTTCTTTTTCATCACCCTCCATAAACCGAGCTCTGGTGTGTGGGGAACAGAGAAAAGCTGGTTCCCAACATGCCAATGGTGTCAGGCTAAGCCCAAGATCTCCACAGAGAGAGCGAGCATTGCTTTCATGAGAACGAGGGCAGAGGATGAGTGTTCGTGTGTGGAACTGTGTTCGAGAGAGGCAAACAGGATTCCTTACATCCTGGAAAGCTGTTACTTGTGATTTTTCTCTGCCGTGGAAGGGAGCTGGTTCCAGGGGATGAAGTGATGAGGAGTGGGGGCGGGTAAGCTAGTGCCACAGAAAGTTAAAACATTAGCCCACTTGGACCATCTGTTGGAATTACACCTCGTTTGGAAAAGAATCGGCAGATGTGGATGAAGCAGAGCTTGAGTCGTTTTAATGCTTTGTAAAACCACACATGACCCGCTGCAGAGGTAAACCTGACGGTCCTAGGGTCAGTGAGGTGTCTGGGTGGGTAAAGGCACTCGCCGCGAAGCCTGAAGACATTGAGTTTGATCCTTGGGACCAAAAGGTGAAAGGAGAAAACTGATTCCTGAATGTTGACCTCTGACCCCTACTGTGGCATTCCTCAAACCAACATGACCTCTCCCCTTGCCCCCGGTATACAGTGGCACACAAAATAAATAAATAATGTCAAAGTTTTAAACAAAAAAAAAATGTTCTAGGCACATTTGCACAAGGCGGTGGCACAGGTAACTCCTTTGGCTTTGGTCTGATTCATCTGAACCATGGATGCAAGGATCGCAGAGATTTCTACCATCCCATCCACCCCTCCCCCACCTTGTGTTCCTGCGGCCTGTATTCACATAATTAATTTGATGCATACATTTTCTGTTGGAAGCAGCGGTGGGAAAACATATTCCTGTCTTATGTTCAGTTTCATAGAGGTAATTTATGAATCCAAAGAGACCCCCAACTCCCACATGCACCGTTGCTAGTCTTCAAATATTTCTCTAATGTTAGGAAGAGAATGAAATCAGAATGCAGGATTCTGAACTAATCTCTGCTCCAGATGTGGGGGAGATTCCTCTTAGTCCTTTTAAGGTAAGCATGTGACCCACTGTACAGCCGAGGGGCTTGGGCGTCACGTGGCGGCACAAATAACGTGTCTGATACAGCCTTGATGAGACAACTGACCTGGTTGCCATCTGCAGCCCAGAGAAGCAAAGTTGACAGTTCTGGATCGCTCTCCCTACAAGCCCCACTTACCCACTCCTGGGACAGCAGGTCTCGCTGAGCCAGCCAGCGCTGCGGGGACAGCCAGAAGGAAGCTGAAGGTGCCGCTCTACACAGCTGAAGTTGGAGAACTTGGGCTGTTTTCCTTTCTCCCCATCCCCCACCTCCTAACCAGCCACATCTTGACTCACAGGGTCTAAAGGAAAACTCTTTCAGCTTTTTGATATTTGGGAAACCTCCCGAAGACCACAGCTTAGCTGGAATCTAGCTCATCTCCCTCTTTGCTAGCGACACACCACACACACACACACACACACACACACACACACACACTTGCTCACTCACACCATGGTAGTTCAGACAGCAGTGACTCCAAACAGACCTCAGAGACTTCTGAAAATACCGTATGGATCTCTGAGAAGGCGCAGCGTGGAGAGGGTAAGCAATGTGGCCACGGCCGGCCGGCTGTTTGCTTTCATTGAGCAGTTGTTACAGACATGGAGATGTTGATTTCATTGTGCTCGGAATTACTGCTGCTACTGTGTTTTCTTGAGCAATTCGAGTTTCCTGGGGCTGCAGATTGTGATATTCTCTCTCTCTCTCTCTCTCTCTCTCTCTCTCTCTCTCTCTCTCTCTCTCTCTCTCTCCCCCCGAACAGATAGGGATGAGAATTCTGACAGAAATGGTAATGTCTGTCAGTTGCAGATGCAGATGCCAGAGGGGAGATGAAATATGATTGGGGACCTGTCCCCCCACCCCGGAGCTGGTTGAGAAGTGTCAGGGCTCGGAGCCCGACTGCTCCAGGGCTCGCTGAACTACTCAGTACAGTAGCATCTCAGATTCCCTCTGCTGAGTGAAAAGGGGGTGAAGGTGTTGTCGAGGGGCTTTGGAGCCTTGCTGATATCAGTTATGAAGCTATTTGGCTAAAATCCCCTACTCATCCTCATCCGTGTTGTTATTTTATTGTTGCTTTTTCAAACCTAATGCTGTCCTTTGGGTCTGTTTGTTCATAATACCACCAATTTTGGCTGGAGTGATTGTTAATTTCCTGAAAGCATTTGCCCTTCATGGTAGTCCCTGGCAGAGAAGAGCCTATAAAATAATAAGGGTTTGTCTTTCTTTATAATAAGAAATACAGTTTTGAGGGTGGCTGTCGTGAATGCAAAATGAGCTGGTTGTCTAAAAGAGGTCATCTCAACGTGTGGAGATTAGGACCTATACCACCATGGGGAAGGGTTATACTGTGTGGCTTAGAAGCCCCCAGACTCCCCTGTTGGGACTCTGACAAGCCCTTCCATGAACTGGATGTCTACATCCAAGTGTTAAATGAAGTATAAGTCAAAACCGACTCAAAAAGTGAGGTAGATAAGCTATCTGGCCCCGCTCATGAAAGGGAGCAGACCTTAATTCAAATGGCTTTTTCTGGCTCTACTGCTTAGTAGTTAAGGGTTTTGTTTTTTTTTTTTTTAATTTAAAGAAAACCTAATTAAAGGTTCAGCATATGGGGGACTGTCTAGAATATCCAGGCAGGATTGTGTTTCTGGCTCTGGTAAGTTATAATTTTTTTTTCTATTTGAATTTTTTGAAAGGGCATTGCCCATTTTGGTTGTATGTGGGTCTTCAGTTCAATTTGAAATGCATTTCTGTGCTCAGTATCAGTTCCGCCAATGAATGTGTTGTAAGCACCTACTGTATGCTTCGTTTTATAGCTCTGGAGCATGGGAATAAAAACACACAAATTTATCCACCGTCTTTGTTTGTTTGTTGACCTGTTTCTTTGTTTTGAAACGCTGTATTACTCTGTAGAACTCACTGTGTCATCCAAGCTCCCTTCCCACGCATAGCAATCCTCCTGTGTCAGCCTCCCAAGTGCTGAAGTCACGTGTGAAGCCAGACATCCCAGCCCCAGTGCATGTGTAACATGTTTTTTTATTGAAATATTTATTCATAACTTCCCAAATGTAAATCATGATTCTCAGGGCTGGGCAATATGGCAGTATAGAAGAGAGTATTATGTTGCTTTTTAACAAACAAACAAAAAAAAATCTAGTTACAGGGCTGGAGAGATGGCTCAGCAGCTAAGAGCATTGGCTACTCTTCCAGGTTCAATCCCCAGAACCACAGGGCAGCTCACAACTGTCTGTCTGTAACTCAAGTTCCAGGGGCTATGACACCTCACATCAATGCACATAAAATAAAATTATTATTTTTTTTAAAAAAAATCTAGTTAACTTGAAGCCTCTCTTTGTTTCATTCAAACTTCTAGATGGGCACTTAATATTTAAATATAAATTTGCATAAATGCAGGGGTGTGCACTTAACACTTGCTTTTTCACTGTTCACCATTTTAAGACAAATTACCAATACAGAAATCCAAATAAGACCCATCACATACCTGTTAACATGTGTATTTACAAGTAAGGAATTACATTTGAATCATACAAAGCTTATTTCTTCCCTTGAGTGGATGCCAAGGTTCACGGCCTTAAGAGATGGGTCAAAGGGCTCTGGACCCTTCAAAGCAGCCTGTACTTCCTTGAAGCTTGGGTGCTGCAAATGGTCCCACCCACCCACTTCCTGGACAGTGGGACAGAAGCTAATCAGAATGTATGGTAGCCTGTCGGGTCCAATTGGGTATTTAACACTGCAAGGCTTCTGTGACACTTCTCAAAATGGAAGCCGTATATTTATACAAAAGGTGGGCAGTTAGGTGATTAACAGCTCCAGACCATGAAGGCTGGCCTGCTTTCCCTGGGAGTCTAGCACCTAGCCCTTGTAACAGTGGAGAGATCGCCAGACATTTGGGAAACTATTATTGTCTGGTAAGGCTCAAAGACTTCAAATTTTCAGAAGGCCTTTACTTCAGGCCTTTACTTCCTGTCTTTACCATCCTGAGCTGCTAATGAAGCATGGACCATGGGCCTCTTCCCCTCATGCTATGTGAACAGGCAAACTAGGTACAGCAGGCATTGGCTTCCATTCAGACACATCAGTCCATGAAAGAAGAAGACCTCAGTCCTGGAGTCTAGTGTTGTCTGCCCTTGCCATTACAGAATGCCTTGTGACCTTTGCTCTCTGGTGGCCATGTGGTATGGCAGCCTGGCTCTGAAAAGAATTATCATCATCTCATCATCAGAACCTCACACAGAAGACACTCTTAAAACTGAGACATGAGGACCAGACATATTACATGATTTCAAAGCAATGAGAATACACACATGTGTACATGTCTCTCTCCATGTGTGTATGACATGGAGGTCAGAGACCAACTTCATATGTCATTTCTCATGTTCTGTCTCCTTGTTTTTATTGTTTGGTATTGTTTGGTATTGCTGCTTGGAGCTTGTATATGAGGCTGCCCTCCTCTCCTGCACTGGAATTATAAGTGTATGCTGCCAGGCTTGGCTTTTTCTTTTCTTTTCTTTTTTCATGGATTCTGGGGATCAAACTTGGACCCTTGTGCTTTCACAAGTGCGTTACTGCCTCAGACCCTTTGCTCATACTTTTTCTCAGAATCCCATCAATACATCAGCGAGTTAAACAGAATGAGGAAAAAAAGCAGAAGAAACCTAAGGTAATATATTTGGCGTACTGAGTAAGATTAGGCCTGCAAAATGGAAATAAAAGCAATTGTAAATCATTAAACTATGTGCTAAGATTAAGACACAGATAAGTAATGGAGACAGGTTGGGTGTGGTAGAGAGCTGCAAGGAGAGATGGACAGAGCAGGATTGGGGGGCTGTCCCATGAGCCAGTAGCTTCACTAGTTACTTGTGACCTTGACAAAGTAACTCAGACTGTGTGTGTGTGTGTGTGTGTGTGTGTGTGTGTGTG
>NC_022018.1:21816321-21821182 GCF_000317375.1 Microtus ochrogaster
ATAATTTCCCTTGGATTCCCAACTTCCTATATCACTCATGGAAAACAAGGTGTTCCAGGTTCCAGGAACACAGATGCCAAGTCGCTCATCCTCCCTGAGCCAGGAGCACCTTCATGCTCTCTTCCTTCTAAAGCAGGTGTTTTACTGCAGTGGCCAAGGAAAAATGAAGTAAGGAAAACTTTTATATGGCCCAATTTGGGTGGCTGAAGTTTGTGATTTGAAATTGAGGTGGAAAATAGGTCCTGTAAGGTAGCTATTACCACCTCAGTTCTCTGCTTTTGTGACAGAAACTGAGTAACATGTATGTCTTCCCACCCTGAGATTTGATCTTTGATACCTCTGAACTCCTCTTTCAAGGACTTCTCAAGCTGTAGCCTGTCAGATTTCATGCTCTGATTTCCCAACTGAGAGGGACCCAGTGCTTGATCCTCTAGTGGATTACCCTCTAACGCATAGACCCACAGGCCCAGAATGCCCTGGGTATTTCTGTTCTCTTGACAGTCTTCACACCTTGAATCTAATGTGCCCAAAGTGGAATTCAGCACACACCAGCACCACAAGCCTGCCCCTAAGCCAGCAGACAATGTATAATCAAAAATTGGTGACCATGGATACAGTGCACAAGCCAGGTCCTTCATTGTTGTGCCAACATCATAGAGTGTACTCACACAAGCCTAGATAGGATGGCCCACTGTATACCTGAATTATGTACATACAAGCATGCACACTGCAGTCTCTTACACCTAAAATCCTAATGTTAATCTCCTAATAATGCAATATTAAATCAAACACAATACAGTACAATGAACTGGAGGAAAGAGATGAACATGAGTCATGGGAGGCTGCTGCTGGCCTATCATGAGACTTCATTTTCTAGCCAATTATGGTGCTTTAATAACTAGAATGGCTACAGTTTAAAATAGTGATAAAGGGTAGTGATAAGCCAGTAGGGTAGTCATCCATGGTCACTTTCAAGTGCCACGTAATGTGTAATTGTCAGTGCTACACTTTGATATGATTGGCAGTGAGCTACAATTTTTTGCAGGAGGAGCAAATGAATAGGACAATTTAATCAATGTGATATTCAAGACATGGTTTCTCTGTGTAGCCCTGGCTGTCCTGTAATTCACTCTGTGAAACAGGGTGGCCTCAAACTCAGAGATCCACCTGCCTCTGCCTCTTGAGTGCTGAGATTAAAGGTGTGTGTCACCATCACCTGGCAAGATCCCTTATGGAATATTTTGTAATAGACAAGAATGATGGTGTGGGGCATGTACCCAAACTACAACCGAGGTATCTTCCTGTCTCCTCCATTTCCTCTGTCTCCCTCGAACAACTACTGTGTGTGCTGTCATTTCTGATTTTGATCTCTCTCTCATCTCGCAACTCCTCCCAACAGGCAGATTAAGACCGCCATCATCTTTTGCCTGCATGCTGTCTTCTCATGGTTGCTAGCCTTGCACCTTCTTCTGTAGTCTTTTCAGTTAGATTATGTATATCACTGTGTACACAAAGCATTTCAGTGGTTCTGTGCCTCAGGCCAGGTACCAATGCCAAATTATAATCAGGACCCTGCTAAGACTGTTGTCTCCCTTCTTCCCCTTATTACTCTTGGGCTATACTCCAACCACACAAGAGCATATCCTACGGCCTTTAGAGTACCATTTGCTCTGTTGCATCGAGGCCTTTGAACATTCTTTCGTTAGCCTGGCACTTGATGCTTCCTCCTCCCACTCCTTAACTTCCTATTCCCATCCTTTTGTATGAAGTTCATATCCTATTGGAAGCCTTCCCAGGTGCCCCATCTCTAACCCAAGTCAACAAAAGTGCACTTCCTGCAAGATGCCATAGTGTTCTGTACTTCTCCCGCAGTAACACAGATCACCTGCATTGAAGCTGCCATTTTCATGGATAATAAACTCCCTGAGAACAAGTAACTTGGTTCATAACAGGAATAGTAGAAATATCTGATCTCAGACTGTCCATTCATTTTTTTACATCAGTAGGGGGACTCTAGATGAAATCAGTCAAGGCAGCCAGCCATGCCCAACACAGGTCTAAGAGACCATCCTATTCTTCCTGAAACAGAAAGTCATGACCTAATCTAGCTCAGTCTAAGACATAAAATTAGGGCAGGGGAGACAGCTCAGTTGTCAAAGTGCTTGCTAGGACCTGAGTTCAATCCTCAGAACCCATGTTTTATTTTGTTTTGTTATTTAAACACTTGCAATCTCAGTGTTGGGGATTAAACAAATAGAGAGGATATAATAGAGCGGAATAAACTAGTCTGTGGATATGAGAGTCAGTGAAATCTGGAAGCCCCTCATTCTTCTGCCTTAGAGATAAGACATAAATAGGAATAGCTTCAGTTCCCTAGCTGACTTCCTGGAAGTCTCATTGTTGCTGTGGCAATCGTGTTCACTCTCACGTGTTAACACAAACCAAAAAAAAAAAAAAGAAGAAATGTTCTTTCTTATTTATTCTGGACTCCAAGAGCACACACCTCTAAGTGGAACAAGGGGGGAGCTACTAGACTAACTCAAGCTAAACATCTTCCACAAAGTCGTATAAATTTGATCATTTTATTGGGAGGAGGGAATTCTCTTTCCCTACAATTATTTGACTAGTTTAGGTGAAAAGGTCTTTGTTTTTTTTTTTTTTTTTCCTCTTGGAAACACTGAGATGGTGTGATATTTCTGGAGTGGTATTTTTAACACAGCATAAATTAAACCTCGTGGCACCCGCAACATTCATTACTCGATGTGTTATTCCAGGTTGACATATTGCCAGTCTATTATTTTGCAAACCATTACATTATCCCAGCTGCTAAGCTGCATAACTTAAGAATCCAGAATACAACAGCATCTCTGTGCTCGTGTGTGTGGTGCTTACATTTTGAATGTATTCATGCAGGGAAGTGTGAGACACTACCCAAAACACATCCAGCAGACAGCTCTTAGTGGATATTTATTACCATTGAAAGCAGACAGCCAAGAACTATTCAGACAGATCAGCGTATTCACATGTATTATTATCCAGCCCCCTCATCCAAGAACACTCTGGTTCTTTCCATAAATATACGCCTTTCTGTAGAAAAAGATCGTGGACTCTCAGGGACTCCAATTCTCTGGTTCACAGAAGGCATGAAAGGTCATTTTCCCCTTGTTGTTAGTGATTAGGATTAAATGGAAAGTAAAAGTCGTGTGTGTGTGTGTGTGTGTGTGTGTGTGTGTGTGTGTGTGTGTGTGTTTGTATATGGGGGTGTCTGAGGAGGCCACAACAGGGCATTGAATCCTTAATTCTGGAGGTATAGGTAGTTATTAGCTGCCCTACATGAATGCTAGGAACTGAGCTCCAGGCCTTTGCAAGGGCAGTACATGCTTAACCACTGAACAATCTCTTTGGGCAGGGTCTGTTACTGGCTGGGAACTCATCAAGTAGGCTAGACTAACAGGGAGGCTTAGGGGAGCCCCAGAAATGCATCTGTCTCTAGCTCATCAGCTTTACGTTGGAAAGCTCTAAGAAGTTTTGCAGGTTCCCCATGCCTACACTGTGCCCAGACTAGAGTGCATCTCAGTGGAAGGGATCCAGGCATCGGTATTTAAATCTTCCAAGTGATGCCACTGAGCAGCCAACATTAAGAACACTGCTTCAAAGTATATGGTGACAAAAATGTATCACCCATGCCAGCTTAAGGAACTGAGATGGTTCTTGTGTTTTATGGTGCTTCCATCTGAAAGAGGACTGGATGGGTGGATTGGGGTGGGTTTCTTTGATTTGTTGTGGTAAGATGGTCCAATGCATGGTTCTTGATAAGAAAAAATTCAATTTGATCTTCTTGGGAGTTGAGTCTTTATTCCTGGGCCATCCTTGGCTATGCTAGGCTATCCTCAGCAGTGCTCTCTTTCTTACCAGTTAGACCACACCTTTTGTAGTCAGGGAGTGTGGAACAAGCAGGGTTTCTTTCTAGACAAGTCAAGATCCCAAACATTGATCTGGTTATTCCTACCTGCTGGTCTTCTCCAGTGAAGAGCTGTCTGTGTTTATTTCAGTCTCTGTAATGAAGACATGTTTACGGAATCATCCAACTGTTCTTAGAGCATATCTTATAAGTGCTTTGAAACAGAGCTCTTGGGTCCTAAAAGCTTGGGGTATGTTCAAGCAGCCTGAGTTTCTTAGGTCATGCAGTTGAAATAAGTCCATTGTGTATATGTTTGTGTGTGATGAATGCAAACATTGTGTGCAGGTGTGTGCACACATGTGGAGGGGAGAAGAAGCCACTGGATTTCCTGCTGTATCACTTTTTATTTAGTCCACTGAGGCATGACATCTCACTGAACCTAGAGTTAGTTTGGAAGCCAATTAGCCTCAGTGATCCTCCTGTTTCTACCTCCATTGCACTGGGGTTACAGACACATGCCAAGCTTTTTACATGGGAACTGATGACTCAAACCCAGGTCCTCATGTTAGGCCAGAAAATCCTCTTGCCTACTGAGCCATCTACCCGGGCCCAGAAATCCACTTTTATTTGTATGAATTCATCAATGGGCTTCAGAGAACAATGTTGTTTTGTGTACAGAAAACAGTATGGAAGAATCGATGCCATGAACATTTGTTCTCAAATCTAGTAGTAGATGAGCCACATCTGTGGAATACTTCTCCACTGCCTTCCACCTCTTCCACTTCCTCTTCTTTCTGGTCTTCCCTTACTGGTCAGTTTAGCGTTTTTCTCTCTGCTGTGACGAAATAACTGACAAAGTTAAGGAAGAAGGGCTTCTATTGCGTCACATAGAAGGGCTTCTATTGGGTCACTTAAGAAGGGCTTCTATTGGGTCACTTAAGAAGGGCTTCTATTGGGTCA
>NC_022018.1:21821292-21848893 GCF_000317375.1 Microtus ochrogaster
AAGGGCTTCTATTGGGTCACTTAAGAAGGGCTTCTATTGGGTCATATAAGAAGGGCTTCTATTGGGTCACATAAGAAGGGCTTCTATTGGGTCACATAAGAAGGGCTTCTATTGGGTCACAGTTCAGAGAACTGGATGCCGTGGTGATGAGGAAAGCATGGTGGTGACTGCATGAGACAGCCAGTCACACTACATCAACACAGGAGTAGAGAGAAATTAAACCTATCAGTTTGCATGTCCAGAGGTGTGTCTTCCAAGTGATTCTCTATTCCATTCAAAGATGATCAAGATTCATCCTTGAAGTCCTGATACAAGGGCATCTTGAAATGGTCCATGGAAAGAGAATTTATCACAGTGAATCGGCAAACATACAAGTTAGAGCTTTTGCTCTCTCAGAAAGTCCCTACCTAAACATTTACTGGCACACCCTTGGCAGATGGTTGAAAGTCACACGACTATGAGAAATTGCCTGAAGAATGTGTGTGGACAGATACAAAGGCATATCAGAGGACTGGGCCTTCCAAAGTTTAGAGGCCAATACAATAATGATAAGCTAGAAGAAAAAAGGGGAAACAAACAGCAGGGATCAGCCAATGAGATAGAAGGGAATTAAAGAGGAAGTCTGTCCTGTCCATATGGACCGAATAGGATTCTTTCTCAGAGCCGTGGGATGTAGGCTACCACCTGAGAGGTAGTACAGCAATGGACAGTTATCAGGAAAAGCTGTCAGGGGGATGCTGGGAAGGGAGAGTAGAGCAGGTAAAAGAGGAAGGCTCTCAAAACAAGCTTTATTTTCCCCAAGGGCAGTCCTGGACAGAGTAACTGGAGACCATGGTGGGATCTGAAGGGGTCCAGGTATGGCGACTAAGATGGCCAAGAGTCTTTTCCCTGTGGTACAACAGAAGCGCAGCACAGTGGCTGATATTTTTATTTGGAGAGGGTGTATATGTATGTTCAATATTGGGCACGTGTCTGAGCATGGAGGCCAGAGGTCAGCAGCAGGTATCTCCCTCAATTAGTCTGCAATTTGGAGACAGGGTCTCTCACTGACTCACTGATGCAGCTAGACTGGCTGGGCAGAAGCTCCAGGGATTCTCCTGTCTCCTCCTCCCCAGTGCTGTGATTAGAGGCACATGGTGCTGCTCCATTTTGTTTGTTTGTTTATTTGTTCATTTATTCACTTTTCTTTTTTAGTGTTTTTGAGACAGGGTTTCTCTGTATAACAGTCCTGGCTGTCCTAGAACTCACTTTGCATACCAGCCTGACCTTAAACTTATAGAATTTGTAGAACTTACCTGCCTCTGCCTCACAAGAGCTGAGCGCCACCACTGCTGGCTTCTTCTTCTTCTTCTTTTTTCTTTCCTTTTTTTTTTTGGTTAAGGTGGGTTCTGGAGAACAGGCGTCTTCATGCTGTGGAGCAAGTACTTTTCCAACTAAGCTGTCGCCCCAGCCCACAGAGGTTAGCTAATAGCACCTCCCCCACCTTAAGTCACTGCATCCAAGCTGGTCCGCCTTTCCCCATGTTACTTTCAGAGAGTAGTCAAAGAAAGGATGGATGAAAGATTTCAATATCTTATGGGGTCACCTGTACCAAGCCACTGTTCCACCGTCTTGTCTCAGCATCCTTGGCCTATATTCTAAGGAAAAGCTCCTTCATTTGGCTTTGGTTTTGCCTATAAGAAAATAGGTTTTAAAATGTCTTGATATAATCATGTGTCAGGGCTTCAAAAGCCAGCTGAATCCCAGAATATATTTAGAAAGTATAATTTAGGGCCAAACCAGCTATACAATGTCCAAAACGAGTGAGCCCTAGTTTGGACTCTGAATTGGGGCATTTAGACAGTCTGTAAAAGAAAATAAATTTTAATCAAATGGGAACAGAATCCAGTCTTTGACATGAGAATCTGTGTTACTGGACATTCGTGGACCTTGAAGAAGAAAATGTTCTTCTTCTTTGTCCCCTGAGCTGAGAGAAAGCTGTGGCCAGCATCCATGTGCAGATCCCACCCATAAGAAGTTTCTCTCGGGGAAGACGGAGGCCTCTAATGACAACACACATATTCAAGTCAGACGGAGGCCTCTAATGACAACACACATATTCAAGTCAGTTAAGATAAGTTTAAAGGCAGACACAGATGTGAGCCCCACCCCCATCTGGGGTTGGTTTTGTGAATTGGTCTGTTGCACACCCATTGCACACCCGTTGCACACCCGTTGCATATCCTAGATCTCTGTGCAGCAGAGCTCCCAGAGCTGTTTTCACACTGCTGCCTTGCAGGGACAGGATCATTTACATGGGCAGCTCTGTGGGCGCTGGGTTCTGACTCACTGCTAACCCAATATGCTATGATTTAGGTGTTTACATCTCTTCCCCTTTGTGTATGTTAAAATCCCAACCCCCATGATGCTGGTATGGGGGCAGAATGCTTGCCCTCAAGACTGAAATTAGTACCTTATTAAATAAAAGAACTTAGAGGCGGGGGGTATAGCTCAGTTAGAAGAGTGTTTGCCTAACATGTGTGAAGTCCAGGGCTCAATCCCCAGGACCACATAAACCAGGTGTGGTCTAGAACTCCAGGAGAATTAGGATAAAACAGCATCAGAAATGTAAGGCCACCCTTGTCTGCATAGGGAATCTGAGAGCAGCTTGGGATACCCAAGACTCGACCTCAAAAAATAAAATAAACAAACTAAAGGGGGTGTGGAAACAACAATATAAACTCATGTGTAAAATCTCAAAAACAAAGATATTCAAATTTTTAAAAATTAGGGCCCCAGTGAGCCAGCCATTTTCTTCCACGTCATGGAGTCACAATGAAATGTGCTGTCTATGTACAGTGAGTAACGCCTTTCCAGATGCCAAATCTGCTCCGAAGCAATGGGGCCTTACTTATTTTTCCCACCTTCTCTCTGGAGACGAGGTCTCTCACTGAACCTGGACCTTGGTTCTCTAGCCTGGCTGACTGTCAGCCCCCCAGGAATCTCTGCCCCCCATCCCAGTGCCGGAGTTCTAGATGTATGTTCTAGATGTATGGGTGCTGGGAACCCAGGTCTCCTGCTTCCACTGGAGCGCTTTACCCACTGAGCCATTTCCAGGCCTTACCCTTCACTCTATGACGGTCTCTCAACTTGTACTCTGGATTCCTTCCTATCCAGTATTGGACCAGCATTCCCCAAAACTAATGTAGCCTTTTTCTTCCCATACCACTGCTGTAAAATGCATGAAGAACATTGTTACTGTCTCTTAGCAAAGGACCCTGAAGGATAAGAAAGCTCTCTCTGTGGAGATCCGGTCGTGAGAAACAGGCCATCAGCGAGTTTATTTCACCTTGTAATGTATCCACGGGGCCCAATCCTTCATCTTAACCCTGTCTTTACCATTCATTCTATAAACTAGGGTCCCATACAGGAATTATAGACTCAGACTGCCATTGCTGCTCATGTAGAGCAGTAAGGGAGGGACACAGGAATTGAAGCAGCTTCCATTCAACGTTGCCCCAGGGCACCTGGTGTTCCTGTTTTCAAGCTTTTCAAAAGGAAATCTTATGGGGCATTTTCAAAAAAAACTTGTATATATGGGAGCAGCATATGAACATGCTCCATGAGACTGAGCACACGGGCATGTAGACACATGTGTGTGTGTGTGCACGGGCATGTGGAGGCCAGAGGTCAACACCAGGTGTCTTTCTTCATGGCTGCCACTTTATTCTTCTGAGACAAGGCCTCTTACCGAATTTACAACTCGCCCATTAAGCTAAGCTGGCTGGCTAGTGAGTTCCAAGAATCTGCCTGTCTCTGCCTCCCAGGGCTGGGATTGCAGATACATGCCAGCACACCTGGCTTTTCCTATGGGATCCAAACTCAGGGCCTCTTGTTTGCATGGCCAGGGACTTGCCAACTGATCCATGGCCTCAGCTCCTGTAATTTATTTGTTTTACATTTTATTTTATGTATGTGGGTGCTTTGCTTCCAGGAATATCTGTGTACTGTGACTTTGCAATGGCCACAAAGTCCAGAAGAAGGTGTCAGATTCCCTGGAATGGAGCTGCAGATGGTTGTTACCAACACTGTGGATGCTGGGAACTGGATGTGGGTCGTCTTGAGGAGCAGCCAATGCTCTAAACCGCTAATCTACTTCACCAACCTATATCCCCTACACTTTTCTAAAGGCTCTTTCGTGCCTTATAGTCCAGGCTGGCCTGGATTATTCCCCTTTTCTTTCTTTTTTCAAGCACTAGGGATGGAATCCATGGCTTTGCAAATACCAGGCAAGTGTTCTACCTCTGAGCTATCTACAGCCTGAATTTTCTTGATTTAGGAAACATGTATGTGCATGTGCATGGCGATGAAAGCAAAAGAGAGATCTGCTATATGCCATCTTTTGTTGCATGTGAAACATAACCATGTCCCACGAGATGCCCACTCCCTCCACAAGAAAATAAATACCAACCCACCTTCAGTGGCTGTGCCCTCTCTCTATCCCCATAGCTTTGGAGCTCATCAAAAAGAGATATCAGTACAAGTAAACTAGCCTGGGAATAAATCTTTGGGCCTTCCACTGGAATTATATCATCTTACTGTTAAACTGGAATATTATTAGCTGTATAAAAATTCTTTTGACAAGTCAATGCAAATTTCTAAACACATTTGCATAAATTGAATCATGTCCTTCAGCTCTAGGGAGTGGGAAGGCTGCAGAGAGCAGCACTTTAACCAGCAGGAGGATGAGGAGGATGAAAAATTGAGCAGCTGAATGTGAACACCAGGTCTGATTATCGTCTGATGAGACCGGGTTGGTACCAGCCACATACTTCTTTTGTTTGAGCCAGGGGCTTCCCCAGTATCTCAGACACTAGTCCAAAACAAACTATTCCATCCAATAAGGCAGTCACCTAGCAGTGGATTTTGCAGCTAAAATGATCGGGTCAGGAGTATTCAGGGCCAGCAGCCAACACCACAACCAAGCTGACGTTTGTTTACGGTCCATGTGGTTGACTGATAACAACCATACGGAAACCTCTCCGTCTAAGTCGTCTGCTTTCTGCTAGATGGAGCGGAATTCTGGGGGTCAGCCAAGTCCTTGAGCGAGGACTTGAGCAATTTACACCTCCTTTGGCTGATGACAGCATTGGCTCTAGCCTCTGGAGCTCTTCATCCTACCATGGTGTTGAAGAGGAACACTCTGAGGGAGAGGACAAGTCAGGCTGCTCAAATGGGCCCTTTGAGTGTCCGCTCTTGCTTGTCATACCCAGAGCCCAGACTGATCCCTTTCATTTTAATCCCAGAACATCCCCCCTTCTGCCTGCTGCCAGATAAAGCGATGGGTGATTAAGCACCTTGCAGCAGTAGACCCTGGGGACACCCGATACCCGACAGAAACCCAGCAAGGACGGTGCCAGCCATTTATTACTTTAATGCCTTCACACTGTATCCTTATTAAATTAAACAATAAATATCAGTAGACCTGAGCCATATTTTCTCAGTTCGCTGTTGAAAACTTTTTTGGTGTTAAGATTTAATTCATCTTTATCCGGGGAGGCTGGTAGGTAATCTCTTCTTGAAGATATGAGACAACAAATCCTGGGCCACCAAGTAACCCGGGACAGGACACAGATATGAGTGGGCATCGGAGAGGCTATAATAAAAAAAAAAAGGAAAGGAAAGCTCCAGAATTGGCTGCTGGTCTTGATCTTTTGAGCAAAACCCACAGACAGGTTAAGTCACAAGTCTTGCAGATTCTGCTGAAGAGATTGAAGCTAAAACAGGCAGGTAGCGGTCAGAGGGTTTGAGGAGAAAGAAGCACGTTCAGAGGAGGAGGAGGAGGAGAGTCTGGAGTGTGGGCACACACTGGAGAAGTTGCAGGAATTCTGGGAACAACCTAAAAGTGTGTATGGATAAGGAAGGAATGGGTAAGATGCCCCCTGTTCAGAAAGGGGGCTGGGAACACAGCTAAGGCAGACAAGTGCTCACACAGAAGCACGAGGACCTGAGGTAGACCCCTGGCACCCACTAGGAAAGTTGGGCAGGGTGGCACACAGTCGTCATCACAGAACTAGGAGGGTAGACAGGCAGATCCCTGGGACTCCCTAACCAAAGAGTCTAACCTAATCAGTGAGCCCCAGGTCCCAGTGAGAGACCCGGTCTCAAAAACCAAAATGACCAGTTTCTGAAGAACAACACCCAAGGATGATTTCTGGACTCTACACAATGTACACACACACACACACACACACAAACATGCACACACATGCACAGACACATGCATATATACACACACTTGAGATCTTTTCAACTGACCATTAAAGACAGTCCTCTTTGTGCCACTTGGAGTTCATTCACTCTATCCTATCATTTCCTTGCAGAAAGTAAGCGTGAGACTGTATGTTCATCCTTATTACCTCGGCTGCCAGAAACCTTGAGGCTTCTGTCGAGGCCGAGCTCTGTAACGCCTTTTCACATTCATGTCATACATGTAACTTGCTCGTCCCTCTGCCTTACGTTATCCTTACCTTCTGTTTAACTCTTAGTTTTGTAAACACGGTCACATGAATTTGTTGACACTCCTTTCCATGTGTCATGGGATCCACTACTTTTCCTTTTCTGTGTGTGTTTCTATTGAAAAAAATTGACACAAAGAAAACCCAGTCCATTGAGAAGAGGGAAAAGTAGAACAGAGTCTGCAACTTCCTTTCTCTTGGCAGAACGAATTGTCTCAGCAGGTGTATCGAGAACACTCCTGGGTAAGCTGAGACATGGGAACACCATGGTCCGAACAAGGCTGTTCTTCTTCCCAGGGCGGGATGAATTCATCTGGAATGCTAGCCCCGACAGTACAAAGTCACTGTACCTCACCCCATTGTGTGCCAGAGGGACCTGGAGTCTCAGCATACCCTGAGTTGAAGGGGTTCTCTAGGGATCACACGGTAGGTCCCCATCGCACAGTTCTCATAAAGCATCTCCCCGCGCCCTGCTCCCAGGACAAGCTACCGTTCCTGCATCATGTCTTCTCTAGATCGTACCCTTGCTGGCCTGAAGGCTGGAAAGTCAGAGGGTTTTGGCTTTTCCTTTCCCCCCAGGATTCAGGCAGCCTCCTGCGGGTCCTTTTCACTCGACACCTCTGTTCTTTTCCTTTGGAATTTTGCTGTCCTTGTAATCTGCTGCCCCCAACTATCAGATGCACAAACGACAGCACTTCCCTGGGGAAAACTTACTGCCTTGCCATGTGAGCTGGGGCCGAGAACTAGGAGGAAGTCACATTTACCGTTCCAAGAGAATTGCTGTGTGCATTTGTGTTTGGGTAAAATCAGTTCATTCCATTATGGGTGCTCGGTCTTAACCCTTCCCCAGCAGAGAAGCTACCTTACTGTCCAGAGGAGCAAGGAGTCTTGTACCCCTTCCAGACAGATACTTGGCTTTCATTTTGCTTACCATCCATGAACCACCCATTCCCGGAACCTAGCATCTCGTGTTGGTTTTCATGGGGAAATATAAGAGGGGGACAAAGGGTAAAAGGCTAAGAGACTTTAGTCACAAGACAGGATTACTCAGAAAGGAAGAAAGAGCTCAGCCCTGAGGGCGGATTCTATTACCCGCAAGTGTCTAAAAGTCCTTGATGTGAGCTGTGACCATTTCTCCATCTTGCCTAGCTATTGGGACACCCCAGCCCACTGCTCAGTAGAATATACAGGAAGCAGGACAAGGCTCCCTGATGACTGCCATATGGCCAAGACACTGACCAAGGATGAAGACAGAGAAGACTCTCTGACTTCTACCCTGGAGGGGCGTCACAGGGTGAACAAGGGTCAAGGACCAAATATCCAGTTATGCATTTTCTGCCCTGCTTCTTTAGGCCATCCCCCCCCCCAGATTGTACCACAGGGGCGGGTGAATGAGGAGAGAGATGCATTTGCTGGGTAGCGGCCCTTTAGGGTAGGAACAGTCCGACCCTGGTGGCTTTCACTCACAGTTTCTCAGGCTCACACCTCCTTCTGCCCCAGGTTTCCCTTGAGACTGATCAGTCCCATGCCTTCAGGAACATGGCCAGCAGTAAATTCATGCACACCTAAAGTTATGAAGGCTCCAAAGACCTTGTCTAGATAGGAAAAACTAGAAAGAACATGCTCTAATTGACCTGTTACTGTGAAGATGAGGGCATTGTGTGTCCTGTATGGGTGTATCTGATCCCCACACAGCCCCTGGAAGGTTAGCTGTGTTCACATCCCCCACTTTTAGAAGAAGACAGAGTACAGAGAAATGAAATCATTTTCCAGGATTACTCTGGCCAGATTCTAGGTTCAAGTTCAGGAAACCTGAACCCCAAGAGCTTTTCGGGAGGGAACTGGGAGGAGCTGACACTGGAATGAGATCGTTGGTGCTGAAACTACCGAGAAAGTGTCTTTTAGGGTGGCATGGTGGGTAAGAGTAAACAGATCTTTAGCTAGGCGGTGGTGGTGCACGCCTTTAATCCCAGCACTAGGGAGGCAGAGGCAGGTGGATCTCTGTGAATTCGAGGTCATCCTGGTCTATAAGGACTAGTTCCAGGACAGGCTCCAAAGCTACAGAGAAACCCTGTCTCAAAAAAAAGTAACTAAATCTTTAAATGACAGTGATGACACAGTCTAAAGATGCAGGCTTATGATCCATCTACTCTAGAGGCTGAGTCAGGAGAATCACCTGGGTTACAATCAGTTCAAGATTAGCTTGGGCAACTTAATGAGACCCTGTTTCAAAGTTTAAAGGCAGAAGAGGATTGGGGAAGCAGTTGAGCCCTCAGTCCCAGTACCACATACACACAGAGTTTGAATTATGCTGAACGAGGAGTGTTGGCATGTATCTGGTGGTGGCTATCTAAAATTCCCATGATACTGCTGTCCTTGTCTTCTCTGTGATGCTATGGGGCCACTTCCATCTCTCCCTTTGTCTTAGATTTCCTATATGTTATATGCCCCACATCCCTGTCTATCTTCTTACCCAGTCCCATGTCCATTCCTGGAATCTGAGCTTGAACCCTTTGTTTTGTTTGCCTGATTGGTTGGTTCTGTTTATTTATACATTTATGTGCTCATATTTTTTTCTTTTAAGTATGGAGATGGAAATCTATATTTTGATACTGGGATGTAGGTCACTGATAGAGTGCTTGCCTAGCATGCTTAAGTTCTTGTGTTCTATCCCCTACATGACAGTAGGAAGGAAGGGAGGGAGGGAGAGAGGGAGGAAAGGACTCACAGTGGTGACCTCTGTCCTCAGGGTGTTGGGGTCCCTGACACGCTCATGGAAACCTAGGCCACTGTAACCAAGTGGTAGAGGTAGGGTGTGCCACTAGGGGGCAGGAAAGACTCAGCCCCCTGGCCTCTGTGTTTGTAAGATCTGTCTCTACTGGAGATACTTTCCTGAGGGCAGAGACCAGGGAGATTGTCATAGCTAAAAGCAAAGTCACTGAAAATCTTTACACTAGGCTGCTATGGTAAGTAGTGTTTCCATATGCAAAGGAGTCACTCGGGATCTTGTCAAAAGCAGATTTCTCATAGGTTCCCAAGTATCAGCTGATGCTGGGGACCAGGAGGATACTTCTAAGTAGTGGTCAAGGTCCTCCATGTCTGCATCTATTCACAGATTATTGTTCTCTGTCTGTCTGTCTGTCTGTCTGTCTGTCTGTCTGTCTGTCACACACACAGTCTATGCACAGACCTACATGCATGTGTACCTATACATGTGAAGGCCAGAAGACAATCTCAGGTGTCAGTCTCAAGATCTACCATTTTGTTTTTTTCCTTTTTTGAGATAGGAAGCCACCACTTAGGCTAAGTTGACAACAAACCCCAGGGATCTTTTCTTCCTTAGTTCTGGGATTATCAGCATTTTGGCTATTTCACATGGGTTTGGGGGCTCAGACTTGGATCATCAGCTTGCAGAGCAAGTGTTTGCTTGACTGAGCTACCTCCCCAGCCTGATTATTGTTCTTTTTCCACTTTGTTCCAGTGGGGAGAAGATGGGTACCCCTGTGACCTCTCTTTCATTTATCTGTAGCTATCTGCCCCTACTCTCTCTCTCTCTCTCTCTCTCTCTCTCTCTCTCTCTCTCTCTCTCTCTCTTCTCCCTCTTTACCATCTATCAATTTACTGTCTTTGCCATCGTCATCTTATCTGAACATTCAGGCAAGGTTAGCGGTGACTGTGTGACCCACTCCATGAAGAGTGACATCCATGATGCTGGTGGTCATAGGTGAGAAAGAAAGGGACCCAGCACACTAAGAGAGCCCTTTCTGGAATGCATTACTTCCTTGGATGCTGTGGGTACTTAAGACTATTCTTCCCTTTGCAAAGCTATCTTCTCCCCTGGTGCCTATCAAGGTCTAGGAGATGTTCGCATGTGCCAAGGCAGGAAATCATACAGACCTAAACCATCTGAAGCCCTGAAAACTCTGGAGCCCTCAACAGCAAACCTGGATCTTTCTAGATTCTGTCTAATCCTGCACAGACTGGAAGCAAACTGTGCCTGTATGTCCAAAGATTATCTTCGTTTCCTCTATATTTTGAACAAATATTAAATAAATAGGCTTGAGACTATACATTAGCAGGCTGTCAGTTAACCTCCTCCCCCGCACCCGCCATGTGTGTGTGTGTGTAAAGTATACATATGTATGCAGCACGTGCATACAGAATTCAAAGAAGAACTTAGGTGTCCTGCTCTGTGATGTTCTGCCCAGTCCCTTGAGATGGTCTCTACCTGAACTGAAGCTCTTCATTGCAGCTGGGCTGGCTGGCCAGAGATCTCCTGACCTTCGTCCTCCAGTGCTGAGGTTACAGACACGCACATCCCAGCTCTTATGTGGACGCTGGGGATTTGTTCGAACTCAGGTCCCTGCTTACACAGCTAGCACTCTTACCATTTCCATTTCCACAGCCTTCCTATGTTATTTTCTCTCCCATCTCCAATATACTTGTTTTTGTTGCGCTGAGAGCAGAGACGGGGAGGGCTCGCACAAAGTGTTTGTTTTTCAACCACAGAGGAAGGTAAGTCCTCCTGCCTTAGGGTGTAATTCTTTTCTCCTCTTCCCTTACAGCTGTGACCTAGTTAATGGTAGGTGGGAAGCAAAGTCTGAAATCATCAGACTTTTGGCTTGGCTTAGGAGCCTGCTCTCTTAAGTGGTAGGATGTCCTACTCAATGACAGGAAGTTGGGTCCCATGATCAGCAGCAATCATGTTCTTTTTGTTCAGAGATAAAGAACTGAGTGTCTAAGGCTGCGGTTTCCTTGTGGTCATGGAGGAGAGGCAAGAGATAGCCGAGTCCATGACCCGTGGATGAATCACTTCTGTCTAAACAGTTGAAGCGCTCCTCTGAGTTCTCTGGCTTGGCCTTCTCAAGTCCACAGGGACGAAGAAGAGAGTGATTCAGGGGTTTGGTTTTGTTTTGTTTTTTATGGCTTCATTCCTAATGTTGAGAAGCCTATGGACCAAATATTGTATCATTAAGAAGCTCGTTCAGGGCTAGGAATGTTGCTCTGTTGATAGAGTGCTTGCTTACGGTGTGTTCAGCTCTGGGTTCAGTCCTAGCATTGCATAAGCTACATGAAGAGTTTGAGGTCAGCCTTGGGCTACATGAGAGCCTGTCTCCAACAAAACAAAAGCAAACAAAAAACAAAGGAGGAACTAGGAAAAAGCTCAGTTGGTAAGCATTTGTCACACAAACATGAAGATCTGAATTTGGTCCCCAGGCCCCATGTAAAAACAATTAAGCATTGTGGTATTCTCTTATAATCCAATCACTGGTTAGGTGGTAACAGGCAGATCCCGAGGGCTTATGGGCTAGTCAGCCTACTACTTGCTGAGCTTTATCTCAAAAAAACAAAACAAAACAAAAAAAAAACCAGGGTGAGCAGCTCTGGAGGAGGAGGGCAGCTCCTCTAGAACACTTCCTGAGGTTTTCCTCTGGCCTACACACACACACACAGACACACACAGACACACACATTCACACACAATCACACGCAGTCACACACACACACACACACAAATGAGAGATGAGAGAGAAATGAGATTCCTAGCAGGAATCTATTGAGTCACAAACAAGAAGGCTCAGAGATGTTTTAGCGCAGCTTCCAGGTAATTCTGATTCTGGCCATGGCTGGCAAAGAACTTCAGCAACACCATGAGTAAGAGGAACTTGTGTGCCATACAGTGACCTTGAGGCCTATCAGGGAGTGATTCTCTTCCTCAGCTCTATGACAGAAGCCCTAGGGTGGTGCCTATAAGCAATTCCAAGTTTTTCGCCCTTCTTTGCCCAAGACACTAAGATCAGAATCCCAAGGGAAAGGGCCCAAGTAGAAGGCTTCCTGGTGGTTCTTTCTGATGTAGAGCTGACCACCAAGAGGCTACAGGAAAGGCATCATCAGGTAGGATGGGGTTGCTGCCTCGGCTGAACTGCTGGTCCCTGAAGAAGGGAGCTGTGGTCCAGTGAGGGTCTGCCATCTTGTTCATTCATGCAGTGGAGATTTCAAGAGCTGTAGGGACTTTGGCTGAATTGACAATCTCCCACAACAGCCATGCCAGCACCGGGTGTGAAAACCGAGACATTAGCAGGCTGTCAGTCACGCATGGGTGACTTGAGCAGTCACCAATGGCCTACTCCACAGCTTTGTAGTAGCTGGCTTGGGGTGTGCCAAAGACGCTCGTGAATTCAGGTAACTCTGGTTGCTTTGCTTCCTGCTTTCCAACAGAGGTCAAGTCTGCCAGAGTCACAGACTCTGTTCCCCTGTCCACCCCAAATAACTCAGCTCTACTTCCTGAAGCCCACCTATGTTTAAGGCCATTTTGATGGAGTTACAACCTAAATCAGCCTGTAATCTGACTCTCAGGCCACTCTGATGCGCTCTGTGGGTCTTGTCCATTGAACTTGGCCTTGAGGAACGGAACCCACACTAACAAGGCCTTGGTCACAATGAACAGAATAGGAAGATCTGAAACTTCAGACCTCCCCATCCTTGGTGATTAACTTATGGGAAGCACAATCCCAAGACACAGTGAGGTCACTGATTCTGCCTTATTAAGAGACATTTACTGAAGGTCCTTAGTTCCTACGTACCCCTGGGGTCTCTGAATCTGAAACCATTGCTTTTAGTTCTTCACTGAGGGAAAATAATACTACTTCCAACTCCTTTCTGCTTCTGTGGAAGTTCGCCTCCATTGTTCACACAAAGACTTTTTTTTTTTAAAGGAAAACATGTCATTCTTATATATGCTATATACATACAGCTAATCAAGTAAGGCAGTCTACAGTGTTCCTTATAGATATTCACATATCTTTGTGGACTGGGAGGATGTAATTACATTTCCCCTCGAATCAAAGACCATTCCATTTCCATTTCTTTCCATCCTTATATACCTGACCCTTAGTTCCCTACACTTGTGGAGGTGCCTCAGCTGGGGCAAAAGACGAGCTTTGCTTTATCTATTCCACGTGGGGGAAAGGGCTTCTTGGAAATTCAAGGATATATCAGGCCTTAGGTTAAGTAAATATAACATTTATAGGATCCCCGTGTCCTATTTCAGAAATTGGCAAGACATAGGAGAGACACAGAAATAGGAAGTTATAGACAGCCAATAGAAGACAGAGGCAGGGGATGTGACTTTACTTCCCTCTCACCTGCCACTCACCCACTTCCATCTGTAGGTCCTGGATGTCACACAAAGAACTTGTCCACTACCCTAATCCAGAGGGTGGGAAGTCCACTGATGTTGGCAGAAACAACAAGGTCTGATCCATTTGAGTGCATGCTCACGTAGAAGGGAGAGAATGGCCGCTAGTGGTGTTCCTCAGGTGTCATCCACTTTTAATTCTGAGACAGGGTCTCTTCACCAGCTGTTTGCACCCTCTGCCCCAGTACTAGGATTAGCAGCGTGTGCTCCACACCTGGCTTCTTAAGTGGGCAGGAAAGAGCACACCCAAGCCTTCGTTTCTGCAAGGCAGATACTTTACCAAGCCCCGAATGGTGTATCCCAGTCTGGCCCCATCTGTGGTGTTCCTGCCCTGTCCTCTTCAGTGTTTGCTTATCCGTGTGCACCACCGTGACCCACTGCATCCATATTTTTTAAAAGTATATTTGCTATTGATTCATCTAATTTCTGTTCTTCTGGATTCATTATTCAAGATACTTTGCTTGGCTGCTTTGAACTCACTAGCTTTGACCTTTGAATTATGAATGATGTCTATGCCACTGTCCCAATATCTATAGTTTGCCTAGATGTCCAGCCCCTAGATAATTGGTTCTTCATTTGCAGTCTCTGTTACTAACTCCCAGCCCATAGTTATCATCCTCAATTAGCCATGGGTTCCAAATATATCATATCGTCTATGGCTAGCTAATTTAAATGGTCCCAAAAGGCAGAAACCTAAATAAATATTTTAATCTGTAAGAATTCTTAATGAGGAAGTTCAACTTAAATTCTTCAACAGAAGTCTAAACAGCTAATACAGTAATAACTCCAGTCTAAAACAGACCTGATTCTATACACAGCAAAGAATTCTGTGTCCTGTCTCACTTGAATGTACCATACAAAGTTTTCATTCATTGATAATCCAGATCCCCGACTCAATACAGATAATTCATGGTTGCTGCTTGGGTTGTTTTGTTGTAATGATTGTCATTTTATAGTGGGAGAAAATTTGTTAAAATTATTAGCAATGCAATCTAGTGTCTATAAATTTTCATCCTGAGATTTCCCTATCAAGAACAATTATCTCTCTATAGCCATGGGGGATTTATTCCTAGACCCTTGCAGAAGCCAAGACCTATTGATGCTCAAGTCCACTGATATATAACAGAATGCTATTTGCATAGAGCCTATGTATATCTTTCCACGCACTCTAAGAACATCTCTACATCACTTATGCCACATAATGAATGCAAATCCTGTGTAAATAGCTATCCTACTACATTAGCAAGGAATAATGACAAGGAAAGTCAATACATATTCAGGACCAGTAAAATCTTTAAAAATATTTTGATTCTACAATTGATTACAAGATGTGAAGCCCATGGGTGGAGGGGGGCAGCTGAACAGACAGTGTGGTGAACAAGAACAAAGATGTTTGGCACAGCCATGTTAGAATGTAGCCCTTGAGAACCAGACATGTCTTGGAGCTTCTAGGAGTCGAGAGTTCAGCACTCAATGACACTTTTGACACAATGCCTGGGCTTGAGACCGCTTCACAATGCATATTCTGGACTGGGGATGGATAGCACAGTACATTGCCTGATACACTCAAGGCCCTTGGTTCCATACCACAGACACAAACACACACACACACACACACACACACACACACACACACACAATCATCCAGTGATAATTACATTCCTGTTAAGTCCAAAATACTAAATATAGAAAACTTCACTGCTTTCAGTTTTAAAGACAAAAGAGACGACTAGAAAACTCCATTATTTAAAAACAAAAACACCCTCCTAGCTGTCTCACTATAAATGACAGACTACCCCAAGTCTGGCCAATGATTCAAAAGAATTGAAACTATAGGGAAGAACTAAGTGCTTTGTTTTGTTTTGTTTTGTTTGTTTTGTTTCGGTTTTCAAGACAGGGTTTCTCTGTGTTGCTTTGTTGACTGTCCTGGAACTAGTTCTTGTAGACCAGGCTGGCCTCGAACTCACAGAGATCCTCCTGCCTCTGCCTCCTGAGTGCTGGGATTACAGGCATGCACCACCACTGCCCACCTAGAACTAAGTATTTTTATCTCTTTTAGCATCTACCTGCTTCTCACTAACAGAACTTTCCCTCACTGCTGTCCCTGGCCCTCTTCCCAGCATCCAGACAAATCTCGAAGTCTCTATGGCTCCTTTCCAGAGGGAGAGTGTTTGATGACCCTCTAGGTGACTCTCCCATGAGCTCAGTGGTTCTTTGTGGAAAGGAAGTGGATCTGGGGCCATCAAGACAGTCTCTGGAGCCATCAGCCCATCTCTCCGTCAATGAGGAGCCTCCCCTTAGAACTTTACTATTGACAAACCCCAGACCCGTTGCTCCTGTGAGTGTTTGTAGCTCCTAAACAAAACAAGGCCTGTGGGGTTTGTTTGGCTTTGTTTTGTTTTGCTTCAATTTAAGGCTGTGATTACATAAACATATGCTTGGAAAATATATTATACTCAAAAGCCATCTTTATTCACTGAGTTCCATGGAAACCAACCAAGAAGAGATTAAAGCATTTAATTTCTGGTTCAGGCCTGAACTGATTTAATCTAGGGAGCCCTGATGGCTGTTTCTGTGGAGGCCTGGAGTGGATGTGAGAGTCTGCTTTCCTAACAGGGGGTAATGGGTACATGACATCATTTTTTTCAGCTATAGAATCGCTCTCCTATGATGGTTCTGAGAGCTTGGAGAAAATATTTCTAAAGATAGCTCTTGGCTCACTGCTCCTGATTACTTAAGCCAGAGGGCAGCTCTGCATCTCTCATATTTTCCCAGGGACCCGAAATATTTTTATAGACATGTCCAAGCATTTTTGAAAGTTATTCTCCTACATCTCACCCTGAGGACATATAAGTTTGTAACGTTGACCTAAGTGGGTCTTTGGGGTTCTGAGGATCAGAAACAGTGACGCCATGGTGAGTCCTTGTCAAAGCTGGGACATTTTCCAGACCCAAATATGGGATTACATGTGCTAATGAGCAAGCCTGAGATTCCTCTGGGTTCCCAAAGCTTGTTTGGGTTAGGGTTTTGCAGTTCGCCCACTCACTTAACCAGGCAAGTGCTATTTCTAAATATCCCTTTCCCAGAGAATTACAGCAGGGTTTATAGAGTGACGAACGGTAACTTCCAGAAGTGTTTGGATTTTGTCCTCAGACGGTGGGTGTGAGGCTGTCAGAAGCAGAAGGGAGTGGGGGGAGCTGCTGAGGTAGGAGAGGAAGGCTGGCCTCCTCTGTTTTAGCCTCACCTCCCCATCATGCCAGACACTGAGTTAGGAGCGAGAACAGCAGCCCTCTCTGCCTCCATCAACCCTCGATCATAAAGTTTACTTAGGAAAGAGACAAGCTGTGTCGTGAACCCTACTTAGGAAAGCCAGAATGCTACCACTTCACATGTACCAGGGTGCCTAGAACCAACAAGACGGATGGAGATGTGGAGAAAATAGAAGCACTGGTGAGCATGCTTCATGATGCAGCTGCTTTGGAGCACTGCAGTCTGGTAGGTCCTTGGAAGGAGAGGATCCCCGCATGGCCAGTGGATATCAACCTTCTAGGTCCGTATCACCCCAGAGAAAGGCAAGGTGTGCTCCCCCACAAAAACATGGGCACAGGTGCTCCGAGCAGCATCGTTCAGCATAGCCAAGAACAACCTAACAGTCCATGAACGGAAAAGTAAACGTGGTGAAATCACACAAGCAACATCATTTAGCAAGGAAAAGCCATTTTGGTAGGGCTAGAGAGATGGCTCAGTAGCTAAGCGTGCTTACTCCTTTGGGTCAAGCAGTAGAGAGACAGAGGCAGTGGATTTCTATGGGTTTGAGGGCAACCTGGTCTATCTACATAGAAAGATTCAGACCAACCAGGGTTACACAATGAGATCCTCTCTCAAAAGCGAAGGTCCTCTTGCAGAGGAGTGGCAGGCACCTGTAACTCCGACTGGCTTATCTGACAACTTCCTCTGGCTCCAAGGATGACCCCACATGCATACGCATACACGCATAAATAAAAAAAAGATAAATCTTTTTTTAAAAAAGAATTGTGAGTGCTACAAAACAGGTGTACCCGGAAAACCATCACGCCCAGTAAATCAAGGCAGACACAGACATTCTGCTGTAGATGTCCGGAACGGGTGACTGCATAGAAACAGAAAATGCCTTACTGGTTGCCAGTGACATAAGGAGAGAGCAAGAAAGGGTGAATGTGACAATTAACGGGTATGGGGATTAGGGCTAGGAGAGATGAAAATGTCCTAAAATATGTTATAGTGCTGTATGTACAGATCCTATGTGTATACTGAGAACCACTGAGTATGCTTAGTTTTTCAAGACAGGTTTTCTCTGTTGTAGCCTTGGCTGTCCTGGAATTGCTTTGTAGCCCAGGCTAGCCTCCAACTCAAGGATTTGCCTGCCATTACATCCCAAACACTGGGATCAAAGGTGTGTGCCATGCCCAGCCACTAGCACCTTTTTAATGGGTTAATTGTCTTGTGTGTGAATTACGGTTCAACAAGTGTGTGTGTGTGTGCATGAGTGTGTGTGTGTGTGTGTGTGTGTGTAACACCATCAAATAATTATAGCCCACCTTCATTTCTAATACAAAGCAAAACTAGGGATGTAATACAGTGTAGAGCACTTGCCCAGTATGTACAAAGTCCTGCCCTGGGCTCAACCCCAACAGGAAAGAAGGAAGGAAGGGAGAGAGAGAGGAGGGGAGGAACGTCTAACTTTGTCCTATCCAGTATTTTATTGCATTTAGAGAGTTCATAGCAAAAATATTTGATGGATATACGAAAGGAGTTGTGCAATAATTTTTACCTCAGTGTCCAGAAGATGCCCTGTAGCCTGTAGACCTAAGTTTGATTGCCAGAGCCCATGTAAAAAAAAGTCAAGTTTGGTGATACATACATGTAATCCCAGCATGGGGCATGTGGAGGCAAAAGGATCCCGGGGAGCTGCATTTCAATCTGAGTCCTTTGTCAGGAAGCAGAAAGAAAATACAGAATTATTTTCCGTATTTCAGTAGCTCAGAACCGTGGTGCATAAGTGAAATACAAATGGGATATATCTGTCAAGTGCACACAAACCCAAAGGGAACCTGCTTTCTGCAGCACAGGCTTCTGGAAGCTTTGAGGGTAGGCGTGTCTACAGTCTTTTGGGGAGTCGCTCGCTTTCTGTGGCTGTCTCAGCCTCTGTTGGGATGACAGAGTGCCGACCCCTTCAGTCCTAAGAGAAAGTATCTGACATGTACTTGGATTCCTGATGAAAGTCTCTAGATACCGAGTAGCAGCTGGAGTGGGCTTTGATGTCCAGCCCACCCTTTGCCTCCAGGTCTTATCACGGCAAAGATAACAGCACAGGCAGCCCGTCTTGGAATGCTCCCATTTATGCCTCCTGGTGACCCTCTTGACATCGAGGAGTTCTCCAGTCAATCTTGTGGCTGACATTTTCTCTGATAAAGTGGCAGTCATCATCACTAAATGACTTAGACGGGTTATATTAGATTGATTTGGGGAATATGTTTCTTTGGTTGCTATAAATACACTTCTTCCCGTCGGTGCTGTTTCCTGTATATTTATATATCTACATATTTATATATCTGCAAGTTTTGCTCCTAATCATCCTCCACATGACTTTCAACTTATTTTTTTCTGAGTTTTTTTTTTTTTCAAAACAGCAGTGATATCTTAGAGCATCCACGGCATCAGGAAAAGACACTTAATTAGTTTCAAATTTTTTTAAAGTTAATGCTAATGGAGGAGCCGTGTTAACAGAAGCTGTAAGGGCCAGAAGGAATGCTAGGAAATGCTATGAGAGGGGGAAAGAGGAACTAGAGAGTTGGGCCCATCTGTGTGCAACTGTGAGGACCTGAGTTCGAATTCCTGGTACTCTCTAAATGTCTGGTGAATCCCACAACTCAGAGGGCAGAGACAGGGGTATCCCCAAGCCAGGCTGGCTAGGTAGACTAGCTAGACTGGTAAACTCTGCATTCAAGTGAGAGATCCTGCCTCAGCCTATGAGGTGGCAAGCAGTCAGGGAAGACACCAGCAGCAACCTCTGGCTTCCGCATATATCCGAACAGATGTGCACACACAGGTACACCCTTGTGTGAATGTGCACACCTACCAGTGACAAGTTACACAACATACAGAGGGAGGACAGAGGCTAGTTTAACAGGACAACTGGATAGAGGGTCTGGGCTGTGGCATATTCTGGCTGGCCACCACCCTGTGCGCCATCTAGGGGCCCCCTGCTTTGTCCCCAGGTGGGAGGTTTAGCATTTCTCCATGCATCAGGAAACCATGGATTTAGGGTCTCCAGCCATGGAGTCTCCCCCAAATGTAGAACCTGAGGGCCAATATTCATCTCTTCCATATTCTGCTCCCCAAGGTGTACAACAGGCCATCATTTGGCACCTACCTAACCAAGGAGGGCTTTTAAAAGTGCATAGGAGTAGGGTTGGGGACATAGCTCAGTGGGAGACCAGCCGAGCATGTGCAAAGCCTCAGGTTCCATCCCTAGAACCTCCAATAAAAGGGACCCCACAGGCATGGCTGGTGACAGCTGTGGTGTTTGCTTATGCATCAGTTAGATGGCAGGTAGGAAGCTTCCCTCTGGTATTTTGATTGTGCAACCTAAAGACTAAAACAAACTCAGGGAGACCATCTGAGCCTGGGTAGGGAATCCAGCGAGACCTACCAGCATTCGCCACAGCAAGCAGCCTGCGACCCTGAGCTGCTGTGAGCTCAGAGACCAGCGCTGTGACCAGCTGCCAGCCTCCATGGAGATGCCCTCTCATCCTCACTGGGCTAAAATCTTCAGGCCCATTTGAGTGTGCCTTGTTTCTCTCAGAAATTCATGTTTATGCTCAGGCATTTAAAAAATATTTTGGCACCTTTATATTCTAAAAATTCCCAGACCATATGCTAAATATATATTTAAGTTTTCTTGTGTGGGTTTTTTTTCTCTCTTAAAGGTAATTATTTAGCGATAGTATAATAAAACCGTGCCTTTGGAACTTCCCTTTCTGTTCCATAATTATATGCTTGGGATAAGCACCTGGTTCGTGGCCAAATTTTCCCAGAGGATAGGGAACATCAGGGCACACATGCAGAAGTAGCCATCAGATAGCGAGCACTTGTTTTCTCTGGGAAATGCTGAAGCAGTTAGCTAACATGTGTTATGGAGACACTTCCTGCCCACCGTGTTTCAACCCATTCCTTTCTCCTGCTCCCATCTTTTCCTTCTCTCTATCCTTTCTTCTTGAATCCCTTCTCTTTCCCCTCCCCTTTTCTCTTCTTCCCCCACTTAGGTAAAACAATGTCTACTGACGGGGTCTAGCAAAGCATGCTTCTCTAGCACGCCCCACCTTTTACTACAAAAAATGTCAGACGATGAATTGTACATAAGCTAAAATCAAGCCTGATGACTTACCCGAGAGCCACCATTTGTGGGGAGATGCTAAGACTCACCCGGAAGGAGCATGTCTAAAAGTCATTTTTTTATGCTAATTAAACTAACGCATGGACCGTAACAAAAGGAGAAAAGTGATTAGGCAAACGTGACTTGAGAATCACAAATATTGAAATAATCTTGAGTTTGTCAATAACAAAAATCCCCCGAGGACCAGACCACAGTGAGTGCTAAACCCACCCCTGTGCCCCTTGTTACCGGTTGTAAGCCTATCATAGCCCAGTGAGGCACATAGTGTTTCCATTCAGAAGTTGAATAAGTCCATGAAGACATTCACTTTATCCTGACTCCTGCAGGAAACAGTAGGGCCAGCTTCAACCTTATCTAGCCCCAGGATACTCCAGGAGGTTAGCAAGTGATAATAAAGGAGAGAGTTGAGGAAATAAATAATAACTTGTGCAGAAGAACACTGCACCTTAATGTCAACCAAGGATTGTATTTGTTTGCTTGCTTGCTTTACGGAGTTTTTTGTTTGTTTGTTGGGGTTTGGGGTGGGTTTCAAGACAGGGTTTCTCTGTGTAACAGCCCTGGTTATCCTGTCCTGGAACTCGCTCTGTAGACCAGACTGGTCTCAAGCTCACAAGATCCACCTGTCTCTGGTCTCTCAAGTGGTGGTATTAAAGGCATACGCCAC
The DNA here is from genome assembly GCF_000317375.1 of Microtus ochrogaster. Lineage (NCBI taxonomy): Eukaryota > Metazoa > Chordata > Mammalia > Rodentia > Cricetidae > Microtus > Microtus ochrogaster. The sequence goes on from NC_022018.1 coordinate 21,843,087, forward strand.
CGCCACCTGGCTTTGACCCATCTTTTAATCATACAGATTGTATGGTAACTATACTCCCATGTTCCTTTCAGCTTTGAAATCTCATCTTTTGGCATAGAGTCTATTGAATTTAAAAACAGGAGTATTTCTGAAACCTGGTTAAATATAATTACCCATCAGCCAGATATGGTGTTGCCTACTTGTAATAACAAAGAGACATAAGGATCACAAAGTCAAGGTTAGGCTGGAACATATGGCGAGTTTTAGGCCAGCCTGAGCTAAAAGCAAGCCACCTATTCAAAGAAACAAAACAGCAATAAAAATAGCCAGGGAAATTAAGCTCACAGACAGTTGCAACACATTTATGTGGTTGCCTTTCCTTGAGTTAAATTTTATATATGGTTTATCCATAAACAGCCAGAATTTTTATAGCTCTTGAGGGAGAAAAAAATGGTACAAGCTGCCTTGACCTCTTTCCTCCATTTTCCTCTATAACTGTGGATGTAGCTATTAAATCCATCAGATAATCTTCCTGGCTTCTTATCCCAACCTAAATTTAGCAAGATTCCAAGGAAAACGCCTGGTGCCTTACAAGTAGCCCAGAAAAATAGCTCCAGTGTTGATTGAACTCTTGGCTTCACCATACAGAAACTCTCGGGTCCTCCAAGTTTTAAAGTTGAGAAAAATAGATGGAATGCCATGGGAATGCTGGCAGGGGAGGCTGGGGCTCTCTCCCTCCACTTTCTCGCCCTGGAATGTCTCTGCCTTGTACTCCTCTCTCAACTTTTGTCTGGACCTGCCAAAAGAGCAGCAACAGTGTACAGGGCGGTGGAAGGAAAGGCAAGGATGTGCGATTATCTGCAGGCTGGCTTTTATTCTTCCCTGGTGCCTGCAGGGGCCCCAGAGACAGGGAGCCTTGTGCTAACCCTTGAGGGAAAACAGTCTCTCAAGCTTAGTGAGGGTATTGCAGAGTAGGTAGGGAAAGAGGAGAGGGCAAGAGGAAGCGGAATTATTTTGACTGCATTATTTTTGACTTGTCTGATTAAATCTCAGTGACTTTGGGACTTTGCATTACTAAAAGAACATAGTTCTGTAGGTAGGCCTGGGAACAGAGGGGCCAGGGCAGGACCCCAGAGCGGACATGGCTGCAGGGCTGCTGGACTCCGAGGACGTGCCATGTAGCTGGGACTTTGCTTGCCGGGTACTAAGAACTTGCCGCGAGGGAAACCTGCAGCTTTTGCAGCTGATGTTAAAACCATGGTGCATCCCCAGGACTGTCTACCAGGTAGGACCAAACCTCACCATTCTCTGCTTTGCTGTGTGAGGTAGCGGTGGGGAGTAGTGGAGGAGAATCATGAATGATCAGTATCTATTCTGGGGACCAGTAACATCTTGAAATCAACTAGGGTCTGGGTAACTTTAATGGAACATCTTTTCTAAGGTGCCTGGACCCACAGGAGGTGCTTTAAGTTCAGTGTTCAAGGTGACCCTATGAAAGAGGTATGTGTAACCAGTTGAAGGATGGGGTTATCGAAAGTTGTAGGTTACTTAAAAATCTTCTGTCAAGCAAATGACAAAGGCCAGTATTTAAACTGCAAGTGTTTCTGGTTGCATAAACTAAGAACGTTCTTTGTATAGGCTTCAGATTCCAAAGCAAGGTCTGATGTTTTCTAAGTATGAGTGCACAAGTTAGGTGTGGTGACAGGCTTGGGTAAGGGACAGGATGTGGCTGTAAGGACCGAAGGCATGGAGGCAAGAGCATCAAGCAGGAACACTGGGTCCTTCCTCAGCTACTTCTCCTTTCTTTGGCTAACGATGAAGTCTCATCCAAACCCAAGAGAAGAAAACGCTTTGCTATGGGGTTTTGGTGTGGTGTATTTTTATCTGGTAGATGGGATGCATGTTTGTTTGGGGGCACTTGTGTGTGCAGATGCATGTGAGCGTAGAGGCCAGAGGGACAGCCTTGGGTGTCCCTCAAGAGTTTGCTTTTCGAAAGAGGTTCTTTTACTGGCCTGAGGCTCTTGGATTCAGCTGGGCTGCATGGCCAGAGAGCCCCAGAGATCTGTCTTTATCACCTCCACCTCCAGACTTGGGGTTACAAGCATGCTATCCCACCTGACATTTTACCTTGGTTCTGAGGCTCAAACTCAGGTCTCAGCAAGCCCCATACTGACTGAGCTATGTATCCTCAGCCCTTTGGTTTCCTCTTTTCAACAATGGGGATAAAACTCAAGCATTCTATTATGAAGAACACCCCTGCCCACAGAGGACACTTAGCACAACGGTCAGCTGTTTGGAAATGCAGAACACTTCCCAGAGAGAGCTGAAAGTATCTGTTTCCTCCGGCCACCAACAGTCCAGATTGGTGGCATTAATCCACATTCCCGCTTGCCAGAGAGGTGTCAGTCCTGAGATCTCCAGCCCACCCTGAAAGGGACCAACCTGCTGGAGCTGGGGGAGGGAGACAAAAGGAACACACAAAGGAGTAGAGTTCCTCTGGCTTCCTCTTCAAAGGGCAGTTCCTGGCTTCTCTTTGGCTGACAGTTTTTTGTAACTCAGTTTATTTCATTAAGTCAACTCAAGCAGGCTTGGCCCTCTCTCCGTGTTCGCTGGCTCACCATGCGATTTGGCATGGGGCAGGCACAGCTGGACTTGTATTTTCTAGGTGGGATTTAGCAGTGTATAATCCTCGAACGAACCATGACGTAAACAACTCAGGGCTTCGTGCTCCTCGCCCCATATACAATGTCTGAGAGAGCTTGCATCAAAGGTCCGTTCCTTAGAAGCCAGGCCCCAAGTGCTGGGTGACTTTCATATGTACACCGCTTCCTCCATCCTGGTTCCTTCTCTGTGAGTAGGCAGATAGTTTCTGGAGATGGCGTTCTCTAGAATTCTTGTCCTTGAAAGGGCCATTCCTGCAATGTTACTAGAAACAGCATTAGCAAATCACATATAAAATAAACCTGAGGGAAATTCCCCCCCCCAAATTAGCAACCATCAGAAGAAAACTTACTTAATATTTCCAATGATGAGTTATGAATCTGAAAGAGATCAGGGGGAGGGGCGGGGGAAAGCACAGAACTTGCTGGGAGATTCAAGAGGAAGAAGGAACATGGGCAGTTTGAAGCTTTTCTGAAATGTTCCTTTGCAGGCCAGTGTTTCCTCTCCCCTACCCTGGTATTTGGAGTGATTGCTTGGTCTAGGTAATTCTGTCTCTGTAGACATTGCTGAGTTTGGGGACCTGGCTCCTACCCACCCCAACCCCACAACCCCCACCACCATCTTCTTTCACCCTCTCTCTGCTCCTCTTTCTCCTCAGGTTATATAATCCTGAACTTCAGAGGGCTGGGGGGATAACTCATTTGATGAAGTATTTGTCCCATGAGTGTGAGGACCTGAGTTCAGTTCCAAGAACCCACATACAAAGCCTATTGGAGTTGCATGAGTTTTTAACCTCAGTGTTGGGGAAGCAGAGGCAGGCTACATATCCCTGGGCTCACAGGCCAGCTAGCCTCAGCTACTCTGGGAGTTCCAGGTCCTAGCAAGAATCTCGGTCTCAAACTCTAAGGTGGGTGGCTCTTGAGGAACAACCTAATGTTGACTTCTGGGCTCCACATGTGGACGCATACATGTGCATACGCAGCCACATGCATGTGCTCTCGCATACCCAAACACAATTAAAAATAAAGGCCAAATCGAACTTCAAAATCAAGGGAGCTGGGTAGCCAATCCCCTCCCTCCCAAGAGGCTTTTTCAGGACTCTCATTAAAAGCTGAAGTATGCTGAAGAGAATATTGACTTCTTAGCCACCAGTCCCAGGAAAACGTTCCTATGCAACCACAATTCAATCCCATCCAATTCAATCCAGCAGCACTGGCTGAGCAGCAGTTGTATATGTGGGCTACTTGGACTTGAGGGCTGGCTTTCTTCTTTGCCCCGGCCCCTCCCTGACCAAGCTGAGCTGGTTGGGGCAAGGAGAGCAGTTGTTTCTGATGCACACAGCCTTGTTTACAGCCTGCAGGTGATTCCCAGGAGTGGGTCTGGAAAGCAGTTGCTAGGAGAAAGGTTGGGGTGGCAAGCCTAAACTAGTACACCAACCCCCAGGTTAGGATAGCAAGGGCCTGGTTAGTGCGCTCCAGAGCCAAGCTGAGGGGGCTGAAAGAAGGAAGGGAAGCCAAAAAACTTAACGCCTGCTCTGGACCATGGGTGGTCCAAATGCCTTCTAGACAAGACGTATCAAGTCCTGGCAACTCCTACCAGCCCCAAGACCTTCATGTCCACTGGCCAGCCGAGCTGGCTTAAAGAGACATAGAAACTATATAGAGATCATCTTCAGTGACTCAAAGCCTCTTGGGGAATTGTCAAGAACACGGTAATTTCATTTCAACAAAAAGCATTGGGAGACTTTCAAAGAATTACTAACTTTACTCAAAGAAAACACTGCCAAAAATAGTCTTTTTCTCTCTCCTGGTCTTCGTTTTCTCCATTACAGAACCAGGATAATAGCTTCATGGTGTTGCAATGATGAAATAAAGGAATATATGTGTATGTGTATATAAAGTGTGTAACAAATAATGAAGACTATAACAAAGTGAAGTATTGTTGATTTTTAATATACTGTGTTGGTAGTGTTATTTACCTTGGGAAAATTTATCGTGAGTGCATTCATTTATTTGAGTGTTGTAGTAATTCATGGGCTGTTTTGTGTGATGGTCTCTCCCTAGGCTAACGTGATACATTCCAGATTCACTGGCCTGTCCCTAAAGCACCATGCAAGCTAGGAGGAGAGCTCAATAAAGCATTTACATAGCAGGCACCTGAGTCTGAGCTCAAGAACCCACATAAAAGAAACGGGGTGTGGTGGCGCTACTTAGATCCCACTGCTGAGGAGGCTGGGACAGACGGACAGGGGCTTGCTAGCCTAGCCTACTGGGCAAGCCCCTGGCCAGTGAAAGGCTGTCACAAGACAAGGGTAGACAGTATCTGGGGAATGCTATTTGAGATTGCCCTCTAAACTCATAAGCGCAGACACACACATTTATGCCCACGTAAACTCACACAACTCCTATCTGTTCTGACTCCCAGAGGTTCTGGCTTAATTAGTAGGGGCCTAGGTGTTGAGATGTTTGAAAGGCTCTCCAGGAGATTCTGTTGTACCGTCAGTCCGGACAGCTAGGGCTCAGGAGCCTCGTCCCACCGCCAGGCGGCAAGAAGATGCTTACAAACCCCAAATGGTTAGAGTAGCAGTAGCAGCAGGGGTGCACCTCAGATGTCTGTGGCTTATTTAGTAAACACTGTATAGGCGATTATACTGAAACTTGTAAACATGTATTATTAAAATTGTAATTTTTAAAAATTAATATAAACTTTGATGCTTATATCTATATAAATAATTAATCAGAGAAATAATTAAAATTATGCAGATGAAAAGGAAAATTACAAGAAAGCTGGCAAATGTCAGAAACATTTACTTCAGATTATACGGGCATATATGTACATGTGTGTAGGTGCACATGGATATAAGCATTACATATACATATGCATGTTATATGTGTGTATCTATACATATTACATATATACACAAATGCATATATATATATTGCTATGTTCATGAATAACTGTGTGAGGCTTAGGGCTGGCAATGTGGCATTTTTAACTATTGATGGGTTAGTCTTTATCGTGGAGTCCATAAATATGACAATAAGTGACAACTGAAAAATGAAGGCTAGGGTGCTAGGGTGTGGCTCAGTGCTAGAGCGCTTGCCTACCATGTCCAAGGCCCTGGGTTCCAGTCCCGGTACACACACACACACACACACACACACACA
>NC_022018.1:21848993-21876553 GCF_000317375.1 Microtus ochrogaster
AGCAGCACACAAAGCTCTAAACAGTAAGGATTAACTCAGATCATTCCAATGAAGCAGCCCAGGCCCTGGCATATGGGAAGCACTCGAGGGGCACTGGCTGCCTTTATTACCACGAGAATAAATGGAAACACCTGTGGTCACATCCAGGAAGAGGGCAAACCTGGTTTGTTCTTTGCCATAACAGTGATTGCTTTCAAAGTGGGCTCTCTCACCTCTAAAATGTCAGCCTTGCTCCCCAAACTGGGGGCTATGTCACAGCTGTGGATGAGTTTCATTTCTCTCAAGTGTCTCTTGCACTGTCCTTCATCACGTTCCCCATGAGCAGGGGTTAGTTATGGAGACTGGAATGACCACAACTGGGTGTGTGGAGCTTTGGAAGGAAAATGATTATGAATTATATAAACCTAGGTGGGAATGGAAAATCCAAAGTCACAAGAAGGCTCACAGGCATGTCACAAAATCTAGAAATAAAAATAATGTAAATTTATCAATTAACTGACTTACACAACCCATTATACTCCATCTTTTAATAAAAGATTTCCTTATTTTTAACTTATGTGTCTGAGTATCTGCCTTCACATGACGTGTACCCCAGAGACCAGAAGAGGGTGTCAGGTCACCTGGAACTGGAGCCATTGACGGCTGCGGACTGGTATACTATTGTTGAGAACTGAACCCAGGACCTCTGCAAGAGCAGCCACTGCTCTCAACCACTGAGCCATCTCTCCAGCCCCTACACACATGCCCACATATTTTGCCTGTCTACTCTTTGATCTCTTTTCATAAGACCATGATTCGGTAGCGTATCCACCTAGAAAAGAGAAGATATAAGTCAGTTCTTCCTTCAGCAAGGCAGATCAGCATTTATCCCTTCATTCCCGTGGGTTTAGGTGAGCATCTTCCAGACTCACGGTTTCTTACTGGAAAGCTGTGCACAGTTTGAAATTACAGGATTTGAGAATCTCCCTCTGGACTTTTTATAAGCAGTCTATGGCAGAAGATGCTTGATGTCTAGAATCAGGTATTAGAGGTGTGTGGCCTCTAGACACAGGCTTTGTGGGAAAACCCAATTAGATTCTACTGCCTTTGGTTTAAAAAAATTCAATGATACTTTATAATTGCAGGTGTTGCCTGTAACAGATGGTTCTGGTGGGAGAAACTGGGCTGGGGGTCGAGAGTACTGAACTCTGTAGTTTTACAAGCTTAGTAATGAAGCAATTACTCCACAGACTGGCTTCTGGCTTTCGGCATTTGAAACATTATTTCTCTTCCACAGCCAGGGTGATAAGGTAGAAGAATTATGACCCTCCATGGGCATTGCAGAGACTCGGCACTGGGTACCCAGCTCTGTTGCTGGCAGCTACTCCTCTGCACCACTTGGTGTCTCGGGTGGGTGTGGAATTGCCTGTGAACCTTAGGCATCTAGCCTCGCAAACCAAACCCAGTGTGTCCTGGTTCAGCTTCCCCACTGCATTCCAGAAATACCCATGGACATTCCTTAGCTGCTTGATCCAGGGAGGGCATCTCAGAGAGGGAAGTCAGAGTAGAGTCAAAAATAGAAAGGGAAATTAGTCATAACGCATGACAATTAAAATGTTTCACTCTTGAAATAATGACTTTATGAACACATGGCTAGAGACCGGTCTAAAGATGCCAAGTAATGAGAATTCATAAAACTTAAGTTTCCAGGTGGATTTTCCTCTGCCCTCCACCTCCCTCTCTCTCTTCCTGTGTAGTTCAAACTCTTTTTAAAAAAATTAAATAAATGAGATGAACAGTCTGAATTATTGGACCACCATAAATTGCTTCTAGCCTCAAAGACATAGAACACACATGTATGGCATATGGATATCTGTTTTAGATTATTACTAAGGACTATTTTTTAGATGGATGCCATTGGATTGGGTTATTTTCCCCACAACCCTCTATTTGGAGAAACTGCTCCGTACATAAGGCTTATAAAAAGTGATTGCTTTTTTTTCTAGTTCCTGCTGAAAAAACACCCAAGAGGCTATATGCCTAGTCCTCTTGTCTCTGTAGTCCTAGAACATAGGTTTATTGGCAGTCACGGGGCCCATCTCCCCATATGGAAGTATTATTTGAAAGCATAATTTGGTATATGAAGGTTGTACTTCTAGAAGGAACTTTCGGCTAGTAGCTGTAGTAACCATCCCACTGTTCGGATTTGGGAGAGTCCTTTGTCTTTTTTTAAAAATCTGGACAGTCGTTTTTACCCAAGGCTAACATTGGCTCTTTCTGGACTTTATAACCAATCTGGCAATTACCTACAAATCTGTAGTCCCACAGATTTTAAGAAAAGTCAGCTAAGACATGAACTTGTGTTAGCCACCTGAGTTGGGGTTTGTTGTCACAGAGACCAGCTTTGTGTTCTTGGACGAGGAAACGTGTTTCTGGAGCACAGAGTTCCTAGAAACCTGAGTTTCTAAATTCAGGCCTGACAGCTACTGCGTGATCAGTTCGGATGCAGTCCGTTCTCCAAATGACAGACAATTTCTCTCCAGCATGATGGGATTTCAGCCCTCATCTGTATCTTCTGAAAGAACTAACACAAGCAATCTGGACCGAGGGAGCAGGCTGTGATTCACCCAAACGTTTCCACATGTGCAAAGTTCAGCTTTGATTCTCAATTTGCTATTTTTGCTGCTTCCCCTTTCATCATTTCGTTCTGGCGATGTCGGCTTTCAGAAGGCGATGTCTTGTGTGTTATTTAATGCCTACATTTGGCTTGAACCTACCCTTCTCGCCACTGATCTATAACAGCTGCTGTTCATGAAGGGAGTAGGGGGGCAAAAGGCTTCCACCAAGGAAAAGCTATCAGCAAGTTGATTTGGTTTCTTGATCAGATCTGCACGTTCGTGTGTTGTGCCTTTTCAGCCACTCCTTACACCTGTTGGAAGCTATGGGTACTGTGGGTGTCCCCCTTGTCTTATCTCTTGAAACAGTATTTTATAATGTCAGTACGCATTCATGACCACATGGGGCCTAAAAGCAGAACTGTCATCCTTGGATTTTAGAATCGATCTTCCTTCATGTCAACAATATACACTCTAATAGCTTCATTTTTACTTTGTGCATAAATGTAGTTTTTAATATAACAGGAGAGTGTTTTCATTTCTTTGCATGCACTTTTCTTTGTTCTCCGTGAGAAAATTACACTTCCTTTGGAGGTTTAATATTGGCTTCTAGTCATGATATCAGCCACTCCTCATTTGGGGGCCCGTTCCTTCGACAGTCCCCAATCTGCTGCCAAAGCCTATGGGAACCAACTCAGAACCTTAGCTTTTGGTCAGCCTCTGACTACCTCTGCAGGGGTGGTGGTGTGTGTCTAAGGTGGCTAGTCACCTGTAGGGAAGGAGCCTGGCAACTGCTTCTAGATACTTGTTCTGGGGCCTCTATCAGTCATATAAGCTATCATTATTTGGCATATTCTTTCAATGAAGTAATTTGGAAGAAGATGGCTAGCAGCCAGATGAAGTCAAGTACCCTACATTCTATTTCTAGCTTTTCACTGAACCCAGGAATGGCGTATTCAGCTTTCTCTGCTGGGCTTCTCCACTCATTAGATGTACATTGGCTTGCTCATTCATTTATTCACTATGAGTTTGTTCATTCATCTGAAAAATAAGGAACACCTGTCATGTACCAGGTGTCATGCTAGGTTCTGGAGATACAGTGGTGAACAAACATTACATGTTCCTGCAGAGTTTACGTCAGTGGAGAAGGGACAGTCACTGATCACAGCAGTATCATCTTGTAGACTCATGTAAAAGTAGCATTGGGGGCCAGCACTTTAGGGACAAAGAGCCTGACAGCCCGAGGTGGGGGGAATAACAGGGAGCAGAGGTCTTCAAAGTAGATTTTCACTAGGCAGGCGAGGCAGACAGACAAGAGTAATACTATATACCAGCCCAAAGCCTCTATGACAGGCTGTAAGACAAGCCTACACTTGGTGGCCTGTACTGGGTTTGAATCATTTGTGTCACTATTGACTGGACTATTCGACACTGATCACTCGCCTGAGTGCTGTCCTAACCTAATGCTTTACCTTCAGGAAGCCAGCTGGCCAGGTTTGGAAGCCACCCGCCAGCCTCGGATGGAAATTTCCTTCATTCTCAAGGGTATGAGCTCATTGCCATGCCAGATGGGTTTCCAGTGAATGATTATTGTGCAGTCTGATTATTTTTATGTCAGGTTAATTCCCTTTGAAAAATGGAAACAGGATATGTAAGATAGGAGAGAATTTTCTAGTGACAGCCCCCCAAGAGACTGAGAGAAGGCATACAGTTTAGACTGAAGTAGCTACTGTGGCATAAGGAATAAATTGCTAGAAATAACTTTTTACTACGCACAATCGATTTTTATTATATGGTACAACTTTTTTCGCATAAGTTAACATTGTGAGTCTCTGGTTGGCCTGGAATTTGATATGTAGACCAGGCTGGCCTGGAGCTCACAGAGATCCACTTAGCTCCGCCTAAAAGTGCTAGGTTAAAAGTGTGCACCACCACACCCAGCTGAGAGTGACTTCAGGTCTGCAGCAGACAACATAGACTCAGTGTTCATACAACAGAAACTGGTGCTCCCTTGGCCAACAGCTGCCCAGAAGATCATCAGGGCCCTCTGCTGACTATGTCCTCTTCCAGAATCTTTTTTTTTTTTTTTGGTTTTTTTTTTTTGAGACAGGGTTTCTCTGTGGCTTTGGAGCCTGTCCTGGAACTAGCTCTGTAGACCAGGCTGGTCTCGAACTCACAGAGATCCACCTGCCTCTGCCTCCCGAGTGCTGGGATTAAAGGCGTGCGCCACCATCGCCCGGCTATCTTCCAGAATCTTAAGTGTCCTCTTCGTTCTACTGACAAAGGAGGACAAAGAACATAAGCACCCAAAGAGATTTTAAGGGGTCAGCCCTCCACTCCACGTGGAGCTCATACCTTACACCAGGCAATGCTTAACTACAGACCAAGGACTAATGTGAGTCCTGACTCCTAAGGGGTGAAGTCCAAGGACAAATCACTTCTACTTTGGAATACAAATTTCTCATCTGTAAAATACAAACACCAATACTGTGTATCACCATGTAGAGCGAGCCTTAGGACTGAGGGAGGCAGGAAACGTAAAGTACTTAAGATCAATGTGAAACACTGTGAACTATTAGTACAATAAAGTACTTAAGATCAATGTGAAACACTGTGAACTATTAGTACAATAGGTCTCGACCCCTTTGGGGTCAAACGACCCTTTCACAGAGGACCTAAGACCATTGGAAAACACAAATATTTTCATTACAATTCATAACAGTAGCAAAATTACAGTTATAAAATATCACTGAAATAATTTTATGTTTGAGGGTCACCTCAACATGAGGAACTGTATTAAAGGGTCACAGCATTAGACAGACTGACAACCACTGAATTAGTATCAATTCAGGAATTCGTTACAATGTAAAAACAGAGAGATGTCTGCATTATTTGTGTCATTTCCTCTGAATAATGATGAGTAGGATATGATGACATAAGCCAATATTCCCTAACTTTCAAAAACAAACCTCAGTTCCCTACAATAAGTAGAGGATTGTTATTATGATTGTAGGGGTCGCCTTTAAGTTTTAGGGTAAATTTGAACAACTTTTAAAATGACTTATTTACTAACATGTGTGTGCATGTGTGTGTGTATGATGGGAGAAGGGTCATCACATGCTATGGACATGTCATGGTACATGGTATATGGTACATTGTCAGAGGACAGCTTTGTGGGGTCATTTATCTCTTTCTGCCTTTAGGTAGGTTCCAGGGATCAAACTCAGATCAGGTTGTGAGGTTTGTCACTTTTATCTGGTATGCCACCTCTCCTACACTTAGGCAATTTTGGAATTTTGTTGAGTTTTGTTTTGTTTTGGTTTGGTTTTTTGTTTTGTTTTATTTTGGTTTTGTGTGTGTGTGTGTGTGTGTGTGTGTTATTTATTTATTTTTGGATTAACAATTATGCCAGGAAATTATAACCAGATGGTTTAGCCATCTTGAGTAGCACAAGACTGCTGGGGACTCCTAGCAACACAAAGTCAGCAAGACCGTTATTTCTTGAAGTCCAGAGAGCATTCTGTTCGTTTGCCCTGCTCAGACTGAATCCAAGCACAGAGACTGCCGCCCACATACAGTGTGGCCTCATTTGTACTTCCCTGAGCAGCGTTTGTTCTAGACTAGACCAGACAACCTGAAGTGACTGCTCTGTGGGACCAAATCAAGGGACTAGGACATCCTGAACACCTGACAGAGGCCAAGTGTCTGTTGGCACCCATCCCTAGGGGCAGATTGCAGGTGATCCTGTGGCTTAAGACTAGATACAAAATATCAAGTCTCACTAAATGCTTGAGATAGAAACTGGGACCTGGCTGAGATTGGTACAGCCTCATTCTTATAATATGTGTTATATTTAGTTTGCCTGTTATACCCAGGAACAACCCTTCAAATAACTGGCTCACGATTATGGAAAATGTCCCTCTAGACAGGTCTCTCTGAAAGATATTCAGCTATTTCCTTCACTTGGTGAAGGAAAATCTTTTTGTTTTGTTTTTGTTTATTTATTTATTTACTTTGTTTTGTTTTTTGAGACAGGGTTTTCCTGTAGCTTTGGGGCTTGTCCTGGAACTAGCTCTGTAGATCAGGCTGGCCTTGAACTCACAGAGATCTGCCTGCCTCTGCTTCCCTGAATGCTGGGATTAAGGGCACAAAAGCGCTGCTACCACCCAGCTAATCTTTTTGTTTTAATTTGAAACTTTTTAGTAATTATATAATGGATTTCATCATGATGTTTTCATATACATACAATTTATTTAGATCTTATTCATACTACTACCTGCTCACCCCCATCCCCACTCCTGCTGGTCTCTTTCTCTTCCCGAGTAGTCTCTCCTTTACTTTCATGTCTGATTTTGTGAATCTGCCAGTTTCATTGGTGTGGTTTACAGAAGCATGCACCATGCCCTCCTCAGCAATCATTGACTGCCTCTATAGGCATCCTCAGGGCTGGGTGGAGCTTCTTGAGATCCTCCCTTAACAGCCTTTAACGGCCTATAAATGCATGGGAGAGGTGGGACCTTGTGAGTCTCTCATCCTTAAGAACAGCATAATGATAGGCCCAGTCTTACACAAGTCTTGTGCAGGTAATAGTAGCTGTTTTGAGTTCATGAGTGCAACAGCCATGTCATTCCTAGACGGCAGAAAGTTCCACGACACTCACCAGTCCACTGACTCTGACACTCTCTACCCTGTCTGCTGTCCCTGAACTTTGGAGAGGGCAATATACCCATCCCATTTAGGGATGAGCATTTTGAATACATTTAGATGGCATCTCAGCTCCATTATTAGGGGAAGGAGAGCTTGACTGAGCAGTCTCATGTTGGTAAGTTCTCAACACTCACAATCCCACCAGCTCTGTGCAATAAAAATGTCCATATTCAAAACACTAATAGAATGAAATACTGTCCTGGGAATCTTGTTAATCCAGTGTTATTTGTTCTATCAAGGTCACAGCTCAACCAGCAAGGAAATGACTCGTCCAGACTGGCTACAACTGTAACTATAAAAAGTAGGGGGGAAAAATAATAACAGAACAGTGGTGCTTATTGCAGGCTTTGCACAGACTTTATACAGACACCAATTCTCCCAATGATCTTATAAAGGAACTACTGGAAATAATGACCATTTTATAGATAAGGGAATGGAGGTTTGACCATGTGCCACAAGGGCACAATGATAATAAATAATAACCATAGGCCATATTTAAGTTCATTCCACATGTAGTGTGTGTGTGTGTGTGTGTGTGTGTGTGCGCGCGCGCTCACATGTGTGCAGGTGGATTCCCTTGTGTGGATATCAGAGGTCAATGTTGGGTATTGCCCTCTGTTGCTCTCTGCCTTTTTAAAATCTTGTATGTATGTATTTGAGACAAGGTCTTTCAGTGAAACTAGAACTCACCTATCCAAGATTTATTTTCTGACCAGGGAGTCCCAGGAATCCCCTTCCTCTTCCTCTTCTCTGTTGAGAGTACAGGCACATATCACTGTACCTGGCTTTTCTTTTTTAAGTGAATCCTGGGGATTCGAGTTCAGGTATCCATGCTGCTAATTATTGCAAGACAGCTCAGCTACCTCCCTAGATGTCTTAATATCACCCTTTAAAAATTGTATTTTATTTTTAAACTAATATTTTTATTAATATCTAAGAATTTCGTACATGCATACAATATATTTTACTATATTTCCCCCCTCCCCCCAACTTCTCCCAGATTTACCCCCACTCCTTCTCAGCTTCATGCCCTCTCTCCAGGTTTGGTACTAACCCACTAAGTCCAGTTTGCACTATCCATACACTAATGAGTGTGGGACCATCCACATGAGCATGGTGGCCCTTCCAGGGCCCACAGCCTTGCAGAAAATGGATTCTTCATCTGCCAGAAGCTACTAACTGCCAGTAGTTCTTTATCCAAGGGTAGAGACTTGTGAGTCCCCCTCTGGTGTGGGAGGTCCTTCTGTCTATGTGTTGCTTGTATTGGTTGATGAATAAAGAAACTGGCCTGACCTGATAAAGCAGAGTACAGCTAGGAGGAGAAAATGAAACTGATTGTGGAGAGAAAAAAGGCGGAGTCAGGGAGAAGCCATGTAGCCCCTCTGGAGACAGACACCGGACTTTACCCAGTAAGCCACAGCCTCATGGCGATACACAGATTAGTGGAGATGGGTTAATTTAAGATATGAGTTACACAGAAATACTGTTAAGCAATTGGCTAAACAGTATTGCAAATAATATGGTTTCTGTGTGATTATTTCAGGGCCGAGCAGCCCGGAAGTAACTAGTGGCCTCCTACAACACCCCTCCTCCAGACTGGAATGCTGACTGGCTTGATCCTGTGCAGATCTCTTGTGGGCAACCAGGGCTGCTCTGAGTCCTCCTTCAACAGCCCTAGCGCGTCCAGAGACATTGTTTCTCTCAAGTGTTCCCATCCCATCTTTCTCAATGATCCCTGAGCCTTAGGGGAGGAGACATGATATTGATGTCCAATTTGTGACTGGAGCTCGCTCTTAATCCTCTATGTTCAGCAAGTGTAGAAAACATTGATTTGTACAGTGTGGCATTAAGCATCTCCAAGCAGGACTTACTTCTGTTTCCCCAGCCAGTGGGAAAACAAAAGCTCTCCCTGCCTCAACCTGGCAAGTTTCTGGTCTGTGAGGGCAGTGATATATTTAGTAATCCTTAAAATATAATCAGCTGTTGCTCTCCTCTGACTTGGACAACTATCTGCACTTTTCTGATTTCTTTGCTTCCTGAAGTACCAAAGGGCATAGGCAGTGTCCTACCTACTGAAATGAGTGAAAACTTGAGCTTTTCAGTCAAGTTTCTAGTGCTCTGCTCTAGATTAGACCCCGCCCCCTCTGTGTGTGTGTGTGTGTGTGTGTGTGTGTGTGTGTGTGTGTGGTGTGTGGTGTGTTCTACTTCTGTGTATCTTTGGTTGATGTCAGGTATCTTCCTCAATTGTTCTTTGCCTTATTTTTTAAGAGAGTCTCTCCCTGAATCTGGAGATCACCTTTAACTAGATTGGCTAGCCAGCAAACCCCAGGGAACCTCTACTTCTCCAACCCTGGGGTTACAGACATGGGTTGCCATGCCTGGCTTTGTATATAGGTGCTGGGAGCTGAACTTAGGTCCTTATACTTGTGCAGCAAGCTCTCTACTGAGAACATCAACCCTGTTAGCCCTAAGCTAGACACGCTTGGTAACCACAGGTGACATTTATTTAATGTTTAATCTATGTGTTTCACAAGTACCAAGGTGACCTAACAAAGGGGATATCTCACCGCTCCAATTTTATGCTTGAGACAATCAAGTCCTAGAGTGCTTTGAATCACAGGGCCAAAGTCACACTGGTCTGTGAGTGTTAGAGCTGGTCTAAAAGCCAGTGAACTCAGTAGAGGTCAGGCCCAAAGTCTTAGATCAAGGCCTGGTCATAGGCAGTCTGCACCAGAAGTCTGCTTACTGTAACCTCAGACCCATGCAGCCAATGCCTCATTTCCTTCCTCTTCCAGCATTGTCTGCCCGTCTGTGTCCACGGCCGTGTTCATCCCAACTTCGCACATCCTTGCTTCCTTTCGCTGGCCTTTAGCTCTCCCATAAAATCTGCCCATGTGTTCAGATTGCTGCAGAGGGTGTGGTAGTGAGAGCCAAATCTCTGGGGCGAAGCTCAGTTTCAGTGCTTAGTTAAGTAATGGTTGTCCTGTAACTTTACCTCACTTCCTTCCATTATGACATGGCGGGGGGAGGGGATATTTTGGTTTTGTGTTTGCTTGTTTGTTATAGCATCTTATAGTAATGGGATCCCGTATGCAAAGTTCTTCCCGTTTTCCTGGTAAGTCTTCCAGAGCAAGTAGCCATTCCTGTAAAGGTCAATGCTCAACAGTCAACGTTTCCTGTTTTTACCTGCTAGTGTGATGCTGAGAGAGAGGCAGGGAAGAGTAAGCTGTGCCTTGGCTACAACTTTCAAAGCAGCTGGATAAAGTAACTAGCAAGTAGGGGAACATAGAGCCTAGCACATGGCACGAGCTGGTAGAGGCCCAGAAGAAAGATGACAATAACTACAGCTGGATTTCAGAGGAAGGAGGAACCCATTCTCAGCTGGGGTTCAGAGAGGAAGTCGGAGGAAGACAAGATTTATATAGGCTATGGGGGGAGGGGAGGATTTCTAAACAGGAAACGTGAATGCAAGGGAAAGCGGGGATTAAAATCAGTGTTCTTGGTTACACTGTACAACCAAACTTCTAAAGGGCTTACAGAGAGATGGTGGAACATTTGCAGTGTGAAGAAGATGCAAAGGCACGAAAGAAAATGAAGGCAATGAGGAGAGAAGGATGCTAAGGCTATGGTTTGGTGGTGAAACAATGCTTAGCCTGCATGAGTCTCCAGATTGCAACCCCAGCACAATAAAGAAAAAAAAAAGCAACAGCAAGTGTAACTGGGAAATGAAGGCAGAAAAGGGCAGAATTCTCCCAACTCTATGAATTACTATTGCAAACAGACATAACACCAAGGGTTCTCAGTTCCCTGCTATGTTCTAAATCCGAGACACTGCTTTCCCCAGGGAAACAGTGTTTGCTCTTTACTCATTTTTCTTGGACGCTGTGTATGGTGACATTTTAGTCAAAAAGGGAGGGCTGATTCACAAGACACCAGCAGAGAGGAAGCATGGCCTCTTGAAGGTGTCTGCCTACTTGTTTAATTTTTTGGCTTGAAGATAGACATCCCCACCCAACACACACACCTGTATTGTCCTAAAAGTCATCTGCTGGGGTAAGAAGGGGCTGTTCTTGCCCTTAACCAACTTGTGCATGACCCAGTGTTTCAGAGGCCAGTGATGCCTCCAAGACTGCCTAAGCAAGTAGTTTAACAAGGATGTTCTAGACAAGCAAGGACTCAGGTCTTGGGCCTGAGGAAATACCCAGGCAGGGAACTGGGGAGGACTAGAATTGAATGTAGAACATATTGTGAATGAATCTCAGTTTCTGGAAGCGTTCAAACCTCATTTCCAACCCCTCCCAGGTACTTAGTCCTTGTGTTTTGTTTCTCATCCCACCTCCTGCTGTTCCACAAACTCTTAATCCTGCTCAAAAATTCAAGCCTGTTCCTTGGATCTTAAACCTCATTGGGGGGGGGGGGATGGATCTTCTAGTCAGTTAATGATGTGTTATACCGCTGGGGAAAATAGACAACCATGGAGCACAGTTATGTTCTTTTCCTTTCACGAAGTCCTGGAAACAATCTCTGGTGACTTTAATGTCAGGTTCATGGCTATATGGGGACTTGTAGGGCAAAAGCCTCAGCTTCTATAGCTCTTAGAGGCTAAGTTTATCCACTATCCCAATTCACCAGTTAAAGAGACAGAATAATGGAAAGCAGAAAGGGGAAATTTTATCAGTTTTTCAGAATAGGAACAGATAAAGATGGCTCCAGTGACTCCAAGTTCATTTTTAAGTTACTGATGTGAGATTTAGGTCTAACTGCAAGAAGAATTGGGGCAAAGAGCAAAGGAATGCATAATTTAACAGCCCTGGTCAAGGGGTGACCAAAGACCATTGTCTCAGCTCTGCTCTAGTTAAGAAGTTACTATAGCTATCAATGGGAGAGGGGACCACCTGGTTCCTGCAAGGCGACCTGCTCCAAGTACAGCCACGCCACTGTAGATAACTATCAGCAGAACTGGGCTCTGTCCTTGGAGGTTTTGCTGTTCCTGGAAACTGAGATTACTGCAGGTTTAGGACAATGACTTATCTCTGCCTCCTCCTTTGGAGGAGGATAAGCTAGGTTATCTAGATAGACACTGATTAGATAATGCAGAGTCAAGCAAGGGTCTGTGACAGAGACAGATGCACACTAAAGGCAGGGATGTCAGGCCTCCATCTTGTTTATTGGTACCTTGTGCCACAAGGATTCAAAGGTGGCTTCTAAATAATATGGGTTCAAATCCCAACCCCACCATTTACCTGCTGTGTGAACCCAGCAAGCTGATTGGTTGTGTTGAGCTTTAGTTATACTCCGTAAAATGGGGTTACAATCAAATTCATATAGGATTGTTCTGAGTACAATTCTGTAGAGTAAATGTACTTTACATGCGCTACCTATGCAAAGTACTCGGTGCATCGTGTAACTCTCCCAGTCTGCTCAATAAAGGCAGCTGTTTCCTTACTGACCCTGTATCCACCATGGAAGCACCCCCGGGAATCCTGCCTTCTTCCCAAGGCTCTTTGGCATCAGGCTTCAAGATGAATTTGAAAGGGTTTAAAATAAAAAGCACCTGGACACTTTCTACTTCCAGCACCAACTTTGAAGCATGTGTGCAAAAACAGGAAGACAGGCATGCTCGTCAAGAGTACTGCTTTGTGCTAATGTCCTCCTCCCAGCATTGACTGCTTTGCTTCCTCACACTGTGTCTTTCTGGGAGGGTGGGTATCTCTACATATGGAAAACAGTTTCTCTGTGGAGCTTGCAATAAGCTAGAAATTCCAAAACAGAAAGCACCCCAGCAGGACACTGACTCCACACTGGCAAATAAGCCTACCATCCGGCGCCATGCATGGTACTGCAGTGTGCTTTTAATTATGGAGTCCGGACTTCAAGGAATAGCTTCTCGCCCTCTGCAGAAGGCCTGCAGGGCATGTCATGTTTCATCTGCTGAATGAAAGTGCCCGGAGTCAAAGGGAACCGTCTCTGTCTGGGTGACATGGTCAACCCCAGCAACCACCAGTTCCCCCTTGGTACATCTATACTTTAGTAACTTGGGTCAGGAGGAGAGTGGGTCACCTAGCCAACAAGCACTCAAGGGAAGAATTAGGAAAGTCAAGTCAGCTGATAACCTTCCTTTATGCAATTGAGAATGATGCATGAATTGCTAAGTTCTTGTGACATTTGAGAAATGGCACCTGTCCGGGAAAGAAAATTGCGTCCATGGCTAAAGGAATTGAAATAAGAGTCCTTTATTAGAAGGGAATCTACATTACTTTTAAAGATGATGTCCTGCGCTTTTAGCCTATCCACGATCTAAAGCATCAACAGCTAAAGGCATAAGAAGAGCTTTAATTGGGTTGGGATGAAGACCCAGACACCAACATGGACATTCAGAAAAGACTGAGGTATTCCTCTAGCCAGGGTGTCTGTGGTAATATTCCAGGGACTACATCGGTTGAGCTTTGCTGATGATCCCAAAAGTCACAAAGACGGCCAATACAGGTGACTTAAAATATATGATCACTGGGGCTGGGCAAATGGCTCATCCATACAGCGCTGAACATTCACAAGGGCCTGAATTTGGATCTCTTGCATCTGTGTAAAAGCTAGATGCATGTCTGTAATCTTTGGCTAGGGAAATAAAAACAGGATGAACCATGGGGCTTGCTAGTGAGTCAGTCTAGTCAATCAGTGAGTCCTAGGTTCAAGAAGAGACTCTGCCTCCAAAAAATAAAGTGGAGAGCATTTGAGAAAGATGCTTGACATCAACTTCTGTCCTATACACACACGCACACAGACACATATAAATACACAAATTAAATAAATATATTGCTGTAGACTGTGGACTGGTTTGATGGTCCTGGAGGCTTCTTGTCTCATGTCTCTCTCTTACCCAGCACTTTGACAAAAGGAGTCTCTGAGCATGATGGGAAATAGTCTGTGCCTTCTCTGTCTAACATCATGAAACAGTGCTGGATCATTCACATCCACTTCTGACCTGTCTGTTATGGAGATACTAAGGACTGGGGGGTGTGTGTGTCTGTGTCTCTCTGTGTGTGTATATATGTGTGTACGTCTATGTGTGTCTATATGTATCTCTGTGTGTCTGTGTTTCCATTTTATTTATTTATGTTTGATCATGGGACTTGCAAACTTAAAAAACAACATTAAAAGGGAGATTGGAAACACATTGTAGTAGGAAAAAAATCACACTTGCCTCATCTTGGAGATGTTAAATTATACCAGATTTATGTAGCTCTAAAACAAGTCATGTTTTAATTTAAGACACATTTCTTTCTTTGAAAAAAAATATTTCTATACTTATTTGTGAATCCCACTTCATTCATTTATCCATTCATTTGCTCACTTATTGAACAAGTTTATTCAAACTTACTACTTGAATCTCAGAGCTTTATGTAGGTGAAGTGATCATTCTGGCACTGAGCTATGCCTTTAAGATAAATGTATTAGTATTTTAAAAACTTTAAAACTCAGAGAAGCAAAGAGAACTGATGTTCCCAGCTGCCAATAAACTCTTGGGCCACAAAACCTGATCACTCAGCATTTTCCTCATTGATCAGTATGTGTTTCCGCCCCCCCCCCAAAAAAAAAAAACTTGACTGGACGACCTCATTCCTGTGTACGCCCAGCCCCCAGTCTCCCCATTTGAGGAGCTTTCTCGGTTACCCTGTCCTTTCATCCTCAGAGCCTCTGAGTCTGTATTCAAACTCACATCTTCCCACGGGGTCTGAACCAAGCATCCTCTTAACTTGCTGCGTTCTCCAAGATGAGACGCTGTTCAGGTTTGGATATAAGATGTCCCTCGCCAGCTCCTGTGCTTCCCCCAGCTTGGGGTGCTATTCTGGGAGGTTATGGAGCCTTTTGGAGGTGGCGCCTAGCTGGAAGAAGTGGGTTACTGCTCTCTCTCTCTCTCTCTCTCTCTCTCTCTCTCTCTCTCTCTCTCTCTCTCTCTCTCTGTGTGTGTGTGTGTGTGTAACAGTTAGTAAGGTTCCAGCACCACCCACTAGGTTCCAGCTTTACTTCTCAGCCTCCTGATCCTATGACATGTGACAGTTCCCAAAACCATAGACAGAGGGGCCTCAGCTGCCACAATCCACCCAAGCCATGAAACTGTGAGCTAAGATAAATAATAATTTCCCATAAATTGTTTATGTCCGGTGTTTCGTCGCAGGGATGAGAAATGCAAGTGTAATATGCACACTCCTTCTCTTCCTGTCAGACATCAGTGAGTTTCCTTCCCAGGGCCCCACAGGCTCACCACCCGCTCCTCACACCCTCATACACTTGGCCTCTGTCCCTGCTTCCCTCAGTTCACCAAGATCCGTTCAGTTATCACAGTCAGGCTGATTTGCCCACATCAGTGTTTCTGAGCTTCAAGCACCTTGAGTAGAAGCTTCCCCCACCCACCACAGCACACCCCACCCCACCCCAGTGCCCAGCCTCCTGTGTCATTCCTCCTCCTCCTTCTCTGAGCCCTTTGAGTTCCAGTATCGGTCGGTCCCTTTGGCTCTCCACTCCACCCAAGATTAAATGCAAAGATCGCTTCTCATCTTACTCTCTCCTCTCTCTGCTTTCTTGGATTCTCAGTGTTTGAGTACCATTATATTTTGGGTCTAGTTTGTCCATGATTGACAGGTACAAGGAAGGCTTACATTCTGTTTGGCAAACAAGATGCGAAGTAAACAAATCAACAAGGTAAAGCTGTCAGGAAGGGACTTTTCTGACATAGCGACATCATTGCTGGAAACCAGATGCTGAAAAATATAACAACCCATGTTCTGTGTATATGGGTATGCATGTATGTGTTTGCACATGTGTGTAGCAGCCAGAATACAACTTTGACTGTTGTTCCTCAGGTGCCATTGATCTTTTTGTGAAAGTTCACAAGAACTCTAGGCTGACTTGGCAGTGAATCCCAGGGATTTGCCTGTCTCTGTCTCCTCAAGAGTAGGATTCCAAGGCTGTGCTGCCATGTCCACCTCCTCTAAACATGGATTCCAGGATCAGATTCAGGCCGCCATGCACGCTGCTTTACTGATGAAGCTCTTTCCCCAGCCCCCGAGAAAAGTTCTAAGGGTAAAAAGCACAAGACAGGGTACAAAGAAAGGGTGGGAAAAAAAGAAAAGAAAAGCAAGTACAGAAGCCCTAAGGCAAAAACAAATGAGGCCTGCTGCAAGAAGAAAGAGAAGACCCTTGGCTGGAGTGCTCGAAGCAAAGGGGAAAGGAGGGGTCGGAAAGACAGACCCTCCAGGAGGGGGTGAGCCCCTGACCCCATTGCCTGGCACCTTCTGCCTATGGTGGCATTATTCTTATTACATCTTCCTCCTCCTTACTACAGATTCCCTGAATGAGAACGACTCAGGTCTGTTTTGTTTTCTAGCCTGTGATGCACTGAATCAACACCACAGTCAATGTGTTACACATTTCAGTGAAAGGGACAGAATCAAGCAGAAACACTGTGTGTGAAGATGGAAATTTTCCCAAGTTAAAGCCAGCCTTGGAGTCACTTAAACCATGCCAGAAACAACAGCACAAAGAATGATCAGTAACATTTGGTCACAATAACTAAGGCAAGTGTCCCATATTTTCCTGCCCCCACATCAGTCTGGGAGTTCGGTATCTTCTAAAGCCAGTCATCTGGGACAGGATTTTAGGGTGTGTGCATGCTTGTTATCTCCCCGAGGCCAGCTGTGACATCAACTAAGGTCAGACTGAATTGACTCAAAGGCTTTCTTGGGGACAATGTCTCCATGTTGCAAGTCAGTAACACCACTAATTAAAGAAATGTTTCTCTGAGCTGCTGTGATCTGTCACAAGAAGTGTTGAGTCTTGATGACATCCACATGACTAGCATCTTATTTCATGCATTCCAAAGAGGGAAATTCACAGATGTGAGGGGCTGCTTCTCATACCCGTCGCTTCTAAGACAAGATGCTGAGAGTTCCCTGCAAGTTAGGGTGAAGTCTGGAGCTGGAGAGCCTGGGCTCAGGAATCAGCTTGGTAGCTTCTGCAGCTTTAATGGCATGGGATGCCACCTACACACACTATAGCAAATGCTGGAGATAATTCAACTTACAAAGCAGAAAGGTTTATTTGTGATCACAGTTTGGGATATTCTGTCCATGATAGTTGACCCTATTGCTTCAGGGTGGCAGCAAAGCACAGCATCATGGGGAAAGCTTCTGATAGAGCAGTACTAGTCATGTCATGACCAGGAAGCCAAAAAGCAAAAGGACAATTAGGGCATCACAGTCCCCTTCAAGGGCATCTCCTCCCCACCATGACCTAAAGAGTTCTCAGGAGGTTTTATCTTTTGAAAGTTCTGCCATCCCCCCAGCAGCACCGTGCTGGTTACACACAAGCCTTGAGGGTACTCCTCAGATCCAAACATAATGGGATCCTTACTACATAAGATTGATTTATAAGACCTGGTGCAGGCCTTTAATCCTAGCACTTGGGAAATAGAGGCAGGCAGATCGCTGTGAGTTCAAGGCCAGCCTTGTCTCCAAGAACTAGTTCTAGGACAGGTTCCAAAACTACAGAGAAACCCTGTCTTAAAAAAACAAAAAAAAAGTAAAATAAAATAAAATTGATTTATAAGCAATAAGGTTGGTGTCGAGTTGTTTTGTAAGCCACTAAGTCTGACAAACTTACTTAGTAACTACAAAGCGTTGAAAAATCTCAATATTAGTTTGAACTGCAAAAGCAAAATATTCCCAGAGTTTCTTTTGATTAAGTCTGGCTCTAGACATGAGCTCCTAGGGCTTGTGCCATATTTCTCAACTTGCAGGGTGGGTGGGAGGGGGATGAAAACACAGTGGAGACTTAACTTGATGTCATGGACTAATTCCCATGTGAACTCAATTGCTGTGTAGTAAGCCACACTTGCAAAGTGAGGTTTGAACAAATGCAAGCAGAAAAATCTCCCATTTTTCCTGTCTCATTTTCTCCCTAGAACATGGCAATAGTTTCTCAAATTTTCCCAGGCCAAGGTCAATGTCTGGGCATCCACAGCAGATCTGGCTTTATTGCGCTCATCAATTGGAAAAGCCAAATAGATTTGAAAAGTGTTTGTATCTGCATCCAAGACCATTCTGTGGCGTGTTTTGAGTGGTATTCATTTGATAAAGAAACGTCAACAAGTGCTGAGCATGAAGACATTTCCATTCCTAAGAGTCAACAACCGGCCACGCTGCAGGGGAGTGTGAACATCTATTGCAAATGTCATCCTGACATTTCAATGATCACATCCATCGTTTGTCTTCACACTCTCTTTCCTTGCCCTCTTCAGCCTGGCTGGCACCTTCCCCATGGCTCCACCGTCCGCTCTCTTCACATCCTTTTTGCCCATCTCAGAACTTTGAGCAGCCTGACCTCTGGTCCCAATGCCTCCTAGCTTCATCTTCTTCTTCTCATCTCCGGTCTTTTGCCACGCTAGATACATCCTTTGTCTTCTAAGACACAGAAAACTTCAGTGGCTCCTGATGACCCATGTCAGGACCAAATGCCTGAACAGAAAAACCTTTATTAAGAGTATCATCTGCTCAAAGAAGTTGGAAAATAGATTTGAAAGTAATGCTTTTTAAATTTGCATGTCTTCGTTTACTATGGATATGCCCGTGTATTTGCATACAAACATCCCTGTGCACATAACACAGCACCTGTGTGGAGGTCAGAGGATAACTTAGAGAAGCTGGTTCTCCCCTTCCACTATATGGGTCTCAGGGATTGAACTCAAGTCCCCCATGATGGAGAGCAAGTCTCTTTACCCTCTGAGACATCTCACCTGTCTGAGAGTAGAATTTCAACAGCATAAGTGCACACATTTATCTATTAAAAGGTCATGGTGTGGGGACAATATTTGGTTACACAGTAGCAAGAAAATCCTGGAACTCTTTTCTGACATTGCTGCCATTCTGTGAGGATGGACAGGAAAAGGCCTGAATATTTCCAAAGGCCAATGTAGTTTTTCATGTTGATGTAGATAACAAATTACCAAAGAGATGTGTACAAAAATCTCACAGGGACTTATAGGAGATAGCAGAAGGAACTCTGTATCAAGATATGCCAAGACCAGCAATGCAGGGTTCAGCACTGAGTGCTGCTACTGCCCTGTGGCGTGTGTCTGTGTGGAAATGAAAAATACAGCATCTTCCATGGTTTTAACCCTCCTTCAGTGTGTGCTGGGGGAGAGGTTAATGAAGGCTAAATCCAGTCTTTCCAGAATCCCCTAGGCTTACCATAAACCACAGGTATTAATCTGCTCCAATCTTCCCAACTCATTCTGGTACACTGGTTTCTAGTAGGTCGACGCTGGAATCCACCTCCCCGAGTTTAGACTTAGGCTGACAAGTTCAGGCATGTGATATGCGGTCCCTTAGGAGACCTCTGCATCCTCTGTTTAGCTGGGGACAGTGACAGTATGGAGCAGGTACACAGAAGAGCACAAGGCCAGTGCCGTTGTTTCCAGCGTCATCACTTCCTTCTGGCACAAACAAGACTTCACTTCCATCCTCTGTTCATTGTTCTCCAAGCCCTTGGCACACTCTCACATCTGCTTTGTATCCTCCAGTTGCCAAAGCCTGGCACGCTAGGGGCTAATGCAATCCTTCCTTTCCAATGACTGGCGATTTCCTATCAATCCTTAGAGACTTAATCGTGATTTAAGGGCAGTTAGTGAGGTCTTCCACAGCCCAGAGTGATGTCTGAGGTCCTGAGACTCATAGGCATTTCTGAAACCTCACAAGCATCCTCATGTGGGCACTCACTTCGTGTCTAACCATTTGTCTGACATCAACCTCCTTCCTCTCTGTGCCGTGGGATCCATGTTTCTGCTGCTGACTGTTTCATTTCCAGCGCAGTACAAGAACACATACGGTATAGAGAAACAGACAGGGTGAGTGAGCGAGTAAATGAATGGGTGAATGAATGAATGACTGTCTGGATAACTTGGTTGAGTGGCTGTCTCACCTCATTTAACACAAGCCCTACTTTGTCAGCTCTCCTCATAGGACAAATGCAGGGGTCCACGCTGATTTTTAACTAATTAAACAGTTTACTGCCCGGTGAGATAGCTAGTACAGGGACAGAGTTAGAGAAATAATAAGTGAAAGAAGAGACACTGCCAAATCAGAACTGGATCGTGTCCCCATGGTAAAATACCACTGTAAAGCCATCGGGAGTCACCAGAGCTTGCAAGGGACTGGCCTAAGAGGAAGGAAACTTATCCAGTGACTGAAAGTTATATCACATGACTTGGGAACCATTATTAAGTAAATAATGCTGTGGCAATTGCACAGGAGAACCCAAAATGCTTTCTAGGGTAAGAAAACATTCTTCTCTTCCAGGACTTTCCAACATCCCCTGCCTCGCTGACAAGATGGTGGAGGTAGAGATAAGGATTCTGGGAAAATATCAAATCTCAGCTTACTGGTCGCAACTCAGCTTTCTGCCCATCAGCAAGGATCCTTGGACTCAGAGTGGGGCCTAGAAAGTCCCACTGAGGGTGTTCTTCCAGTTCTTGGGTCTCAGAGATGTGTGCTTCTTGATTTGCTTACTTTTCTGCTTGTCTCCAGGCATACTGAGTCAGGGCCACATTGCAAGCAAGCAGGCTCACATTCTTTATTCCTTTTGACCGCACCTCATAGTTATGAGGTGGGTCCCAAAGTTGCTGTTCATCCACCGTTCATCCACCTCATCGTTTGGTGTGTGCCCATGGCTCAGACAGAGAAGGCAAGTGCTAAGGGTGTGTGTGTTTAACGCTCGGGCTGTTTTATGGCCTTGTTTTCAGCCAGATGAAGGTAGGAAGTGACTTCTGACCCTGGCCAGGCTTGGCTTCTTCCTGGAAGTCTAGAATAATGAATAAGGAAATGAAGAATCGGTTGCTGGCTTTAACCGGATAAAAAGAAAGCAACAACCAAATGCCCCCCGACCCAGGGGAGGTGGCAAGATTTCCTGCAGTGACCCATGCTGCATAATCAAGTGAGCTGCACTGGCTGCTTTGTCTGAGAGAACATGTGAAGTTTCCCAGCCCAGCTCATAGAACAAACTATGCTCAGGCAGGAAGCAGTGCAAATGCAAATCTCTGCAGAACCCTGCCTGGCCTGGCAGATCTGTAGACAGTGGTGCCCAGGAGACACCTTAAACTTTATGACTACATATTTAAGCATTTATGAGACTTGAACTGTGTTGCATTAAAATGGAAAAAAGGGGGGGGCACATCCCAAGACTTGCAGCAAGAGTCATTAGCCCCCAAAGTTTCATAAAGGCTTTGATAGCATTCTGGTTGAAGCTCCTTCCCTGGGGCCGTTAAAGAGAACGAGAAGGAAGGAATGCATTCAAACGTCACTCTAGCTTTTTGAAAAATTACAGGACCAAACCAAGCAGCTGGACTCAGTTTATAAGGAAACTTCGTCTCAGTCTAAGGTAACAGATAAAAATTTTACTGGAGAGAAAATATTCAAGACATGAGCTTGACTGTTTTCATCATACCCATCAAAGACGTTCCTTTCCTCTCTCCTGGTGTTCGTTATCCTGGTGCTAGGGTTGGCATCACTCTGATTGGCTTAGTGCCTCCCTAGCCTCCCTCCAGGCATCAGTCTGTTTCCTAGTTACACCTCAGGTACCCTTGGTGGTATAAGCCATGGCGCCAACGTAACAGACAAGATGTCGGGCTCAACCCGGTGTTCATTCTGCTCTGTGTAAGCCTGGTTCAGTTTAACCATGTGAACCTCTCCAGGACAAAGGCCATATCAACAGCATCGCCAGTATTTGACTTCTGATGAAAACTATTTGCTCTAAAGTTACAAATAGAACGTATTTGATTTGGGATTGTTTTTTCAGCAAAAGTTGTATCTGTATTTTATGTTGTGCCCTAAACCTTTGCTATATGAGACAGTACAAAGATAATATGCACAAGTCCTGCTTTTAGATGATGAAATAACAGTTTAATTCACTATGTCTATGTATACATATATGTATATATATTCATTCCATGCATTCTTACAGAATCAGAAATTTTATCATATAAACAGCCACACATCTTGTTTCTCTTAAAGAAAAAGAAAATAAAAATATGCCTTTTTAAAGTTTTGGGGGGGTTCACATGTGTGCAGAAGCCAGAGGAGGATGCCAAGTGTCTTTCTCTTTCACCTGCCATATTCTTTTGAGACAGGGTTTCACTGAACCTGGAGCTCACTGGTTTCTCCTGAGGCTGGTGATCCAACACACCCCAGTAATCCCCTTGTCTCCACATCACCTCAATTCTGGGGATACAGAGACTTGGCAACAATGCCCTGCTGTTTGTATGGGTGCTGGAGGTCCAAATCTAGGTCCTTATGCTGTGCAGTGAATGTTCCTATTCACAGAACTGTTGCCGCAGCCACCGCATGTCCTTGCCACCCAGGAAGAAGACTATCTGAGTTTCCATGAAATTTAGATTATTAAGAAGTGTTAAATGGCTGATTTATAGTTTATACCTTTCCCAGGCATCGTAATCAAAGAACACACAAGCCACAATGTGCTGTCCCTGTTCTAATCCAGGCAGCCACTGAGGCTTCTTCCCTGATGAAGCTGTAGATGGTGGTCCCTAGTAGGTACCTTCAAGATGAACTTTCAGGAGAGGGTTTCCTTTGCTCCTCAAGTTCATCTTCAGTGGTGCTACTTCCGAAGCACAGGAGCCTCCACAGCGGGCGGTGGGCTAGAGAAGCCAAGACATTTCAGGCATGAAGGGACAGCTCCTTATGGCCTCTAATGAGCCTTCCCAGGTTCCATTTGCAGCTGGATCAGAAACTTTCTGACTCATTTACCCTGTCACGTGGCCATCCTCAGAGTGAGTGGCGGACAGCAGGACAGGCTTCTCTGTGACAGAAAGGCCGCTGTGAACGCATACTGCCTGGAAGAGCAGTCGCGGGGTGCTTGCTGGGATCTGGGCACCAACCTATGCCTCTGCAAGCTCCCCAGATGCACCTAGACAGAGTCCACGGTGCTCCCATCCTACCCTCTCTGATGAGCCTCTGCTCTGTTCGGTCAGGCCCATTGATAGACCTTCAGCTGGCTGCCCATGATCCCTACAGAGGTCACCCAAGGCAGGGAGCAGGATCTACCCCAAGTGTCGCTGCCATGGTCTTGTAGGCACCATGTGTGCCATTCAAACGGGCACCTTCTGGAGACAGAGCTGTTTCAGGACTGGGGAAACTGATCCTATTATACAGCAAAAGAGGGTGTCCGCTCCTCCCCAGAGATTCTTAGGAGACTCTGGCCACCTTCTTCCTAAGCACCACAAATCTTAATTATGATTCTAGATACTTGAGCTTGTGAAGAGCAGAAGAGCTCCCCTGGTGAGCCTGCCCAGTATCTCCCTCCTGCCATGCCTCCCCCACCCTTTGTTTCAGTATGCTTATCTTCCTTCCCATCTGTCTCAGGAGTCTCTTGGGATCCTCCCACCTTGCTTCCTTTCTTTATCATGGAGTAGATGATTGATCCTGACCTGGCCTTTGAGCAGCTGTGCACTTACTGGCACGCTCAGCTACCTTGGTCTATGGAGAACGCCTACAGGAGAAAACTATAAAAGGCACTGACAAAGATTGAGGACGATACAGTAGGTTGGTGTGGTGGTCAGATTCTTCGTGCTGTGACGAATGTCTGCGAGAAACCATTTCAAAAGAGGAAAGGTTTCTTCATGCTCGTGCCTTCAGAGATATCAGTGCTTAGTTGGCTGGCTTCACTACTTCTGAAGCACAGGTGGAGCCGAACATCATGACGGAGGGTGTGAGAGCAGAACTTCTCTCTTCACAGTGGCCAGGAAACAGGGAGTGTAAGGGGGCATGCTTCTTGAGTCCTCCTTCCTCCAAGGCAGTGCCACCCACTTCCAGGGACAATGTTCCCGTCTTTGTTATTGGTCTCTGAAAACTCCAAGGACATGTGCTGTCGTGCTACATCTCCTCTCTCTCCACCCAACCAAGCTAACGGTGAAGAGCATCCATCACTATTGTCTGGTAAAGGATCCAGATGAGTAAGACCTATCATGACACTGCTGTTCTCTTGAGGTAGCAACCAGATCCCTCCCCTCCTCAGCATCCTTGCCTCATCATGACCTAGGTCATCCTCTCTCTCACCCCCCGTCGTTTTAGAATCCCCCAGGTAGAGTGTGAAGAATCAAAGATGGGTCTGCTGCTGATCTGGACTCACGTCATGTACGTTGGCAAAGGAAGATACTTTCAAGCCAACAAGTGGACAAGATGCAGAAATCGAATTTTAACACAAGCTCATGCATTTCTTCGAATACAACAAAAGTGATGACTTACATGATATCCTATTAAATTCAAGGATTCCTATGTTTTGAATATGAAATCGATACCTCTCATGTAAGTGAAGGAAGAGCCCACATTCTTGCCCATTCCCACCACAGCACAGGTCATAAAAGGAGAGAGGGATGGAGAGGCGGCTCAGCTGCCAACAGTGCTTGGTGTTTTTACAGAGACTTAAGTTGATTCCCAGCATACATTTTAGGTAGTTCATGACCTCCTATAAAGTCAGCTGTGGGGAATCTGACACCATACCCTTTTCTGATTTCTCCAGACACCTGCACAGATGTGACAGACAGACCAACACACACACACACACACACACACACAATTAGTCAAAAAAGAAAGAAAAAATGAAAGGAAGACACGGGGGAGGGAGGAAGGGAAGGAGGGAAGAAGGGAAGGATGGAAGACAAAGAGGGCAGTCTGAGAGGAGTCAGCCCATGACCCTGGCCTCATTTGACACTACTCTGAGTCCCCCAGGGAAGAAAGGACACAAGATGAACTTCACTTCCTCCAAACACACATGGACCGGTGTGGCGGTCCTCACTCTCTAACTCATAAGCCCGAACGGCTCTAAGCAGATAGGATCTCAACGCATGTTTAGTCATCTTCTCATTTCTTTCCATCCAAGAACTGTGCTATTTGAAACTAGTACTTTGACAAGTTTCCCAAGTATGTGTATCGCCTCACCGTTTACAGAATCTTTAACTGTCAGGGTGTAGAACCCCGCTCGTTAACTGAAGTGATGATCTGGGAAAACCTTTTGGCTTCCAGAAATCAAATTTAGCTCGAGCTGTATATTGACTCTCTTTATGGCACGTTTCAGAGTTGTTAGGGAGGAGGGTCTCGGGACAGAGGCATCGATGGCTCTTGTTGTTGTTGGCTCCACAGTGCGATTCCAGGATTTTCTTCCATTCTATATTTAGTCATGCTTGCTGTTAAGAATACTTTCATAGCCTTGACCCTTGACATGTGGACTTTTTTTTTTTTCTGGGGTGGGTGGCAGAAATAAAACATTTCAAACTTTCACATTAACCAACGTTGGGAAAGTACAACCCTCAAAAAATGTGGCAGTTTCTAAAGTCCGAGCCAGGAACTAACCAGCCAGAAGTTTATATTACAAATAAAGCCCGCTCGTTATGCCAGGGAAGTATGTCAAAGGTCCATAGTTAGGCTGGCCAAGTGAGAATGTTTCCTGGAGAATTAGAATTCTCGGATAATGCACTCCAGCTGTTACCTTCCTTTGGAAACACGGAGGCAAACTGGGTTGGTTAATCTCAGGATGAAATAAGGCAGAGGTCCAAAATATAACTGAAATCATGTGGCGAACGGTGTTCCAAGCCTCAAATGATCTCCAGACTGGTTCCTCTCCTTAATCTCCCCTACATTGATTAATCCCACGAGACTCTGAACTGTTCGAACCACACGATTTGTACCCGGGTCGAATTCTCTACAGCTGTTTCACCAGCTTGCCTTTCCACGTAGCGGCCACTTCCTCCTAACCTGGAGTTTCTCAGTTTTGGTCTTGTTGACACTTGAGGACACCCAGTTCATTGCTGGGAGGGGAGAGAGGCTGTTTGCTGTACTGTGGAATGTTCAGCAACCTCCCTAACCTCTGCCCATGCCTTGCCAGGTGTACCCTTCAGTTGGTAGCAGCTAAACACATCTCCAGATGTGTCCTCATGTCCCCCGGCACTGAGAAGAGGGAAACTTATGTCCCATCTTAGCACCTCTGTTAACTTCCCCATGCCCAATTCAAATCTTCACCAAAACTCAAAAGAGCATTTGCTGGGTATATTGATGCTGATGTGACCTGTGTTGGATGTCTGGTCTCTGTGTGTGGACTACACAAAAAGTAAAAAGTTAGAGCCAGCAGAGTGTTTTCTGAACACCTCTATCGTTGAGGGGGCTTAATAGCAGCGTGTACTCAGTACCATTCACCGAAGCTTGAAAGCTAGGAGCCTATCTGTAGTGGGTGGTTTTAGCAGCAAGTATGTAATGTAGCACCCTCTCCAAGTCTCCCTTTTCAGAGTTTGATTTTCTGACTTGACAGGAAGGATGAACAGAAAGGCGTGTGGATATCCATGAATACAAAGGAGCGTAAATCATTTCATTATCACAGAAGAAGTGTTTCTCCCTTTTATGACGAGCTAGGCATAGAGGGGGAAATGCAAGAATATGCTTAAACGAGAAACAGTAAGGGATGGAGAGATTAGCGGCTCACTCACCCCGTATTGTGACAGTTACGATGAAGTCATTTGCCTCCTGATAAATGCTTCTGAAAGCACGTGGTGCTGACTGCTCTCCCATCCTTTAGCTGGAAATGGAATTACACATTGAAGGGCTTTTTAAATTTTAATTTTAAGTCCTTTTATAAATTTCAATTTTATTAATCTCCATTATAAATCATAATTTATGAGCTCCGATGCTCCGAGGGCCTCGGGGTTCTCACTCACACAGGCTAATGAATGTCACCCGGTACTTCACTAGAGGCAGCGTGAGTGTAGAAGGGCCTGATGCCGTGTCACTCAACTGGATGGGAGTCTAAGCCTACGAGACAACCCTTTCTCTGTTCCCACATTATAAGGAATAACTCAGGGCTTAGGAGAACTCAGTCAGTAACGTGCATTGCAAGGAGGAGAACCTGAGTTTGGTCTTTAAAACCCACATAAAAGACAGCTTGGTGTAATGGCACACATTTAAGATCCCAGGGATGGAAAGATGGGGTGGGGGAGCGCAGAGACAGCCAGATCCCTGGAAAGCTAACTGACCTATTAACCTAGCCTACTTGGTGAAGCTTCCGGCCAATGAGAAACCCTGTCTCTAACGAAAGGCTGGCACTGCCTGGCAACGAACACCTGAGGCTGTCCTCTGACCTCCACACACATGCACACATGTGTACCTATACACCCACACATCCAAGTGCACATGCACACATGTGTACCTA
>NC_022018.1:21876803-21877937 GCF_000317375.1 Microtus ochrogaster
AGATGTCAGTAGTAAAGTCCTTGCCAAGCGTTTGTCAGGACCTGGGTTCCACCCCTAGCACTATAAAAATCAATGATAAAATGACACCTTAACTAGAAGTAGAATTTCCAAAGGTGGGGCATTGGGTTGCTGAGAGGAACTGTAGATTTGACCTTGCCAACATAGAAACTCTTAGCTGTCTCCACAAAGCCTAGAATCCCCCCGCATCCCGCCTCACCTCAACTCCTGCACCTCCATTTATCTCTTGTTTTCCACCTTCCCTTTCTGCTCCTTGGGGCAGTGATTGCGAGTCCCTTGGGTGACTCTGCAATCACCAGAGAAGCTGCCTGGCTTCCCACGTTTGTGTTGCCCTTCCTCTTCACCACAGATGTGCAGCCTCTGAAACCACAAGTGTTTGGTGCTTTCCAGAGATAAAGGAGCCACCCTCCAGAAGGTTGACAGAAATGTGACCCCCAAATGATGTTCTGTTCCTACCGTTTGCCACCATGAGTCTTCCTGTCTCACTGAGGACCTGCTGTTCCTTTGACCAACCTCTCCCCAAAGCACCATAAATTCCTACCTGACTGTTCACAGCAAAGACCTCCATGGTATGTGTTCAGTGGACCAGCACAAAGAGATGCCAAAAACAATTCCATGGATGGAAAAGGCTTGGTTAACGTGAGTGCGCTCCTGAAAACAAGAGAAAATGAAAAGGGTTCCTTTGTCAACACAGTCCCAGAATCTTAGGTCTTCGGGACATGGAGCAAACCCAAGCATCCTTGTCTCCTGTTCCATTCATGTTAAAGAGTATCTTAGCCCATGCTTCCTACTGCAGCAGAGGAATGTCATAGACTGGGAAGCAAAGAAACAGCTGAAATCATTGTTCTTGTTCTGAAGGGAGGGGTTCAAGGTGAAGGTACCTCAGAATCTATGAAGACAGCTTCCTGGTTTACAGATGGTCAGCTGTGTCCTCGCATGGAAGAACTGATAAGAGCTTTCCACAGAGTCTGTTCTATGAGGGCATTAATCTCATAATTGGTCCACTGCCATGGCCCATCTCCCAAAGGCCCTACCTCCTAATACCATTGGGGGTTAGAATTCCAACAGGAATTTGAAGAGGATGCAAGTGTTCAGTCTAGAGCAAAGAACCATTCT
>NC_022018.1:21878740-21903875 GCF_000317375.1 Microtus ochrogaster
TCTTTCAGTCATTTTAGATTCCTCTGTTGAGAGTTCTCTGTTTAGGTCTGTGCTCCATTATTTTTATTGGATTATTTGTTCTTTTGATGATCGATTTCTTGAGTTCTTTGTATATTTTGGAGATCAGCCCTCTATCTGATGTGGAGTTGGTGAAGATCTTTTCCCATTCTGTAGGCTGTCTTTTTGTCTTGTTGATCATGTACTTTGCTTTACAGAAGCTTTTCACTTTCAGGAGGTCCCATTTATTAATTGTTTCTCTCAGTGTCTGTGCTACTGAGGTTATATTTAGGAAGTGCTCTCCTGTGCCAATGTGTTCAAGTGTACTTCCCAACTTTCTCTTCTATGAGGAGCCATTCTTCTTGACCCATCCCAGGTGAGAAGTGAATTAACAGTCCGATCAAGGACCCCAGCTGGCTGGTAGAACTGCATCCCCAGACAATGGCACTGAGACATTTGTCTCTCCGCT
The DNA here is from genome assembly GCF_000317375.1 of Microtus ochrogaster. Taxonomy (NCBI): domain Eukaryota; kingdom Metazoa; phylum Chordata; class Mammalia; order Rodentia; family Cricetidae; genus Microtus; species Microtus ochrogaster. Next base: position 21,879,207 of record NC_022018.1, read on the forward strand.
ACCTCTTGGTGACCTAAAAGAATGATTACTTTCCTTGCATAGAACAGAACACTCAAGTGGAAGATCTCCTAAGCTCATATCCTGTCTGTCCATAGTTTTTCTGGATCATACACAATTGTTCAAGGGTTGCTTCTAGGCCAACACCTTCTGAGCAGAAACCATATTCATTCCCTGATCCATGTTCAGTATAAGACCTAACATGTTGTTTGACATAACCTGCTCCATGTGCTACATGATGGTTTGGGTAAAGGGGGACCTGAGAAATAGTTCTTCTGTCACAGCCATGTAGGAGCAGGGAGACAGAGGGGGCAAGAAACCTACATGGACCACAAAGAGACAGTCCTTGGGGATGCCAGATCCTTTCCCTCCATGTTAGGGCCATTAGAGAAAATTCCGTGAGCAAGAGGCAGCCATTTTGGCTATGATTAACCAAATGTCAACAAAGAAAATTAAAATTTGTCCTTATAGCCAACCTTCAAGAAAAATGTTTTAATGTAGGAACATCCAACTGAAAAAAAATCTAATCACCCCCCCTCCTCCACCCCTCATTGAGATGGTGTGTGTTAGTGAGGTGCCATCATAGAAAGGCTCCTGGCACCCACATTGCTTTGAAACCTCTGTCCTCTTAAATACAGTAGGACTAGGTTTGAAGTACAATGCATCAAATCAGTTACTTCCTTGAACATTCACTTGTGCAGCATGGGGAGTAGCTGCTGCTGCTTTGTATATAATGCCCTTATTTGCCTCTGATAGATTGTAAGTCACTTGAGAGTCTTCCTTCTTAAAAACACATGGTAGGGACTTGAGTGTGACTCAATTGCAGAGTACTACTAGGCATGAAGCCTTGGGTTCCATCCTCAACACTCTAACTATGTGTGTATACATATATACATGCATATAAATTAAACCTGCATGGTGAATCATGGCAGCGCATGCCTGTGATCCCAGGCTTTGGGAGAGTTGAGGCAGAAGGTTTATGAATTTGGGACTGGAAGAAAGAGAAATAGAGAGAGAGAATGAAAGGAAGACAGAGGGGGAAAAGGGAAAGGGGAAGAAGAACGACAAAGAGAAAACAGAAAAGGCAACCATGATAGAAGCTCAAGAGCAGCCAAGAGAGTGACCCAGCTATCACAGCAAAGCCGACGGGATCCTGAGGGATGCTTGGGGAAATGGGGGCGCTGCGCCCAGGAGACATGAGTCAGGCTGCCTGGCCTTTTCCAAGTGTCGCCCAGTATAGCGTCTGCAGAGTCACTGGCTAAGTAGAATGTTCAGGACTTATAGAGTGTCCTCAGAAGAGGCCATCGGGCAATGGAGTCAGTAGGGGTTTGTGTCATATGGAAAACAGGCTGAAAGGAAAAACTAGAGGCGTTTAGTTTGAAAAAGAAACAGCAACAGGACATGAACAGCTCTATATTCGGCAGTGACAGATACTTCTGAGTGTCACGTGCTGTACTAAGTGCCAAGGTAATGGGAGCAAAGGTGAGGACCAAGCTGCCACAGAATTTAGATCATCTGTAGACCCAAGAAAAGGATTCCCTAAACTGTAATGAAACTCACAGTAGAAACTAATTTTTTCTCAATTGTAGCAATAAAAAGAGGCTGTTTGCCTGGCTGTTTCCTAGTTCTTCATTTTCATGCTCCTGCATCACTGGCTTTTATTCTTACTCCGCCAGGAAGAAGCCATCACACTCTCACTGGGGACAGGCGGTGATCTAAGACAGGAGGGCAGAGGTGCAGAGAAGAAGAATTGAGAATGGTTGACCGCTCAACACTAGGCACAGCCATGCAGAGGGAGTCACCAGACCAGGGATATTGATATACAGCAAGGCCCTTTGGGAATGTTCGTGTGAGACTGAGTAGTAATTCAGGCTCACACTGGCTAGAGCTAGCTGCCCAACACAACATGGGAAATGGCATGGAGCCAGAGGTCAGGTGACCTAGATTCGAATCCTACCTTAGCCACCATCTATCTCTGGGTCCCAAGCAACCCATTAATCTCTGCAGAATCAACTTCTTGTCCTGGCGATGTATTTTCAGACTGAGTCACCTCCAGGCTTCCTCTTCCCCAGCAACTACCTGGTTCCAATACAACTTGAACCTTAAGTTAACATTTTAGGAAGAGTTCTACAGTATAGTATAACTTAGGTTGAGATCATGCATGGGATTTGTGCCCACTGAAGCCCCATTTGCTGTCCTGCTTGTAATTCTGCCCCGTGATGTTGCTATTCAAGTGTTTGTTCCCTGTAAGGACATCTCCTCCTGAAACTGGGATCCATTTTCCCAGTCTCTTTGGAATTTTCTAGTGTGGTCCTCTTTGCACAGGACTGGTATAGATTAGTGCGAACCATCTTCTACTAGACAAATCATGCCTGGGAGAAAACCAATCCCAGGGCCTTGCTGCCAAGCCTCGTAGGTATTGCTGGGTGTGTGGAGGTGACATCCTCCTCCTGGTTCTTTAGAAGGCTCACACAGAAAAAAATCATTAATGTGGTTATCTAGGGTAGACCAGAATTATCAAACACTTAGCAGAGGAGAAAGATTGTGGCGGGAGTCTGCTCTGTCACTCAGCACTCTTCCTAGTGCTGAGCCAGAACCACAGAAGCCGCCAAGGCCCAGAACTGCCTGTGATTGAGCAGAGGGTGATAAGCGAGCTGCTGAGGTCAGCACAGGCTCGGCTTGGCTTTGCCGAGGTGTTTAAGCTGGAAGCACTCCACAAGCGCAGCAGAATCAATCCCCTCTGCCTCCTCAGTAACTGCGCAGACTTTGCATAGCTCTTCTTCCCAGAAACCCCCAGCATTTGGAGAAAGACCATGCACATTATATATCCCGATGCCAACGAGTTAGAATCATCACAGCTAACACCTGCCTCCTGGTTATTATGGGCTAGTCTCGGGGACATCTCATTTAATCCTCAAGCCAGCCCAATGAGACATTGTGACCATTGCATAGATGAGAAAGCTGAGGCCCTGGAAATTTGACTTCCTTTCCCCAAAACGTTGAGCTAGTGAGCAGGATTCAGACCTACAGAGAGGCTGAGCCCAGCCCCATCCCTGTGTGTGTGTGGTGTGTTAGGGTAAGAGTGTGCACATGTGTGTGCATGCGGGGACATGGTGTTGACATTGGCTGTCTTTGTTATACACCACCTTAGGGTTTGACAGTGTCTCTCCCTGAACCCAGAGCTCACCAGCTGGCTAGACTGTCTGGACAGTGAGCCCTGGAGGTTCATCTTTCTCCACCCACCCCTGCCTTAGCATTGAGACACATGTGAGTGCGCCTAGCTTTTATGTGGGGGCTGGGGAATCTGAAGTCAGTGCACGTGCGTGCACAGTAGGTGCCTTATTGACTGTACTGTCACCACAGCACACTTCCTCTCTACCTCCATCTGCCTACTGAGCATTAAATGTGAAGTTATGAAATATCTACCTATGATCTCAACTGAAAATGGCTTAGAGCCAGTATTGGAAATAAGGCTGATGCCCTTGGGAGGTTGGTCCCCTTCACCCATATATTTTTTTCATGTAGGTCAGTGAGGGTAAGCCCCAGGGTGACTGGATTGTTCCAATGCCCCCAGCAAAAGAGGGGAGGGGCTTCAATTTTCTTCTTTGTGCACTCAGGTTCATCCTGGAGGTGACAAATACTATTCCATACCAGACTCCACCGTTGAAAACCTTAAAGGTACATCACTCCTGGAACAGGGGAGCCATGGTGCAGGCAGCCTTAATATCAAGGCAACACGAAAGTCTCCATGGGCAAGCTGTACATGGACTTCAGGGTACTTATCATTGAGAACTCAACCTGGAGAACAAGTAGGACCCTTCCAGACTGCCTGCCAATTGTTCCGCAGAGAAAGAGGAGGAAATGGACGAATGGAAACAAGTGAGACTGTCACTCAGGTGATATGATTATGGAAATTTTACATTCTGTATGTCAAATGGTAATTTAATTCAAAAATAGAAAATTGCCGTAGGCTGCCATCTGTCCCCCAGTCATCTGAAGCATGCTGGGCAGACCAGCACGCCTACAAATAATAGTGAAGTAAAATGTGAGATTTGCAGAATGGCTTGGCATAGGAAGGGAAGGGGCCCAAGCATGTCTCTAGACCTTCAGTTCAGTTTCTGATATGCCATCAAATGCTCGATCAAGTTTAGAGCAGATTAGGGGCACAACTAAATTAAAAATTCCCTAAGGCTTTACTCCAAGTAAGAGTTCCACTTCCTGTTATCTTGTTACACATCTATGAACTGCAGGAAGAGAGTCCTTTGTTTTGTTATTTTTATTTAGTGTCTCTCTCTCTCTCTCTCTCTGTGTGTGTGTGTGTGTGTGTGTGTGTGTGTGATGTTGTGATGTGCAGGTTTGAATGCAAGTGCTCATGTGTGTGGCGACCAGAGGTGATTATCTCTCACTAATCCTGAAGCTCACCAATTCAGCTACCCTGGCTGGCCAGCAAGCCCCGGATCCTGTCTCCAGCTCCTCGATGCTGAGGTTGCAGGCACATACTACCTTGCCCAGCTTTTCATATGGGTGAAATGGAGATGGAACCTGGGTTCTCTTGCTTGTACTTCAAGCAGGAGCCATCCCCTCCCCCAAGTGCGTTTTTTGCTGGTTGTACCCACCAGGCCATCTGCACTGGCTGGGTGGTCCTGTTGGCCCATAACGTTGAAACAGATGGGAGAGTGGTTAAAGCATAGTCCCCAGGAGTGTCCTGTCTGGTACCCAACTATAGCTCCCTTTTCCTCACAGCTGCCTCCAGCCAGAACTGTGTAAAATGAGGAGACCATATAGTCCTACTCAACTCGGTATGCTGAAGGAAATGAGGAAGAGCCACTAAAATAAAAAGGCAACTGCGCATCTCCTAAAGCAGCCTTTATGCTTTAATTCCTTGATTTAAAAGAGAGAGAGCATTAGGTTCATTTGCCAAGATGTAAATGCCAACCCAAATACTCAAGGGAAATTTTGATTTTCCTTGATTAGAGTCCAGAGTTCAAGATTTTTTTTTGAAGTGGAAGAGAAAGAAAAACAGTTGTGAAATCAGCTAATGATATGTCAAGTGTAATCACCCATCTCCTTCCAGCTAAACTTCTACTTTCTAAAATAGATGGCTGAGTTATAACTTTAAAGTCTGAATGCAATCCAGTAGGATTGTAGAGATGGACTCCACACATGATACCAGGAGAAAATCAGTTATGGCTCAGCAACATCTCCAGCTTACTCTAAATGTTCCAAAGGAATGTAAATCTCTTGAACTTTCAACACTGCCAACCCCTCTAGAATCTAAAGAGCAAATTGCGCTCACTTTCATGGGTCGCTATGAAATGACATCTTCCTGCTCTGTATAAGCAGCCTCTGCATGCCTCCAGGGTCTATGGAGGCTTGGCGTTGTTCATGCGAGCTTCACTTGTAAAAGAAAACAGCCGTGAGGGTTCGAGAGAGGGCGCAGTCGCTAAAGTGCTTGCTGCACAAATAAGGACCTGAGTTCAGATCCCTGGCAACCATATAAAGGCTGGACACTGTGGTTCTGGGCTACACGGTGAAAGCTTGTCTTAAAAATTAATTTAAAAGAAATTAAATTGAAAAGGAATATAGGGATTCACTTACTTGCTTAGAAAAGTAGGAAATACATGCCTCTTGCTCCTTTGCTCTCTCGAGACCATGGCATCGATTTACAGAAGGAAGTTGGCATCTTGACTTCCAGCCATAGTCCAACACACTTTCCCCTCCTCGCTCAATAAAATAGAAAATGGCTTCAACAATTGTTGGTTTGTTTGTTTGTTTAAAGTAAATATATGCATCAATATGGAACATGCAAAGTTTTTTCCCACTTTTCTTCAAGCAATACAGTATAAAGTGCTTAGATGTTGTCAGTAGCCCAGAGTGATTTAAACCCAGGCTCTGAAACTGAGTTGTAAGCCTGTGGTCCCAGGTATCAGAGGTCACCAGGGTAGCAGCAAGCACCACTCAGCTATATCCTATCATTGATTTTTTTGTTTTTGTTTTTTAACTCTTTGGGGGCCCATCACCCAGCTCCCAAATAAATACACAGAGACTTCTTACTTATGAATGCCCAGCCTTAGCTTGACTTGTTTCTAGCCAGCTTTTATAAATTAAATTAACCTGTTTTTCTTTACTCTGGGCTTTTTTACCTTTCTTTACTTTATATGTCCTTCTCTTCTTCTTACTCCATGGCTAGCAGGGGTGAATGGGGGCTGGATTTCTCTTCCAGTTTATTCTCTCTGCCTGGCAGTCCTGCCTATCCCTCTCTCCTGCCTAACTATTGGCCATTCAGCTCTTTATGAGACCAATCTGGTGTTTTAGACAGGCAAAGTCACACAGCTTCAGAGTTTTGAAAATGCAGCGCTAAAGAACGCAACACATCTTTGCATCATTAAACCAACATTCCCCAACAATATCCTTGACTCCTTTAAAAGGTTTTGGGGTTGTTGCTGTTTGATGCCTAGCCTCAGTTATTCCAAACTGGGCTCCAAACTCGATATCTAGCTGAGGAGTGTGATCTTGAACACATGACCCTCCTGCCTCTACCTCACACATGCTTGAACTATGGTCACATGACAACACACCCAACTAATGCACAAGGTTTGTGCCAGCACTCACCCGCGTTACAATGCTGTGAACACCATATGTACAGGCTGTATTTCACACCGTCATCACACCACACAACACCTGCTGCTGTCACACTACAGGACACCAACAAACCCTCCCTGAAACTCCTTGGCTTGTTATATGTTGGTTTTTTTTGTTTGTTTATTTGTTTGTTTGTTTTTTTTATTTTTCGAGACAGGGTTTCTCTGTAGCTTTTTGGTCCTTTCCTGGAACTAGCTCTTGTAGACCAGGCTGGCCTCGAACTCACAGAGATCTGCCTGCCTCTGCCTCCCGAGTGCTGGGATTAAAGGCGTGTGCCACTACTGCCTGGCTTATATATATGTGTGTTGTTTTATAGTACAAAGGCTTTGCTCTTTCAGAAACATGATGGTTTAATATGTGCCTAACATATCACTCTTCAGCATGTGGCTATCAAAGTAGCACATCTTTCAGCTGGGCTGTGTTAGCATATTTGATTTTTTAAACGGCTATTTTAATGGCTAATTTGAGTTTTATAGAAGAGGATTATTAAAGAAACTAGACTTGAACTTAGTAAAGAATCTTCAACCACTCCCAAGATGCCCTTAAATATAGTTCTGCCATTTTTGTACCACATATTTTTATGAAGTAGCATTATCAACATAGATGATTATAAAATCCAGATATTGATCAGCTCTGAGAATTATAGATACTCTGCATCCTGCAGTATCGAACACCCCGTCAAGATGTCAGTCTTTATATAAAAATAAGCATGAATGTCTATCTCATTAATATTCACTTGCTTTATTGTTCATAAGTGACAAAATTAAAATATGTATTCAAGAATTGTTTCAAAATAAGTTTCTTGTCAGTAAATGTTTCATTTAGATACCCATTTTGTATGCCTACTGACCTAGGATTATGTAGAAGTTTATCGAGTTAAAGCGAAGAAAGAAACCCTAATTGAACCTGTATGTGCAGGCTTGAGAGAAGACTCAGAGGGTAAAGTTAGATGACCTGGCTTCAGTCTCCTCTGGCCTCACATGGTGGAAGGAGAGAACCAGCTTCCAAAATTTGTGTCCTTAACTCCACACATAGACCTCAACGCATGCAAACCTACATACACAAAAGAAATACAAAGAGTATACAAAACACATTTTAAAATGTGATAGAAAATTTAGTAGCCAGACTAGTGAGATAGGATTTTTGCACACGCAAGGGAACTTTTGATTGATGGTAAACTTAGGCATTGGGGGGAATTCTGCACAAGCTGACTGTGTTCTCTTCCGGCTGAGTGGTCAAAGTTCAAGTCATCATGAGCTCTCCCTTTCCAAAAAGGATGGTGGGATCCAGTGGAAGACACTGAGTGCAGAGCCAAAAACAAACTCAGTCAAGACATTTTAAAAACTGGAGACATTTTTATTATCTTCAGCAGGTGAAGAGGGCTTTTCTCCTGGGAACCTACACATGTTCGGGCAGGCACATTAGGTGTGTGTACATTCCTGAGCATGCTCAGTCCAAGGTCATAGTTCAAGAAGAAAAGGTAGAGACATTTGATGGCGTGCTTAGCTCAAGGTCATGGGGCGCATATTTGGAATAGTAAAATGGTGGACATGAACATCTCTGGGTATGCTCAGCTTTCTCCAAAAAGCATTACCTGAACAAAAGGAAAGGCCCCTGAAAATGTGCCTTGATCTAGGAATCAGCCAGTAATGCTGCCTGCCTCGCTTCACTGTTAAAGGAAGGACCTGTGTAGTCTTGCCAGCCATGCCCTCGGGCAGACATGCAGGCTGTGCTAACGCAGAGACAGCCTGGCTGCACAAACTGTTAAACCATCTTTCAAAATGTCTGCCAAGCTCCTGCACTATGCCAGACTCCTCCTCTAACCTAGAGCAGAAGATAAAACATGCCCACGTCCAGTCTCCCGGAAATCTCATTTTGAAGGGACGCAAGTACGCAGAGACAAAAACAGAAATCCATACCGTGGGAGCTGATGGGCAATACAGCAAATAACAGAAAACAATCGTGGAGACTGGACAGACTTGGCATGAGAGAGGACACTGTTTACAGTGGGTAGCCAGGGAGGACTTTCTTTTGAGAAGTATCTTAATTCACCAGGAGATGCTATCGGGGAAGAATTCCAGGGAGAAGTACAGTCTGTGCAGTGACCTGGAGGTGGGACCCTGGCTCGTCTAGTGACTTCAGTAACAGAAAAGAAAGAGGGAAAGGTGGGAGGGGATGAGTTGAGTAAGGAGGAACTTATGGGATAGTGGTGTTTTCAGGCTGCTGTGTGTACTTTCAATCTTACTCTCATTTCTCATTTTTCTGTACGTGCTCCCCCCACTGTGTGTGTATGTGTGTGTGTATGAGTGTGTGTGTGTGTGTGTACGTGTGTGCGTTTACATGCACATATGTGCACTTACATATGGAGGCCAGAGGATAACTTCCTGTATCACTCTTTGAACCATCCTAGAAGACTAGCTGTTAACTTACAAATAATGACTAATATCCAAGATAGAGCAACACTACCTTTATTTTAGAATCTAAGTAAAAAAAAAAATCTAATGTTTATCATACTTGAGCTCAAGTGTGTGCCAACCCACACACATATAAAATGAGATTAATTCTAAAGTACACACGGCAGTGTGTGGCATAGTTATTTTTTTTGTTTAAGAGGTGCTGTGGGGTGTGTGTGGTGTGTGCATATATATGTGGGTGTATGCGACTGTCTTTCTCGTCACTCTCTATATCCTTTTTTGAGACAGGACCTCTCGTTGAATCTAGAGTTCTATTTCAGCTAGACTGTCTAGCTAGGAAGCTCTACTTCTGTCCTCCTACTTCTGTCCCTCAAAACCAAGATCCTGGATATGTTCTGCGGAGTCAGCTTTTACATGAGTCCTGGGCATTGAAACTCAAGTGTTTGTGTTTGTTTTGCTAACTGAGCCATCACCCCAGCCCCGGTTTTGTTTTACTGCTTGTTTGAGACAGAATCGTGTATAGCTAAAGACAGCTTTAAATTCCTGATCCTTCTGCCTCCACCTTTCACGTCCTGTACCACCAAGCCTGGATGACATAGCTATTAATATTAATAGTATGGTCTGCCCAGCTTTGGGCAATTTGCTGGTTAGAACAAGGAGTGTATGATAAACATGAGATTATATTGACATAGACATTGAACTCACCCCTGGTTTGGAGATGTGTGTGTGTGTGTGCGTGCATGCGTGCTTGTGTATACACATGTGTGTGCATGTGTGTGCTCATGAGTATGTGTGCGTGTGTGAACAGAAATGTCACCTTCCGTTCATGAGAAGGAAGACTGGCCAGTAGAGCTCAAATATGAAGTGTGTCATCAGCAGTTTGGAAAAGCAAGTGTCACACTCAGAAGCCCCTGAATGGAGGCTGAGCTCTTTATGTTCTTTAGCGGTGTGTCTTAGCCTTGGGTTTTGTTGACATCTGAAAAACTGAGCCATTTATCTATACATTCCCTGGTTATTCTCTTAAGTTAAGACTTAACTAAATATCTTCAAGGAAGCATATATGTATGGCCTTTAAAATTCACACATGCAGAGGAGCCGAGGAAATAAACTTATCCATGGGAAGTCTCAGTTGATGTAAGCCCTCCATGCCATGCTCCCCTTACCATGCTGTTTGCTGTGTGTCCAGGAGTTGTGGTCCTTATCATCTCTTTCAGAGAATGTGCGTGCATCTCTTTCAGAGAATGTGCGTGCTGACCCGGGGTTATCTGTGTGGGTCACGTGCATTTTTACATCCCAATTTTCTCACTTTTTATGATCTTAGTTTCACTAAAGAATGAACTACTCATGGTGGATTATAATGTTGACAAATCAATCCTGCTGTTTGAATACAGTCTACTTATTACTGATGATTACTGTAGGCTGAAGAAGTCATAAATAGGCCAAACATAGCAGAAGGAGACGAGGTTTCTGTCATGTGCCTCATTGTAATGATTCCGTTCTGTTAGCTGTGTCCTAGAGAGAGGAGAAAAATTACAGAGTGCTGAAATTGTTGCTTCCTAAATAATTTTTAACTGGTGCTCTACAGTGCTGGTTTTATGTCCTACTTGGGCTTTTACTAGTTGGAAGTGGTATGATCTAATTATTAAAGTGGTAAATCTGGCACTTTAGCCTTGGCTTCTGGTGCTGACGTGAGGGGGACGAGGCATTTTGCTCTTAAAGCAGAGTTCTCTTGATTGATGGATGAAAACCACTTTCTCTAGTTCCATAAAATAAGCGACCATCTGCCTGTGGCCGGGTCTCAATTTGGGGCAACCTTGAACAGTAATTGGCTTTCTTTTAAAGAAAGAAGGGATTGCACGAGAGGTGTGTCCTGGCTCTATAAAACGTCGTGATCCTTGTCGAGGTCCGTGCAGCCTTTGGGCTGACAGAACACAACTGTTCTGTTGCCATCAGACCTTCCCTCTTCCTGTCCACTCCATCCTCACTGGGGTGGACAGCTAAAGTGTCCCTATCTTGTTTAGCTTGAGCTGCTAAAATAAAGGCCTGAGAGACTTGAACAGAACTTGAGGGTCCAAAATCAAGGTGCCAGCAGATCTGATTCCTAACAAGGGTTTTCTCCTGGTTTATAGATAGTTGGTTTTGCCTAGTCCTCAGTGCAGTGAGTGAGCTCTGTTCTCTCCTTATTTTAATCCCCCCCCCATATACTGTCTCTGTATATGGTGTATGTTTCTCTGTCTGTGCGTATTCATGCATAGTCATGTCTGTGCATATACATGTATATGTAGACCTACCTGAATGTATGCGTGGCTGTATGTTTTCATAACAGTGTATAGTTATGTGGAGACCAGAGACAATCTTGGGTCATTCATCAAGTCAACAAATCATGTACCTTGTTTATTGAGCACAGGTCTCTCACTGGCCTGGGACTCCCTAAGGATAGGAATATAAGCACATGCCACCAAGTCAGCAGGTTCTTTTCACATGGATTCTGGGCATGGGACTCAGGTCTCATGCTCCCAAAACAAGCACTCTACCAACCTAGCCCAAGCACCAGGATCTGTTCTCTGAAAAAGGCACAAATCACATCCTAGGGGTTTCACCCTTTATGAACCAAATCTAGATGTAACCACCTTCCAAGTAGCTACTCCTCATTGCCACCACACAGAGGGTGAGATTTCAGCATATGAATTTGGGGTGACATCAACATCCAGGACATAGCAACAGACCAGGGACAGAGAGACAGAGCCAGCCATCTATGGAGTGTGCTGTAGAGTGCTTATTCTTTCCGTTGTGTTGCTTATGGCCTCCTTAGGTGTTAAAAATGTAGCGACTTTTACATGATGACTGCTATGTACTGAATATGCCCCCTCCAAAGTCAAGTCAAGGCTCTACTCCCTCATCAATAGGATCAGAATCCTTATTAAAGACCCCATCCCTCCAAAGGTCCCTTTTCTCTACTTCCATGCTTTTCTCTTCCTCACAGCAGGAAGGCAGCTGCCTACAAGTGGAGAGGCCTTATTAGAACCTGGGCGAGCTGGCATCCTAAGCTCAAATTTTCACCCTCTATAACCATAATAATAACAGATAGTTATTTAAAAGTTTTTATTGTATCTTATTTTTCTACTTGTGGTGTATGTGTGTCATGGTGCACATTCAGAAGTCAGAGGACAACTTGGAGGAGTTGATTTCCTTTTCCCCCGTGTGGGTCCTGGGGACTGAATACAGGTCACTGGGCTCAGCAGGAAGCACCTGTATTCACTGAGTCACCTTGCCAGCCCTAAATGGCTTTTACGAACCACCCAGCCAATGGCATCTTATTATTGTAGCCCAAGGAGCTAAGCTCTATAAAATGGGACATGTCACCAGACACGCTCTTAAGCATTTGTTAGGTGCCAGGTGTTCCTCTAATACTGACACAGCTATGCAGAACTGGTCATTTTTAGGCCTGCAGGAGAGTTCAGAAGACAGAAATAATAGTCACACTCTGAACAGAGAAAGTGACTCCTGGACCCAAACAAACATGATATGTCCGAGAGAGATGAACGCGTTTCTATTATACAAGCTAGATTGAACCTGCTTGGGCGTAGATTCAATATAATTGTTTTAATGGTTAAGATTTTGAAAGAGATGTTTTTTCTTAATTGCTACATTATATTGAAACACTATGTAGAATGCATAATATTGGTCATTTGAGGTATTTTCTGAGCTCTAAGTCTCGTGATATGCTCTCCGACATGGCTGTGCTGTAGCTGCCCTTCTGAAGGCTCTGAGGCATTCCTCTGTGTTTTCCTCTCCTGGACCCTTCCTTTCAAGCTGTTCATGCTGTTACTACCCAGAGATAAAGTGGGACACATAACTGGAAAATGCGGGCGTCTAGGTACTCATTAACTCATTAGTGGGGTGATGGGTGAGCAGCTCTCCACGTGGAACAATGCCCAGCTGGAGTGTAAACAAAGTCACAGACAGCTGGCTCGTGGACAGCCCGCCACGCTGTGACAGGCCTGTTCTTTCCGTCTTGTCTGCTGAGGGAACTCGCCCATCCTTTGAATACCATACTGGATCCCATCTTTGAAACTCAGTCTATGGAAATCATAACTGGTTGAGAAACACGTGGGGGGAGGGTGGTGGTGACGTAGTGGCTTGCCCTCGGTAGACGTCAGTTTGGAAGTCTTCAAGAACCACTCTAAAGCAGTGGTTCTCACCCTTCCTAATGCTGTGACCCTTTACTACAGCTCCTCATGTTGTGGTGGCTCCCAGCCATAAAATTATTTTATTGCTACTTCATAACTAAGTTTTTCTACTGTTATGAATTGTAATGTAAATGTCTGATAGGAAGCCTCACGGGGGTCCTGACCCACTGCTCTAAAGCCTAAAAAGGCCTCTAAAAACAAAGACATCTAGAATGGACTATACACTGTCATAGAAAATGATCTAGGGATAAAAGAAGAATTAGGAAATATTTAAATATTTGAAATTTTATCCAGTCTATGGTCCCTCTGCTTCCTGGTTGTTCCCCAACTTCTGCTCGTTATTCCTTTCCTGCCATGGTGGATTTTATCTCCTAAAACTCTGAGCCCACAAAACCCTGTATCCCATAAGTTGTTCTTTACAGGTATTTGGTCACAGCAATAAGATAAGTAACCACTACAGCGCCCTAAGCTAGCCTTGAATTCTGCTTTCCAGTCTCAGCTCCCCCAAGTTCTGAGACTGCGCACCATGTCTGGATCATTTTCTACCATTTGACTGATATTCACAACATATTGACAGTCCACAGCTTTGACTATACATAATAAATACTCATATATAAATGGGAGAAATCTCAAATCTCAAGCTTGCTCTCAAATCTTGTTTCCAAGGCTCAGGCTTCAGAAATTCTCAATACAGTGTTAGCGTTGGAGGCCAGGGTGGGCTGTATAGACCATAGATGCCAGGTGCCATTCTTCCCTGCACCAAGGCTTGACTGACCTCAGTCTGTGCCTGGTACTAGTATTGTTCACACATCTGGGGATGAGCGGGGGACAAAACAGATGAAAGCCATCCCTCTGTGGACATCTGTGTCTGTTACAGAGAGAGTACAATATGGAGATAAGTAAAACTGAGTGTTGGGGGGACAAAAACGAAGCCAAAAATACAGCTAGGGTTAGAGAGCTTTGTAACTCACAGTGTATCTGCCCTGTTGAGCTGCAGCATCAGTGGCAAAAATGAATTGGATTCAACAGCCCAGCTAAGGCCACCTACCCAACAACCACCGCTGCCTGGTTATGGCCCAGATTTTCCATTTTCTCTGTCAAGCCGTGTGGAGAGACTTTGTCTATATCAACCCTGCCAGCAGCAGAGTAACTCTGTCGCAGAGTTTGATGTTTATGGGCAGTGGTTGGTGACTCTGGTTCCTCCCAAGGGATGCATAAACGTATCGTTAGTAAACAGAATCTGTAGCTAGCATTATAATGTGAGAAAGAACTGTGTGCTGCTGGTGAGTCTCCACCACGCCAGCATCTTCACCCTGTATCATCTCTTAACAACAAGCAAGCACACACAAAGAAGCAATCAACAACCATCTACTGAAAATCTGGCATTATCTCTGGAGTCAGACACAACTACCATTGTGCTCTGAGGTCACCTGGCATTATTTCTGTACGGTGCAAGGCAACAAAAACAAGGGTAGATCAACAATGGGCAACATTGAGCAAGGGACCAAGACTCAAGTTCCCGTTCTCTAAAGTGGGCATAAGACCTATTCTGAAAGGTCATTACAGGGATTGTATAAAATTTAGAAAAAGTGTTTATATGTTTGGAATGGGCAATAACTGTCATGTTCCTTAGGCAATGAGTAGCAGTTAATTTACCCAATGGATTCCCTCCAGAGCAATATAGACAATGATCCCCAAAATCTAGACAGGAAACAGGCAGGACTGGGACCCACCAGCAAAGGAAGAGTGAAACCTAGGATCCCAGGAGCCTCTGACAGAAAGGCCTGACCAATGCGGATTAGGGAGACAGAAAGTATGCCCAATGTACACGGTGTAAAGTGGGTACCAGACAGACGGGGGTAAGTAATCCTGGTGACAGAGCTGAAGGACTTGAGACACATCCTCCAGGGAGGAGACATAGAAGATCTTCCAAAACCATTCATACCAAACCCACGGGTGACCGCACTGAGTCATGAAATCATAGAACACACAGGCTGACTTCCATTTTAGAGAGAATTTCTCATCTCCAATTGACCTGAAGTCCACGCCTCAGAAGTGGTGAGATTCAGACAATGTTGGGTTTGTTCTCGGAGTAGAAATTACTAGTGTTGGGAAACCACAGCGCCCAACTGGAACTTTTTGTTTGCAGCATCTGCTCTCTGACCTGAGGATCAGAAGGGACCTCTGAGGCCAGGGGGCCAGGGGCCTACAGGAAATCAGGGTTCCCACTGCAGCAGGGTCACAGGTGACAAGGGGTTTGGATGGGAACTTTCCAGAAATGAAGGTAGTTTCCCATGGGAAGATATTCACCTGTGGCACCTCAGAACTGTATAAAACCTTCCCTCTGTAAATTCCACTCCCAGGTACCTGTTCACCTACCTGTGCTGGTCCTCCAGTCTCCAGCCACTAGTGAAGAACAACTCTATAGGTAGCTTGTGTTGATTTTATCTCTGTTGGGTCTAGGCTTTGGGAGACTAAACACTCCAGTCCCACCAACCATCAGAGTTGGACCTGAGTATACCCTAACCCTGACTACTGCCACCTTGATATAACTAGATTTACAACTCCCTCCCCCCTACACACACACCAAATGTAATCCAGGAAACTCAGCTCAGTGTAGTGCCTCGTATGTATTATGAATATCAACATATTATTAACAGATGAAATTGTTACCTTATTAACACAATGTGGCTTATTCCATATTCGAACAGTGCATTTGGGTGTTGATCATATCACATTTTAGGCTCCTAGATTTTGAACAATAAAATTCAAGTTATTTAAAAAGTAATAACTGCTTTTTCATCCTACATATGTGTGGTTGATTTCATCAAACTTTCATATCATGTTGTCAGAAATAATCCTTTTCTCTCTCTCAGTTGCCTGGCTATTTTTCCAGCACTCTGCTTTTTTGCCACATGAACAATTTGATTTGTAAATCTAGCCAATGGCTTAAAGCAAATATTTGTCAGTATGTAAATAGGCACAGTGCTGTGGCACATAGTCAGAGACTGGTGGACGCTCTTTAAATGAGAGCTGTTGCTATGGTTAATATTATCAAACTCCACAGATTGGCCTTGATAATCAATAGTATTAAATCACTATGCTGTTGCTCTTGGGAACATTATTCACCAGTTATTTTACACTACTTTGTTGATTTACTCTTTTGGCCATTTTTGAGACACTATCTCACTATATAGCTCAGGCTAGCCTAAACTCATTATATAGCCCAGGTTAACCTCAAAATTACAACCCTCCTAAGTACTAGAACTATTGGAGTGTGCCACCATGCCCATCTTAGTGGGCATTCTTTAGGTGTGGCTGTACTGCCAGATACAACTCCGGCTCTTTGGTAAGGACATAGTTTTGTTTGGTTCTCAAATACTTCATGAGAAACTTTATAAAACTCTCTTACTGAAACTAAAATATTTTTTTCTACATTTTTTTCTACAAAGAGAAAGAGAGGTCAGTGTGTACCCCAGCTTCAGACAACAGAGTTTGGGCTATTTACCATCAAGAAAAAAACAACAAAAATAATGAGGGACCGCACTTGCGTCCATGCCTTTTTTAAAATAAAAACAACTGCATTGATTTCCCTTAGTCCCTGCAGCTATCGGTTTTATGCCCAGAGAGTTGTACTCTGTCCTGCAGTAATTTGGAGACCCTTGAGCCAACATCATCAACACAGATTCCCTGGGACTCTGTCACATGGCGACTCACCTCTATTTAAAATTTCTGCAGGTGAGAATTTCAAAATGTGGGTTTGACTTTTAATGCCACGTAAAGTTGTGTAGCTGAGTTTTTTTTTTATTAAGGCAACATTAAGGCCAGATGTTGAGCCACAATAGTGGTTGCATACGCATCCAATAAATCTTCTGTGTTTATCCGAATACTTGTAATATCATTTAAAAGATGTTTTTGATATAAAAAGTGACATGGAAATTAAAGAGAAGACAAAGCATTGTGGTATATACCTGGAATCCCAGCACTTGGCAGGCTGAGTGAGGTAGGAAGACCCTGAGTTTGAATACAGCTTGGGCTATAAAATGAGATAGTCTTCTTAAAAAAAAGGAAGGGAGGGAGGGAAGAAGATAGAGAGTTTCAGAACTTTGGGTGCTTTTTGTATTATAAGGAACTTGGCCCAGCAGGAAGTAGCCTCTGAGTGTACTTGTGCCATCTGTAAGAATCCCTTGCAGTCTGAGCAGGTGACAGCTGTGGAGGAGCAGGGCACGTGGCTTCAACTGGCAAGCTGTCTGTTCTCATTCTGAGTATCCCTCGGGTTTACCAGGAGGCACCGCCAGTCTAGGCACTCCTCTCTGCCTGTTTCCTCATCTGGCAGGTGGGAAGAAATGGCATGTGCCTACAACTGTCAGAATGCTTCTGAGCAGGGAAGAGGGAACAGTCCCTCAATCCTGAGAGTGTCTGTTGGGTTTCATTTTGTGTGATCTGGAATCTACCAGAAATGAAGACTGAAAAGTTAAAGAGTAAGGCTGCTTTCTGTTCTTCTCTGTGGGCTTTTCCGATGGTAACCTGAGCTTAGTTCCAGCACCACTAACACACTTGGGATCCCTGGAACTTTAAATTTGCTTGCTTGTTTTAGTGACTTTGAACTACAGGAATCTTAGCTGGTAGACTAAACCAGCAGGTCACGTGTGGGGATGTGTATACTACTGCACAACACACCTCCCCTGAGGAGCAGTGACACTTTTGGGGTGGATGGCATTCAAAGCAAGTGTTCTTATGTGTGTGACCCCCCCACTTCTTGTGCATCCTTAGAAAGACAGCCTTGTTCCCAGACTGTTGGACACTCAGAGGTCACTTAAGGGGACCTGAGTTCTCTCCTAAGCTAGTGACAGACAGGCTCACAGAACATTCTAGACCAGGACAGAGCACAGCATACTCTGAGGAAAGAAAGGAATATAGGACATAATTATTTAAGCTTCCTTTGATTTATTTACAGGCCTGAACTCACCTGGGGTCTCGTTAAAGCTCACAGCACTTGCATATAGGGATGAAATGAAGCATTAATAGCTACTTGGTAGACGTCAGGGCACTGGATAAGGCCCAGAGCTGCCAGATTCCTTGCCCCCAAGTTGACACACACATGTAAATAAGAATTCTAATAGCAGGTCTTTTACACAATACACGCTTTGCTCCAAGCTCTCTATGTACTTTGTGCGATATAATACCTACAGCCTACTCAGGAAGCTGAGACTAAGAGCTTTAGCACTCTTAACATAACGGTACATGATTAATAGGGCATCAGTCTCTGGCTCTGACTCCAGCTTCTGTTACCACAGTCTGCTCTCCACAACCTTGGTCTAGAAGGTCCTCAACCTTCCTGATGTTGCAACTGTTTAATATAGTTCCTCCTGCTGTGGTGATCTCTAACCATGAAATTATTTTTGTTGCAATCTCGTAACTGTAATTTTCCTACTGTTACAAATATCTGCGTTTTTCTGATGGTCTTCAGCAACGCCTGTGAAAGGGTCATTTGACCCCAAAGGGACTGTGACCCACAGGTCGAGACCAGCTGGTCTAGAGAACAGCTGATGACACCAGTTTCAGCCTGCTCTGTAGACTGGTGAGGGGAGCCAGCAGGAAGAGTTCAGTGGACCTGTCCACATCCTCCTAGGGAAGGGACACAGAATCGGGATGACAGACGTTAAGGTTGGGTCAAAAATCAAAACAAGCTATAAGCAGCTGTATTTAAAACCTCTGACTGTATAGACGGAGCTCATTGAGGTGTGCAGACTTTGAGTCTGGTTCGTTTGGGTGTGTGATGTTTATATTATTTGCGAGTTCCTTTATAACAACTTTTTTTTAAAAAAAAATTAATATACTCCCAAAATGATGCTGTACCACAATTAACTGACAAGGTGTGGGCTCAGCCCGTCCATGTGTTAGTCATCTTTTTATTACTAGCACCAAATACCGGGCAGAAACAGCTGGAAGGAAACTGATCTCACAGGAAGCCTCTCACAGTCTGAGAGGCTTCAGCCACATAAGCCGGTGTGGTCAGCCTGAAGCTGGTGGTAAGGCAGACATTGTGGAGAAAAAGGAACAGCAAAAGGAAGCTGATAAGCTCCTGGCAGCCAGGAAAAAAGAGCCACAGACAAGATAGATCTTTCTGGGACACTCCCTCTAGCCACCCACCTCCTTTAGCTGTGCCTCGCTGCCTAATTTCTGCCATTTCCCAATAATACCATCAGTTTATGAATCCATCAGTGAATGAAGGGCCGGACCTCTGATCCAGTCTCCCCTCATTTTTTAACAACTAAATCCTAACACCTGAGCCTTCAGGGGACAACCATAACACTCTGTCACAGAGCTTGTCACTGTCTGTCCATGTCACTGTGACAGAATGACTCTAGGCTTAAAGGGAAAAGAAAAAAAGATTTCTTTTGGCTCATGCTTTCTGGAGGTCTCAGGCCACCATGGTCGGGAAGATGGCAGTAGAAACACTTCTGCAGCTGGAGGAGGGAGCCTGCAATAATGGCTTGTTCTCATTGGTGCAGTTCAGAAGCAGAGAAAGCGGGCAGAAACCAGAAAGGGTTATGTTATTCAAATGTCCACCTCTAGTAACCTGGATCTGTTGGACAGACTCCGCCTTCGAAGGTCCCACAGCCTTCAAGATAGCACCACAAGCTAGAGACCAGGTATTCAAATCAGGAGCCTTTAAGGGAAATTTCAAGTTCAAACCATAACACTCCAGGACACTTCCCGGACTCTGCAGTGCTTCCCTGGGGTGCAAGTGATTATGAGTCCTAGGCTGGCTGTCATCCAGCCCTATGCTCAGGCTTCTAGGTTCCCATCCTTTCCCAAGGCTCCACTTCCACACACCAGGGAGGGTCCCCACTGCATCCTCTTGGCTGGCCCACGTCTCTTATAGACACTACATACAATACATACAATACAAAGAACATGCTTGGAGAGGGGCTTCCTAGAGACACTCTTAGATCAAATCCACCTTCTTGTAGGTATAGAATTTTGGCCCATTGCTTAGTCTTGTTGTTGTTGCTGTTGTTGTTTTGTTTTGTGTTTGTTTGTTTGTTTGTTTTTCAAGACATGGTTTTTCTATGTTGCTTTGGAGCCTGTCCTGAAACTAGCTCTTGTAGACCAGGCTAGCCTCGAACTCACAGAGATTCCCCTGCCTCTGCCTCCTAAGTGCTGGGATTAAAGGCATGTGCCGCCACCACCTGGCTTATTGCTTAGTCTTTTAGATCTTTTGTTTCTGGTTCTATGTAATAGAAAGTGGTAAACCCGCATGGGGCTGAAGTTAAGACTATAAATATTGTGCAGAGTGTGCCTTGGGCCACTTGGCACCTAATAGATATCATCACACCAGTATTGAGAGTTGCTCTCAGTTCAAGCTTCACCCTCTCCAAGTAAGTTTTCTTTCTTCTTTCTCTCTCTCTCTCTCTCTCTCTCTCTCCTTCCTTCCTTCCTTCCTTCCTTCCTTCCTTCCTTCCCTCTCTCCTTCTTCCCATTTGTTTCTTTCTTTCCTTTAGAAATTTTCACCACAATTTAAAAATGTTGAAGTTCACACCAACATATATTATGCAGCGGGTAAACCCACCCCCGTGACCTACCTTCCCTTTTCTCACCTCCCTCTCACTCAGTCCCTGCTGTCCCCTCAGATGGTTCTTCTCCCATCTTCATGTCACATCTACCATATAAAATCTAAGAACCGTAAATGACAGGAAACATGAAATAGTTGTCTTTCTGAGATGAGGTTAATCCATCTCAGAAATTTAGTATGATTATCTCCACTTGTATCCATTTTCCTTAAAAAGAAAAAAAGCAGAATTTTGCTCTTCTTAATGGCTGGAAAGAATCCCAGTGTATATATACACCCCATTTTCTTATCTGCCCCCTGTTCATGGACACCGAGGCTGTTTCCATAACTTAGCTATTGTGAACAGGGCTGCACAAATGCTGACAGGCAAGTGTGTCTGTGGCATGTTTATTTTGGAGTCCTTTAGGTAAATACCCAAGAGTGAGGACCATATGGTAGATTTTTCTTTTGAATGTTTCGAGTCTAATTGTGTATTTACTGTAGTATGGCCGTGGGCACGCACCACGGTGCACATGGTGAGGTCAGAGAACAACTTCAGGAAGAGGTTCTGTCCTTCCACCATGTAGGTCTCAGGGACTAAACTCAGACATTCAGGCTTGGCTGTGAGTGCCTTTACCTCTGGGACATCTCATCACCCCACTCCTCCACCATAACGTCCATAGTGCCTGGACCAATTTATATTCCAGAAGCAATCTGTGAGTGTTCCCTTTGCCCACACCCCTGCCAGCATAATGACTGTTCATGCCCACTGTGAAGAGGTGGGATCTCAGCGTACTTTGACTTTGCATTTCTCTGATGACTAGTGAGGCTGAGCATTTCTTCATGGCTTTTGTCATTTGTATTTCGCCTGCAGAGAAGTGGCTGTTCCCTTCATTGTCCCGTTCACTGGTTGAATTATTAGATTTCTTGTTGCTTAACTTATTTTAGTTCTTTATATATTCTCGATAATAATCCTCTTGTATATTCTAGATAATATAGCTAGCAATCTCTTTTCCTCTGAGGGAATTTTCTTTGTAAAGAGCACAGAAGTTCTTCTTTGATGACCCATCTCCAAGGGACTCCCCTTTCCTCACTAACTATTTCCTCTTCCACTGAGAACCCAGCCTCCTTTCTTTTTCTTTCTCTTTTTTTTTTTTTGAGAAATGTCTTGTAAAGACTCCAAAAACACCAATAAGTAAATAAGCACATGCAAGAAAAACTTAGTCTTCCAAAAACAGATACTAAATAATTTAGAGTGCTCAGGGGAGATGGGAGGATGTGTTTCAACACAGAAGTAGACATTCTCCATTAGGAAGGTTTTTAGAAAGAGTTGTTTTTATTTTTAGTTGTTCATATGTATGTGTGTGTGTGTCTGTGTGGTTGTGTTCATGTGCTCACAGTGGTCACAGATGCAGGAAGAGGGTGCAGAGACTCTGGATCTGGAGTTACCAGTGGTTGACAGCAACCTGACATGGGTGCTGGGAACTGAACTCTACCCTGGGCAACAGCAGTCTGCACTCAACCCTGAGCCCCAGAAAGAGTTTTTGTTGAGCCCATACAAACTGCAGTGCAGGGATCCCAGAGAAAGATAACCTCTGGGATCAGCCTGTGGCTGTCCCACTTCACATATGAAAGTGGACTACAGCTTCGTACAACAGTTATGTGGAATTTCATGTATACACTGGTCAAGATTATTTCCTACCACCCCAGACAGTCCTCTTTATTGTTGTTGTTAATACTAATATTACTGTTATTATTATTATTATTATTATTATCTGGATGGATTTAGTTATAAAAATCTATTGGGTCTAATTATTAAAAAATGATTACAATTTTTGGCCCAAAGAAAGCAATAAAAAATTAAACATACCATGTACAAAGCTATACAATTTAACTGTGGATATAATAAAGTTGTTAAAACAAAAACAGCATTATGGAGATTCCTACCCACAAGGAATTCCCAACAAGGTGCAGAATTCAGATGCCTAAGGAGATGTTTATGTTAAAGGAGAGGGGGTGGGGAGCACCCAAGGGAGGCTTCCTGGAGCAAGGAGGATTTGGTTAAATCTGAGCAGTGAGTGGGCGTCCACACAGTGTGGAGAGAAAGAGAAGAGCTCCAGCCTCATGCCCACACACAGAATGTGGCATAGAAAAGGAAGAAGTAAGGGCAACCTCAACAGAGTCTCATTTCCTCAAGAGGGAAGACAGAGTGTGATATGTGTGTACTCATATATTTGTGTGTGCATGTGAGGTATATAGCTGTGCACATATATATGTGTTGGTCAGAAGTCAACATCAAATGTCTTCTTTAATTACTCGTAACTTTTCGTTTAACTTCTTCTTTGCCAGTTTAATACATGTATTTACTGTATCTTGGTCATATTCAACATAATCGTCCCACCTCCCACAGTACCCTCAATATTTCCACCTTCTCCTCTCTCTCTCCCTGCCTTCCTCCCTCCTTCCCTCCAAGTTGAGTTAGTGTTGAACATCGTACGTGAAGTCATACCTCAAAAAGAACATGGCTCTCCTTTCCCCAGCAGTCCTCAGCTGGGACACAGGGTCTCACACTGAACCCTAGCCTATCCACTTATCTAAAGTAGCTGAGTAGCAAGCCCTGGGAGTTCTGTGTCTATTCCCAGGGCCGTGATTGCAGGCAGGCACCTCCACTCCCAGCTTTTTAGGTGGGTTCAAGGGATCCAAGCTCAGATTAGATGCTCACACTGTGGGGCAAGTACCTGATTGACTGAGCTATCTCCCAAGCATCTCAAGACAATGTCATTGCCTGCTTAAGATCTGGATTGATTGGTCCATCATCTCTGCAGTGTTAGAAACTGCAGCTGAATAAGGAATACTTGCTGATAATCTTTTCCACTTAGTTCCACGAATATCCCCTCCATTGCCTGTTGTAATAAGGTAATCAATAACAATAGTAATTTCTATTCAGTGGTCACTAGGCCAGACACTAGAAAGGAGACAATGCTTCCAAATATGTAGTCATGGAAAGGGGATATAGCTGACGGATAGGAGCTCTGGCAGCAGATTGCCTTAGTGTATTGTCACCCTCTGTAAGACACGATGTAGCTGACCAAACCTCTACATATGACTCAGCCCTATCACCTGTAAGTGGTGGTAATAGTGGTTTCCCATCCCAAAGGGCTATTGAGACTATTAAATGAGTTATTATATGTAATGAGTTGGTATACTGAAAGCACATAATCAGTACCTGGTACTGGGCAAGCATTAACTATGCACGTTAATATATATTTCAGAGTAAGTAAACAGAGAGAATTGTCCTAAAAGCCAAGCTTAGCTACTTGAATACACTTCTCGTAGGAGTTAATTTCATACTGTGGTACTCACTGTAATACAGTTGTTCCCTGGGGACTCAACCTTACATTAATTAGCTTGTGATGTTTTGATTGATTCTTGTGAGTGTTTCTGAAAGACTTGCCTTGGATTTATGCTGTCTTGGATGGAAACTGTCTAAATCATGATTCCCACCCAGGAAAATGCTAAGTAACTGTCTAATGTCCTGAGAACGGGGTTTATGAAAAAGCATCACAATTGGGATGAAGAGAGGAGAGTGGATAAAGCGCTCGCCACACAGGCATGAGGACCTGAATTCAGATACCCGGCACCCACATAAAAAGCTGGGCGTGGTGGTGATGCACATATGTAGTCTTAGCACAGTGAATGGCTAAAGATAGAGGCTTGGAAAACAGCCTGTCTAGCCAATTGCTCAGCCCCGGATTCAGTGAGACTCTGTCTCAAAACAAACAAACAGAACAAAAACAACAAAAGAACAAGAAAAAAGTGGGTTTGTGACAGGCACCTAACGTTATTCAAACCCTGCATTCCACACAAACAT
>NC_022018.1:21903992-21911092 GCF_000317375.1 Microtus ochrogaster
TAATTATGACAAAATTACATCATCATTTTATAAACTAATGAGATAAAACACAGCTGTATGATTACATCATATGTACACCAGGGACCAGTGTTTTAAGGGCTTTATCCCAGGGCATGAAAGAAGATGGAATTATTTTTTTAATTATTTTTTTTTATGTACACTGGTGTTTGACTTGCATGTATATCTGTGTGAGGGTGTCAAATTCCCTGGAACAGGAGTTATAGAGAGTTGTAAGCTGCCATGTGGTTGCTAAGAATTGAACTCAGGTCCTCTGGAAGAGCAGCCAGTGTTTTTAACTACGGAGCCATCTCTCCAGCCCTGAGATGAAATTCTTAATGTTTTATACCAATGACTCATAATTGTCCTTTAGTTGGTTTTGAAATGAGGAGAAGCAAGGACTGGGTATAAAAATAATAATAAAGTTCATTCAAAATCTGCCCCGCCCTTTAATCTGCTCCTGGGAAGGCTTTCTCCCTCCTTACAACCTGGTTGAAATATACAATGAAAACACGCTTGAGTCGTTTGTCAGAATTAGAGAATGGAGAACCGAAGGCCAGCCCCCAAAAGGTGCAGGTTGGGAAGCATGTGAGAACACAGCAACAGATGCATGGAACATCTTCCAAAGCCAGCCCCTGCTTCCCATCCAGGCTCCAGCCCATGCTTTGCAATGCATAGAGGAGAAATCTGTGACCACACCTACCATGTCTGATAGCATGTTCAAGTACATAGCAGATGGTAATACAGCACGGAAAATAAGAGCTCTGAGTCTCTAAAGGGTAAATAAAGGCATGTCATGCATGATGCTTCATCTTTTGAAGCTTGCAGCTGCATCTGTAGAAGAGGAATAAAATAGCCACCAGTTTAGAGGAATCTAGTGATTATCAACAGATCTTTGCAGTGTTCCTAGCACATTCTGAGTACAGTAGTAACATCAATGTTACTTTCAGTGGCAGGGGCCATGTGCAATGACAAGCATGTGGGAGTCGACAGAACAATTGTGGAGAGTTGATTCTCACCTTCCACCCTTGTTTTGAAGTAGAATCTCTTTTCCTGTTTCTTGCTGTTGTGCTGAGTTCTCCAGGATGTCCCAGTCTGTGAATTCTCTCATCTCTGCTTCTCATCTTGCTGTGGGAGGGCTGGGATGACAGGCACATGTTGTGACACGTGCCTTTTTACATGCGTTCCAGTAGTCTGAACTTAGTCATCAGGTTTGCGTGGTGTTCTAATCAGTGTTCTGTTGCCGTGAAGAGACACCATGACCAAGATAGCTAGCTCTTATGAAAGAAAGCATTTAAGCAGGGTCTTGCTTAGAGCTTCAGAGCCTTAGTTCATTATCATCATGGCAGGGAACATGGTGGTACACTTGACAGTAGAGCAATAACTGATAGCTAATCTGCAGGCCAAGAGAAAGCCCTGGCGTGGGCATTTTGAAACCTCAGAGTCCTCCCCCAGTGGCACACTTCCTCCAACAAGGTCACACCCACTCCCACAAGCCACTCCTCCTAATTCTTCTCAAATGGTGCCACTCCTGATAACTAAGCATTCCAATATTTGAGCCAATGGGGGCCATTTCTATTCAAACCACCACATATGGAAAACACTTTTATTCAATGCACCTCTTTCACTCCCACCCCCTGCTTGCTTGCTTGCTTGCTTGCTTGCTTCCTTCCTTCCTTCCTTCCTTCCTTCCTTCCTTCCTTCCTTCCTTCCTTCCTGTCTTTCTCACTCTCTTTGAGATAGGATTTTATTTCATAGGCTAGGCTAGCTTTGTGTTGCTGCAGGCCTCCTTCACCAGCCTCCCAAGAGCTGACGGAGGGACAGAAGAGGGAGGGCAATGAGCCACCATGGCTCCTGGATATCTTCTGCTGTCCTACAGACCTAGTTAGAGTCCACGTCTAGAAGGACACCTCATCACCGAGCTCCTCTCTGACAGAATTATGAATGCATGATTTGGAAAATACTAATATGTGTCCATGTTAGGCCAGACACACATCTTATTGGCAGATCTATTTGTTTGAGACAAGGTTAACTTACTAGGTAGCTAAGCTGGCCTTGAACTTATGATTACTTGCCCTCCCAAGTACTGAGATTATAGGCATGTACCACCATACCCAGCTAAGACAAGAAATCTTTATGATTTATCTGAACACATGAAGTACAAGCTAAGCCCCAAAGCAAAGAGCTAGATAGCCAAAGTTTATATATTGCCTGGAAAGAAAGTCAAGATTCCAGAAGAAGATGGCATGGGTTATACGAGGGGGAGGAGTGAAGGCTGTTCAGTTATGAAGCTAAATTTTCAGTCTCAGTTACTTGTGGGTTATCAGGAGAGACCTCTGAGCTCTTTTGTACTATGGTTTCCTAGTCAAGACGAGTCCTCTGGCATCTGCTGCCTCCCTAACTAAGGTGCACAGGTACAAATTTCATTCACACAGGAGCAGGTGATGTTTGAGATTGGGCTGGGTTTCTCTGAATTGCCATTTCAAAATACACCAAAGAAATAAGTCTCAAACGGGACATACTCTGGGGTCCTGCATGTGCTGAGAGAAGTAAATGAGGTGTGTTTGTGAAGAGTTCCAGAAGAGGGCCACACTCTGTGTGTGGAACCCAGACCTGGATGCTAACAAGGATCTAGCCACACAGTAAGTGGAGTAGGCCCAGATGGCATTAGGAACAGGGAACATAAAAGAGAAGGGAAGAGTTCCTAGGGCAGAAATGAGACAGGAAGAATAAATGTGACAGACGGGATGAGGAAGAGCCATGAGCAGCCACCACAGCCTCTAAGCGGGGCAGTGACAGGACCCAAGTAGCTTCTAAAGTCTTCACTGCTGGGCAACAAGGGCATGAATGAGCACTTGGCCTGTGTGGGAACCTGGAGGGGGGGTTATGAAGTTGTGGAATAGAGGGGTGGCTGGGATCTTTGTGAGACCAAACGACCAAAAGTAAGGCGATGTATCAGAAGGTCCCCAGTCACCTGAACCGGAATAGTCTTTATCATTAAGAAGCTGGAAAGATGCAGAGAAGTTACAGGGTTCAACCTGACTTTTGGAAGAACTGCTCCCACTTTTGTGGATGATGCTTGCGAAGCAGGAAACAGGAACCTGTTTACATCTGAAGACAGTGGTTACTCATTGTACACCAATCACCACTGGAGAAAGACAATGGTCTACCCTCTCCAAGATATATATATTCTCTCTCTCTCTCTCTCTCTCTCTCTCTCTCTCTCTCTCTCTGCCTTGTGTGTGTGACTGCAAGGGTCAAAGTTCACCTTCAGGTGCCTTCTTCAATCATTATTCACCATATTTTACAACACTGCATACCCCACCTTTTTTAAACATATTTTTTACATACTGGGGATGCAAACTCAGGGCCTCCTGCTTGCATGGCCAGCACTTTGCCAGCTGAACCCTCTCCCCAGTCCCTTCTCTAGGAACTTCTGAGAGACATTTTTTACTTCAGGCTGGGTGATTCATGAACGTAAGGAAAGAAGGAACGCACGGGAACACTCTGTCCCTGCTCCTGCCTTGTGGGTGACTGATGTTTTGGTACCCTAGCAAACCTGGAAGGACGATTTGCCAATAGGACAGTCCACGGCATTGGAAACTCCAGCTGCCAATGGGACAAAGTGGCAGGGTCTCCTCTATGAATGGCAACAAAGTGTGTAAGAGAAGTGCTACAGGCTTGAACATCAGCTCAGTTTTGCAGTCAAAACATGTTGGAATTGGAAATAAACTGCTTGCTTGCAACTCAGTATTCACCCTAGCGTGTGTGGGATCTTGAGTTCAGTTCCCAGCACAAAAAAAAAAAAAAAAAAAAAAAAAAAAAAAAAAAAATGGGGCATGGGGCAAAGAAGAAATAAAACTGCCTCTAACAGTCCCAGGAAGAGAGGAGATGGTGTCAGGCACTTGTAAAAGAGTTGGACCTTGTGTTAGGACAATCCCTGAGGTCACCAAAAGTCCTGAAACAAAATATGATTCAAATCCAGTTTCCCATCCCTTAGATTTAGATTCTCATGTCAAGACCCCTGGGCTCCTGATCCCATCAGCCTGAAATGAGACTGCTGGCCCTTAATGTGGATCCTTACTCCCCCGCCTGCCAACAGTACTTGAGAAGGGTTTTCTTCTGTTGAGTGGGAGACCTCTTGAAAGTGTCAGAAATTCTCGCCAGTAATCCTAAAAGGAGACCGTGGATGTAGTGTGGGAGAGACAAGAGGATGTGAGCTGGGTGTGGGGCCCAGTGGTGGAGCTTTTGCCTCGGTGGACATGCCTAGGTTCCACCCTCTACACAGATGCAAGGATTTGTTCTCTTGGTAAAAGTTCATGAGTCTTCAGTGCCTGGGGCAGCCTGGTGATAATGGTGCAGGCAATGGGGTGGAATGAAATCTCCCCTCTGGCCTGGAGGGTAAATGGACGTATCCTGAGAACCAAAGAAGTGGGTAGGTTCTGAACAAAGATTGAAACAAGCAGTGTTTTTGCTAAGTGGGTGCTTGTGCCCGGTTCTTTTATTTTATCAACTGTGTTTTGACAGTTAGTGGGGGGAAAAATGTGTCTCAAGCAATTTGAACTCGTCAGGCAGTAAACATTTAGACAGACAATGTGAATTGAGTTATTGTTCTTGGGAGTTTCTTTTCTTTCCTTTTTTTGAAAGGGAGCCGAGTAGGCTCCTTTGCCTCCCCCAGGTCTCTGGAAATGGAAGTCTCCCTCTCCTAGGGACAGAGCGAATCCTTAACAATAGCCCTATGACTAGGTTATCTTATAGCCACCTCCATTCCCCAAGAGTTAAGGAGAGATTAACATTTAAGACAATTGGACTAGATCGAGGGGGGAGAGCTACGCCTCCAGCCATTGGATCTGTGGTCTCTGACTCGCAGGGTAGGAGAGGGTCTCGCGTTTGGGGTGGGTCTGGGTGGGTTTGGGTGTCTTGTAAAGAAGTGGGGGTCCTCCAGCTCACAATCACCCTCCTCAGCATATCCGCGCTCGCTTCTGATGCGCGCAACCTCTCTGGTCTACGAGCTAACTTTGCATCGCTTGCGGGTGCGGCTAGGAGCAGTGGGAAAGAAGCCAGAGGCAGTTCAGCGGGTGACTTGGGGTGTCCTTGGCTGGCCCGGGCCCCGGGGAAGCAGAAGATCTCATTGTCCTGGGATCCGGTGGCGAAAGGAGGCCCCGCCAGCGGGCGCGCGCTCAGTCCCTGCTTTGCAAAGGATTGAACGGCCACCCCAGCAGACTCCAGTGCCGGGCACCATGCGGCGGACCGGGCGCCGCGGGCCGCGGGTCCCCGCGCGGGAGAGGGGCGGGCTGGTGGCCGTGCGCCCTGTGTCCATGTTAGGCCAGACACACATCTTATTGGCAGATCTATTTGTTTGAGACAGGTTAACTTACTAGGTAGCTAAGCTGGCCTTGAACTTATGATTACTTGCCCTCCCAAGTACTGAGATTATAGGCATGTACCACCATACCCCGCTAAGACAAGAAATCTTTATGAAGTACAAGCTAAGCCCCAAAGGAAAGAGCTAGATAGCCAAAGTTTATATATTGCCTGGAAAGAAAGTCAAGATTCCAGAAGATGGCATGGGTTATACGAGGGGGAGGAGTGAAGGCTGTTCAGTTATGAAGCTAAATTTTCAGTCTCAGTTACTTGTGGGTTATCAGGAGAGACCTCTGAGCTCTTTTGTACTATGGTTTCCTAGTCAAGACGAGTCCTCTGGCATCTGCTGCCTCCCTAACTAAGGTGCACAGGTACAAATTTCATTCACACAGGAGCAGGTGATGTTTGAGATTGGGCTGGGTTTCTCTGAATTGCCATTTCAAAATACACCAAAGAAATAAGTCTCAAACGGGACATACTCTGGGGTCCTGCATGTGCTGAGAGAAGTAAATGAGGTGTGTTTGTGAAGAGTTCCAGAAGAGGGCCACACTCTGTGTGTGGAACCCAGACCTGGATGCTAACAAGGATCTAGCCACACAGTAAGTGGAGTAGGCCCAGATGGCATTAGGAACAGGGAACATAAAAGAGAAGGGAAGAGTTCCTAGGGCAGAAATGAGACAGGAAGAATAAATGTGACAGACGGGATGAGGAAGAGCCATGAGCAGCCACCACAGCCTCTAAGCGGGGCAGTGACAGGACCCAAGTAGCTTCTAAAGTCTTCACTGCTGGGCAACAAGGGCATGAATGAGCACTTGGCCTGTGTGGGAACCTGGAGGGGGGGTTATGAAGTTGTGGAATAGAGGGGTGGCTGGGATCTTTGTGAGACCAAACGACCAAAAGTAAGGCGATGTATCAGAAGGTCCCCAGTCACCTGAACCGGAATAGTCTTTATCATTAAGAAGCTGGAAAGATGCAGAGAAGTTACAGGGTTCAACCTGACTTTTGGAAGAACTGCTCCCACTTTTGTGGATGATGCTTGCGAAGCAGGAAACAGGAACCTGTTTACATCTGAAGACAGTGGTTACTCATTGTACACCAATCACCACTGGAGAAAGACAATGGTCTACCCTCTCCAAGATATATATATTCTCTCTCTCTCTCTCTCTCTCTCTCTCTCTCTCTCTCTCTCTCTCTGCCTTGTGTGTGTGACTGCAAGGGTCAAAGTTCACCTTCAGGTGCCTTCTTCAATCATTATTCACCATATTTTACAACACTGCATACCCCACCTTTTTTAAACATATTTTTTACATACTGGGGATGCAAACTCAGGGCCTCCTGCTTGCATGGCCAGCACTTTGCCAGCTGAACCCTCTCCCCAGTCCCTTCTCTAGGAACTTCTGAGAGACATTTTTTACTTCAGGCTGGGTGATTCATGAACGTAAGGAAAGAAGGAACGCACGGGAACACTCTGTCCCTGCTCCTGCCTTGTGGGTGACTGATGTTTTGGTACCCTAGCAAACCTGGAAGGACGATTTGCCAATAGGACAGTCCACGGCATTGGAAACTCCAGCTGCCAATGGGACAAAGTGGCAGGGTCTCCTCTATGAATGGCAACAAAGTGTGTAAGAGAAGTGCTACAGGCTTGAACATCAGCTCAGTTTTGCAGTCAAAACATGTTGGAATTGGAAATAAACTGCTTGCTTGCAACTCAGTATTCACCCTAGCGTGTGTGGGATCTT
>NC_022018.1:21911818-21921547 GCF_000317375.1 Microtus ochrogaster
GCGCGCCAGCACCGGCAAGGCGGCTGCGGGCGCCGCGGAGGAGGCGGAGGCGGCGCCGGGCTCCCAGGCCGCCTGGTAGGCCAAGGGCCTGCGCTCGGGACGAATGGGAAGCTGGTTTCCGTGGACTAGCCTTTTACAACCCGAAGTTCCTCGGCTTCCTTAGAAGAGCAAAAAAATAAAAGGTAACGTGTCTTTGTTTCCCGGTCGCGGTGGCAGGGGGGCGATTGATGATGCTGTACTTTTGAACCCATTTTCCAGTGCTGTACTGGGCAGCAGGGACCTGCCACTTCTTTTCTAGGGCCTTAGAGGCTTTTATTTCGCGTCTGTTACATTTTTAAAATGCAAACCCCACGTGGGGCAAATACGATGCTATCTTTTACCAGCCCTTCCCCCTACACACGCGCGCGCACACACTACACACACACACACACACACACACACACACGTTCCTTTGGCATCACAACCCACACTCTGAATTTCCCATGGAGAAAGGAAAGGAGGTTTCAATAATAGATTGGGGGGGTAGCCTTTTTTTTTTTTCTTTCTGGAAGTGACAGGGGTGTCTGGTCCATTGGAGAAGGTGGCAGGAGGCCGGGTAACCTCAGCTGCTGAAGCCTGATGAGATGAACCGGCCTTTCCTTCCCAGATGGCTGCAGAGATTAATGCAGAGAAAATGGGAGCCGAGGAGGGGAGGACAGGAAGGAACCCCCGTTAGTACCTGCTTCTTTAAAAATAGCTAAATACAGAGCGTTTGTACTGCAGGCAGCTGCCCAGATGTTGGTGCACATTGGATTTAGAAAGGTCTCCCCAGCGCGCTGCTCTTTGAGACGTGTGGGGGCTGCCTGTGTGTAACCAGCAACGCGCTGTCTTTCTCTGGTCCCTTGCTTGTTAGCAGAGTAACAGCTCAGTCAATTCAGACAAATTTTGCTGAATTTCCAAGGGACGGCTGTTCTAATAATAGCTGTAACCGTGGCTCCTTAATAGACATCCTCATTTTGAACGATGCAGCCGTGCCAGCTCTCTGGGAAGCGCAGCTTGCTGGGAGCTGAGATCCAATGCCGGGAAAGAACTCCCTGACCCCACCATGAATGGACCAGGCGCTGCCTCCCCTATGAATGGAACATCCCAACAGAGGCTGCTGCTGCGCTCCTGGCTCATTTCAGTTGGATTCCTCCCCGAATCTGATGAGAGAGATGCTCAGGAAACCTAGACAAGCACATTTCTAAATATAGGATGGTCCCTATTCAATTTTGGATTGATGGGTGCACTTAACTGCAGGATGGTTGGGCTGCCTCTACCCCCACCTCGGCACCGGTTAAGCTAACTCATCTTTTCCCAAACGTTTTTTGATGGATGTGTGGGAAAGCACCGGTCAGAAAACCCAGGACAAACTGCTGAGTTCATGCAAGGCAGCCACCACTGACTCTGAGGAAAGTACCTTTGGAGCTGGCTACAAACCTGTGCCCTTTAGACTTCGTGAACTAGGATATGCATACCGGCATAAAGCATGCAACAGCATACAGGGGCCCAGACTTGTGTGCAAGGGAACACATTTCATTGTTTCGTTTCTGGTCTTTAAATGGCATCAAGCTCATTCATAAGCTCTGCGTCCCTGAAAATCAGAGCCTCAGATCAGCAGATATCTGGTTTTAATTTTCTTAAGTGTTCCTTGTCTCTTACAAACTCGAGGATCAGAATGTGGGCCAACTTGTACATAGTCTTCTGCCGGCTGCGTGATCCATTCTGATGCCCGTGAAGTTTCTTCGGAGCACAACAGGAATGATCGCCCTATTGTAATTAGACTAGACTGAATCTAATTCCTAGAAGTCACAGAGCTTCCATGTACTTTAATTGGCTGTCATATTTGGAGATGGTTTGAATTCAACGGTGTATGGGTGTCTGTAGCCGAGGACTATAAAGTTGCCTCTAGAGCAGTGGCAAAGAAGTGAAGTCTGTTGTGAGAAGTTGTGTGTGTGTGTGTGTGTGTGTGTATGTGTGTGTAGGTGATCTTTTATTTACTTATTTTTAAGTTCAGTTCTTCTTGTACTAAAGGGGAATGGTGTTAGTAGACATGAGGATCTGCAAGATTCACCCCCCCCCTTTTGTGTTAACCAACTACGAGCTGCCACTGATGTTACTGTATTCTTTTTAGTATTTGTCTTAAACTAATTTGATTAATAAGATTTCTTTTTATGGCCCTGGGCCTCTTTGTAATTTTAGACATTGTTGACAAGTCCCCTGGTAGCCCAGCAGGTGGCTAGTGCCATTAGTATAATTTTGCCATTGGGGAAACTGAGTCCCCTTGAGGTTCAGCAAGTTTCTGGTTTCTTAATCCATGAGATTTATATGCCAGCTGTGTATAGTAGTGATTTAATTGTTTCAGCAAAGTTAGAGCCCAAGGCCAAAGAAAAGATAAGAGAGGAGGCCTTGTCTGGGTCCTGGAGCTTGGGGAAAGGCTTTCTAGAATAGTAGGTAGGTAAATGTCAGGGAAAGTCTCTTGAGTCAGTCTTGGCTTGTGGGTGAAAGCGTTGTCATTGTTTTGTGATGGGAAAGAGAAAAACAGGAAATTTCAAGAAATCTTCTGAGGGCCTTAGCCGGGTGGCTTTTGTCTTTAAGTAGCTGTGGGCTGGAGGTGAGACTCCCCAAAGACCATGACTAACTTTGCTTCCTAAATACCGAACTTGTGCCCACATTGTTTATGCTGAGGGACATCTTTTCCTGGGAATCCTGAAAGCCATATTCTCCTCATTTCCAAGTGGCCTCAGACCCTTTCTGCAGTTAAGCTAATGCACACAGGGTGACGAAGACCAGAAATTTCTACTTCAGACATTACAGTGCACCACCTTTGCTCTTAGATTGGTTTTGCTTTGCTTTGCCCTTTACAAATAAAGGAACAATACAACTTCAGGAGAAAATTCTCAGTAAGTGGGACTGAGAAATAGGCCTCCTAACAGTTAACTAGTTTAGGAAGTTCTCTTAAAACATGCTATACACAGCATCAAAACGTCAAAGTCTGGGTTCATCACCAACTTTTAAAGTGTCTCTGTCTCTCTGTCCATCTGTCTGCTTGTCTGTCTCTCTTCTTTCCTTGTTCCCTCCGTCCTCCTCTCCTTCCTTCCCTCCTACTCCATCCCTTCTGTCCCTTTAATATCAGGGATTAAATCCAGGGCCTCTTGCATGCTAGGCAACACCACAGAGTCCTAGGGATCCTGGGGAAAGTAGCTCCTAAAATCCAGCCCCTTTCTGCTTTTTCTTTCAAAGTAAGGTCTCACCAAGTTACCCGAGTTACTTTGAACTCAGTCTGTTTAAGGCAAACAGGCCTTGAACTAGTGATCCTCCTGCCTCAAATGCCAGAATAGCTGGGATTGTAGGCCTTCACTGCTAGTCTGGACAATCCTTTTCTTTTCTCATTCTTCTTTCCTTTCTTTCTTTGTTTCTTCCCTTCTTCTTCTTGTTATGATCAGATTATTACTCAAACATGTGCTAGAAACTCTCACTTTGGGTTTCCTTGGGAACTCTCCCAGAATCTCAATTGGAGATGATTTCTTTTGATAGAAAGACAGAAGATGATGCTCTTCCAGCACCTGTTCATCCTATATCCCAGAAGTTCTGTTCTACTTGTAGTAAAGGAAAAAGAGGAACTAGCTTCCCTTACTTGCCAGGCTCATAGATAACTCGGGCCTACACTGCCTGGGACATCCCTGGGATTCAACTCATCCATCTCTCTCCCTTGCCCATGGCTGATTCTGTGCTGTGTACTGTTCTCAGAAGATACAGCTCTGTAAGGGGAGTACTGCAGCAGGAAAGCAAGGGGAGGAATCAATTGTAAAGCACTCTAGAAACTTCTCTACTCTGGGTGACATCATAGAGTCCTAGAGAACCTGAAGAAAGTGGCTATTAAAAACCCAGCTTGCTGAGGAAGGAAGAGATTGAGTGGTTTTTGTTCTGTTTGTTTTGTTTTATTTGTTTTTCGAGACAGAGTTTCTCTGTAGCTTTGGAGCCTGTCCTGGAACTAGCTCTTGGAGACCAGGCTGGCCTCGAACTCACAGAGATCCACCTGCCTCTGCCTCCCGAGTGCTGGGATTAAAAGCATGCAGAACCACTGCCCGGTTTATTTGAGTTTTTCTCTCTAGCATTCATTATAACCACAGGTAGAATTAAGCACATTGAGAATATTGTCCATTTCTGTCTTGGTTTACATTAAGAGCCTATATGGTGTCTCTGGGAGCTGTAGGCTGCATCGTCACTATTGCCCAGAAAGGACAGGTGGCTCCATTGCTCTCTTGAACAAGAAGTTTTCTTAATCAGCATAAATCAGATTGTCAAAACTCCTTTGAGTTCCTTAATTCATCCACTGCCATCCCTTTCTCTGTCCCCAGGCTCAGTGTGTCTGTCTTTGACAAGGACTAATTCAGATGTGCCCTGATCTTGAAGGAAGCCAGCTCCACTCCCAGAAGGATTGTTCTAAAACTACTGATAATAGGGCCTCTTTTACAGTAAATAAGCCGAGCTGTTCATTAACTGTTTATCAAAGGACATGATTCTGGGTGCCCATGTCTGTCTTTTTAATTCTTAATGGCATTGTCCACTCTTCAAAGAAATGTTTAACTTGAAGATGGAAATTCCTGCTTAAAAATACAAGCCACAGTTGATAAAAAGTCATAGGGGAATGTGGGGGACCTGTTTCAGTCAGTGGCCTTATCAGCACCAAATAATCAAATAAAAAAGATGAGCTAGTGGTCACAGTTCGAACTGAGTGAGGAAGCTTCCCCATGGGAGCTGATTGTGCCTCAGAGACGTCTGGCACAGGAGCTACCTGTAAGGAAGTGCCATTTCCCCCCTAGGTAGTATTTTCTGGATTTTTGCTGAACGTAGTACCCCAGGTAGGTAGGTGTTCATGATGCAGCAGGAATGGAAATTTGTAGGCCATGGTTGAGAGCGCTGGCAGGTTACACTCTATGCTCTGGGTTTAACTCTGAACACAACTGCATGCTGCTTGTTTTGGTTCCTATGCTTTAATATGTATTTGCCGACGCATGGCTCTAGCATACTCTGTGAGGTAGAGGGCATAGGTGCAGGCGCAGGTACCTGTGTAGGCCAGAAGACATCCAAAAGGTCCTCCTCACTGTCATTCACTTTCTTTTTGATACAAGATATTTCAGTGCTCTGGAACTCACTAAGCAGACTAAGTTAGGGCTGATTAGTGAGCCTCAGAACTCAGTGTTTCTGTCTTCCCAGCCCTGGAACTATACGTGCATGCCTTCTTGCATTTGGATTTTGAAACATAGGATGTGGGAATTAAACTCAGGTCTGTTACCAAACAGGGATAATCCCTCCTGCATACCTTTTGTTCATGTAACATTGGGTCCATGTGACCCACTGCTGCTGATGTTTTTTGTTAAATAAGCAGAGCACGAAACTATGATTTGTAGAGGGCTCCATTTGAGATGAACCATCCAGTGGGTGAAGTAAAATATAGCTTGTCAGGCCATCCTGGATGTAATCTCCTCTTAGTCTACTCTGTGGGATGGACCTTCTTTCTCAATTCGTAATATATCACCCATCTCAGATCCAGGGAGTCATTATTATGATGCAAGATGCTAAGCCTTCAAACAGTATGTTTTTGTTTGGGGAACAGGGTCTCATTCTGTAGTCCAGATTGGCTTGACTTGCCTGGAGTGACCTCAAACTTGTAACACACTGCCTGCCACAGCTTCCTAAGCCCTAAGGTTTCAGGCGTGGGCCACTGCACATTTTTGTTTGTTTTGTTGTTTTGTTTTTAAGTTTCAATCAACATCTCCCCTCCCTCCTCTCTTCTCAGTTCCTCCCCCACCCCATCCTCTCCACTCCTCCCCCACTGTTTCTCTTCAGACACAGGCAGGCCTCCCATGCATATTGTGTCTTGTGCACTTTTTCGAACACTATTTTCCCCTTTGAATCAGGTAATTTCCCCCTGTAACCTCCTGTTACTCCACCATTTCCTCCAGAATTTGTCTGTTCTTTGATGCCCTTGCCTCTCTTTGTCCTTTCTGAATGAGACATGCATGAAAAAATGGTGTGTAATGGGGAGTTGGATGACGTCGTCTGCTGGCACATGGGAAGAAGAGTGCGAGCATCTCCAGGCTGTGCCATTCATAACCATAAAATGCACAATTACGCTCCCCCCCACATGCCTGTAAAGTGATGAACCCAAACTGGGGACCCAAATAGTGCAGAGCCATCTGGATCTGTGTGACACACCTACAAATCGCTGGGGAACATGGGCCTGCCCTGCCCACTTCCTGGCTCCCTCTGACGATCCCCAGTAAATATCCAATATTTATTTCTGTGTTGCTCAGAGAGAGAAAGCAGAAAGGGGGGAGGTGGCGAGGACACGAAGCAGACTCCAAGCTGAGCACAATGTGAGGCAGTGTTCCCCTTCTCAATCCCCTTTTATTGGGTCTGTTGAGTGTTTGGTAACAGAAGAACTATAGAGTGACCAGTGGCACAGATGTAGCCTGCAAGGCTTGGCAAGAGGGAGGAGACGTGCAGAAGGTGGCAGAAGTGAGAGCTCCGGGTGGGGGGCGGGGGCGCTGCTGGGTGCACCCAGGGCTCAGTGCACCCTGCGAAGAGGCTCTGCACATGATATGGAGAATTATTAAACATTCTCCCAAGGGGGCATTTTAGCCATGAAACAAGTATAGAGATCATTTTTACCCGTGAGAAGAATTTCACAGCTGTCGAGGGGCCTCCCTAGGGTCTCGTCCGCTGCACCAAGGCATCCCTGCTTTGTGACAGGTATTTACATGACGCCACATGGTGTCACAAACACGCCGTGCGCGGTGACATCCTCTTCTCTGGGTTTGGCTATCCAGCCACTCTTCCACCTTTTAGCAGTGAGACTCGTGATGAGTTACTCACTCAATCTCTCTGAGCTTCAGTAAGCGAAGTCATTCAGAGAATCACGTGAGCTAATGTCCTTGAGGCACCAAAGATGCAAAAGGAATGTAAGACTTCTAGAACAAGAAATGTAGGGGCTGGTGAGATGGGTCAGCGGGTAGAGGTGCTTGCCACCAATCCCGATAGCTGAGTTCCATTCCTGGGACTCCAAGTGACAAGAGAACAATAACTCCCACGGGTCTGCTGACCCTCACATGTGTGCTGTGGCAGAGTGTGGGCCCTTCCCCGCATGCTTAAAACAAATAGATAAAGAAAGAAAGAAAACATTCAATTTTTAAATAAAATATTTTGTCTATGATCTACCTTCTTGACCTTGGAAGGCTCAAAAACACTAACTTTGGGGAAACTTGGAACACATTGGGGTCAAAGAAGAAATATAGACAGAAAACAAGTCATCCATTTTCTCTTACGGTGATGAAATGTCACAGAAAGTAGTGCAGTAAGAACAAGCATTAGGGTTGGAGAGATGGCTCAGTGGTTAAGAGCACTGACTGTTCTTCCAGAGGTCCTGAGTTCAGTTCCCAGCAACCACATGGTGGCTCACAACCATCTGTAATGAGATCTGGTGCCCTCTTCTGGCCAGCAAGCATACATACAGACAGAACACTGGATACATAATAAATAAATATTTAAAAAAAAAAAAAGAACAAGCATTAGCTGAGATATTTGTAACGTCACCCCCACCCACCTTCCAGAAAGAACCCTTACAGGAAGACACAAGCCCCTAGCCATCAATGTTACTGGGAACAGGGAAAGGTTTATAAAGAGAGGTAGTTAGTGGGACCCAGTAATGTGGTGGGGCATGAGGGTGAATAACCAGGAGACAATGAGGGAGCCTGAGGCGGTGTCTGGTCTCAGTGCATTTGGGAGCGTTACAATGAAGGAGAAAGGGAGAGAAGACTGACTGGAGCTTTGGGCGAGCACGTTGATGCTCCTCACCTTTATAAAATTCTTCAGTTCTCAAAAATGGTCAGAAAGCTCACAGACCTTTTATCTTGGAAAAAATGTAGAGTAAAATTGAAAATGCCGAAGATTGTATCAGCTAGTAGTGTTGCCTATTACGTAGCATCAAAAGGGAAAACTCCAATTACAGACCTGCACGATGAATCAGGGGGTGAGGGCGCTTGCAGCCAAGACTGAAGGACTGAGTCTGATCCACTGAGCCCAGACGTTGTAAAGGACAGGATCAAACTCTGATCTCCACATTTGTGATTGGCACATGTGCACCCACACTCGAAACAAATAGATAAGCAAAATAGTTCGACATTTAATAAGTAAACAGTTAATGTGTCGACTTAATGGCAAAAACCACCTTACAGCCTGAGAACCCTGGATGCTTTTTGGAGCCCCAACACCTGAATTGCCAAAAGCACTCAATCACACTGAAGATCCTAGGATAGTATCTCTGCAGTGAAAGAATTCAGTGTGCCGATTTACCTAATATTTAACAAGGTCATCTGCACACTTAGCCTTCTGGGTAAAGGTAAAGTAAAATGAGTCAAAGTGAGCAGTGCCCCGCTTTCTGGTGACCAGTTAGCTGGATGCACACAGACAGCAGGCTGAATGTGCTAAATACTGCACAAATTGGAAGTATTTATAGAACATTCTATCTGCTGGCTTCCGAGACTAGGCTATATTTGAGGGACAACTTATGGCTATCTTTTAGAGTTGACAGGGTGAAACATGTCTGTTATTTCATGGAGAAATTATATGCTGGTATTTATGTGTAGTTCCTTCCTTTCTTTATTGTGGAAAATACGGTTTTTGTAGTAGACAACAATTTGGTTTGTCTCTCTTCCTGTTCCCAAGGCTGTAGCTTAGTCAACAGAGATCCCAAACTATTTTAATGCCGAGTTCTACAACTCCCAGCTTGGAAAGATATTCAGAGAATAATACCCCAAACACAGTGCTTTGTTTCTCATGGAGCTGGAGTCTTTTCTTCTTGCCAATAGAAGTGACCACACTCCAAGAGGAGGAGCAAAATCTCGGCTGGAAAATTCGGAGTTGTAGGTTTTAGGCTGTGATGGCTTTGGGTTTTATATTTAATCATAGGGGGAAAATGGCTACATGTGAGCTGCTCATTTGTAGGAAAAGTAGGATGGGTGTGCCAAAGGCACTGTGATCTGCAGGGATGGCTGGGCGGTGAAGACGCCACCAGCCAGGCCTTCTCGACTGATCCTCATACATGGGGTCATTTGTCTGTCGTGCCAAGCTTTCTCCTGGCCGCTTCCGGGTGTTGCAGCTTGTCAGTTTCCCCCACCACCCTTGGATGGTGAGCCAGAGTTCAACAGATCTCAGCTGCTGTTCTCTTTGTTACTGGAGCCCCACCTGTGGTTTTCTGATTACTCCTCTTCCTCTTCCTCCTGAGGCTTTCAAATCATTGTCCTGTGATGGCTGACTCACCGGTCTGCCTCTCCACTTCCTCCTGGTTGCAGGGTCTGGACTCAGCTGCTCTCCACTGAGCCTCTGACATTTATTGTTCCCAACACCCTGGTCTGCTATTGGTCAGCCCGATCTCTTCAAACAAGGTGTCTGCTCCCCCAGTCTTGTCCCAGGACCCCCTCTCTCCTGAGTCATTATAAAACCGTCACCGTCTGTCCAGTCACCATTTCCCATTCCAGTCCTACACACTCACACACACGCACACGCACACACACACACTCACACACACACTCACACACGCACACACGCACGCACACATGCACGCACACACGCACACATGCACGCACACACACACGCGCACACACACGCGCACACACGCACGCACACACACGCACACACACACACACA
>NC_022018.1:21921967-21935415 GCF_000317375.1 Microtus ochrogaster
CACATGTAAACACGTGTGTGTGAAGACCAGAGTGTCACTCTCAGAAGCCATCCACCTTATTTTCTGAGATAGGATCTACACCAGACCTATTTGGCTTATCCCTGCTAGCCAGAAAGCGCAGGGACTCTCCTCTTTCCATCCCTTCTCCCCAGCCCTGGAATTGAAAGCCTATACTACTATGCTTAGCTTTTTACTGGAGTGCTGTGGCTCGAACTCAGGTCTCCATGCTTGTATGCCACAGGCTTTAGCTACTGTGCTGTCTCCTCAGCCCCCACAGTTTCCCCCACAATTTCTTGAATTTATGTGTCAATATAGTGTTGCATAAATTCTGACGACAATGATAAGAGGTTTCAGAACGCTGTACAACCAAAGATGAAATGGGAACCAAATGCCTGGTGAGGAGGTGTTTGTGGCAGTGCACATCATGTTCCATCATTGAGTTTCCCACAGCTTTGGCCCCATACCCACAGGAGCACTCTGAACCGTGTGTACCGTCCCACTTGCACACTACCAACCAAGGCTGCAGGACACCTTATCTCAACTGCAAGACTGTTACAGGAATAGGGGGTGGGGATAAGGAGTGTCCAACAGCTTCTGAAATGACCCTAAACATGCCCTCTGATTTTTACATGAAGGGGTATTCTCCACATTGACAGTTGTAAGTTCAAAATATCTACCAACTCTAGAAACGTCAAGGATGCTTTGTCCCTACAGCATCAAATAGTCAGAATTTAACTGTTTCCATATGGATTTAACTAATATATGAAAATAAACAAGCACATCTCTCTCATTAGTATGCAAATGCTGTTATCTGTGATAAATGGTAAAATTATACATATACCACAGAATTGTTTAAAAATAAATTTTAAATTTAATATCAGTAAATGTTTTGTGTATGTTTGTGTATGTGCACGCATGTGCCTGCGAATGTCCAGGACCATGTAAAATCTTCGCAGACAAAAAATGAGTCATGAGTGGAACGGGTTTAATATGCCCGGCTCTAAGCAGTCGGGTCCCCTCCCTTTCTCTACTACAACATTGCCCTGGAACGTGGTGCTCCAGCAGAATCTAAGTTTCAATGGCCAGGTTGCCTGTGACATCCACCTATGGTTTTTGCTTTTCTACATCTTAATTTGTTTTGTTGGCAGAGGGTGGTACCCATATGCCGCTGCCTGCACTTCAGTGAGGGTCAGCTTGCCTGAGTCTGTCCTCTCCTTCCACCACGTGGGTTCTGAGGACCCAATTCAGGCTGGCCAGTGCCTTCACCCTCTGAGCCATCTTGCCAGTGCCTCGCCATGGGTTTTTAAGGCAAGAATTGTATCTGTCTTATTGTTGATTCTTCAGCACCCACTGCTATTCTTGGCATTTGCTAAGTGCTCGAGAGTAAATAAAACCTCACGATAGGAATTCCCATTTCTTTACTTGTTTATTTTAAATCTTCATTTACTTTTTCCTCCCCAGGCTCGGTGTCTGACATGACGGTCAGCTCCCCTCCCTACCACACATCACACCCTTCTCCTCATGCCACTCTGTCAGAGGGTTGTGCTTTGGATTGCTGTGGTAGCTGTAACTCTTTCAGTGAAAGGAGTAGCCTGGTACTCGTAGGAAAATGTCAGAAAGCCGCTGAGCCCCACAAAGGCATGCACACTTGGATTCAGCCATCTATCCAATATAGACCTGGTACCACTTCAGTAGGGTGTTGAGAAGAACATATTTACCCTGGAGGAGCTTGTGACCAAAGAGAAGGAAGAAACAAGACAGTAGACATAATAAATGAATAAGTTCTATAGAATGCTGAGGGTAGCAAGTGCCAGAAATATGGATAAAGATATTGCGATGTGACTAGAGTATCCTTTTTATCTTAT
The DNA here is from genome assembly GCF_000317375.1 of Microtus ochrogaster. Lineage (NCBI taxonomy): Eukaryota > Metazoa > Chordata > Mammalia > Rodentia > Cricetidae > Microtus > Microtus ochrogaster. The sequence continues at coordinate 21,923,833 of NC_022018.1, forward strand.
ATGTGTAGTGTACACATGTGGATATGTGGATATGCACACTTTGGCAGGGGTGAGCTGTATTGTAAATGAAGACTGCATGTTCATTTCCCAGCCACCCAGAGCCGAATATCACACAGAAACTATAGTTATTTCAACACTGTTTCACCAATAGTTTATGCATATTTCTAGCTAGCTCTTAACATCTTCAATTATCCCATCTCTATTAATCGTGTATCACCACAAGTCTGTGGCCTACTAGTGAGATTCCAGTATGTGTCTCATTCGGCAGCTACATGGCATCTCCCTGACTCCACCTACTCTCTCTATAGATCTCTTCCAGCCTGTCCATATTCTGCCCTGCCTTAGGTCAAAGTAGCTTCTTTATTAACCAGTGGTAATAAAACATATTCATAGCATACAGAGGGGAATCCCACATCACTGTACACTGTACATGTATACATGTTTCTGTGGAAGTCTGAGGTCAACATCAGATCAACATGACTGATCTGTCTTCCAAATCTTTACATTGCAATTAACAAAAGGATTGGGGCTGGGAGGTGGTAGAGCTCTGGGTTTAATGGGAGCAGAAGTGTGACCTCAGGGAGCTGCAGGGGTCTCAGTGTGGCAGGGGAGAGCAAATGAAGGACAGTGGAAGTCACACGGGCGTGGAAAGCTCCTGCAGTAGACAGTGCAGAGCTAGGGAACCCCTTGTCCCACCGGGGTGGGAGGCTGCACAGGAATGGTTTGCATATTCCTAGGCTGAGACTGCAGCGGAAGACCAGAAGTGAGTGAGCATGCAGCTGGACGGCTATTACAAAAACCCAGGTGACTGATAGATTGGCCAGTAATGCCCAGGTCCTGGGTGACGTCCTGACTGGGAGAAACAAGTGAGTCCAAGACTTGGGAGCTAAAGAACAGAAAACAGATGTGGAAGATGGAGTTGTTACCTGTGAGGAAAAGCATGGTTTAGGGAGGCCCTAGACCCAGGTTTCCACTTGGAACCTGTAAAGCTAATGACACTTAACATGCTGAGGGAGTGGTTTTATGTGTGTTTCTGTGATGCCTGGGTCAAGGGACGACCCAGTGAGACATGCTAAGCTGGGATTTATCCATGTTTAGATAATGTTAAAGCATGGTAGTGGTCACACACACACACACACACACACACACACACACACACACACACACGCAAAATCACCACCCAGCATTTGGGAAATGGGGGGAGGCAGGGGCTCGTGAGTCCAGCCTGGGCTACATTAAAGAGTTATAAGCCATTCTGGGCTACATAGCAAAGTCTTATCTAAAGAAGGGGGTTCACACTAGTTAGCCTAACAGCTCAGTTCTCCTGAATATGACAATGTTTGGGAGGAAAGTATATTGTTTGAAAAACAAGTTAATTTTCCAAAGGGCATGGCACCCTGTTGAAATGTGCTATTGTGTAAATTAAACCCACCTTTCTGCAGGTCTCTTTTTGATATGCAGAAGAGCTGTCTCTAACTCTCAAGTCTTCTGGATTTGTTGACATATCATGGATTTATATACTGTGTAAATTTAAAGTATACTGTTGGAGGTTAGGCACATACGGTTTTTCTTTTCAGACCAGGTGACTGTGTAGTGCAGGTTGCACTTGAACTCACTATGGTATGTTTTGGCATGTGCCCATGAAACCATTATCACCACCAAGAACTGCAGCTTCAGGACCACTGAGATCACTCAGTGGGTAAAGGTGCTTGCTGCCAAGCCTGACAAAGCTAAGTTAGATCCCTGGGAGAAAACTGACTTACACCAGAATTTCTCCGACATCCCCAAATGCACCATGGCAGATGCATGTATAAGACACACACACACACACACACACACACACACACACACACACACACACACACACACACAGAAAACCTTAGCTTCATACTTCTAATCAGCTTTAATTTTCCTCTTTTTATTCATTGTTTTTTATTAGCATACAAACTAATGGGTTTCCCTCTGGCATCTTGATACATATGTATTATTGCGCTATTGATATTATATCCATCCATCCATTACCTTCTCATGTCTCCTCTCCCCCTTCCTGCTGTCCCCTTAACCAGTCATCTTAGCTGAGGATCTTTTGTGTTTTAAGCTCCATGAAAGGCACTAGGAAATATGTAAGACTGGTTACTATCCTGCCACCTATGTTTGCCCTGGCTGAAAATTCCGGCCCTCCTGATATCACTGTCAAATTCCAGCCTCTCGTCCAGGGCGTTTTACGAACACAGTGTGTTTGGGTATCTATCCAATGGCTCTGAGTGATATACATGGTAAACTAATTAAAGTTTACCTTTTGGCAGCAAAGAAACCCTGTCATGTTTTAAAGAGCTCTGATCTGGGGGAAAACTCTATCTCTTGTGTCTCCTTGCACAGAAAGGGTCCAAACAGTAGGTAACTCTCGGGCTCTTTTTCTGCATGTCATCAACATCATAATTACCTCCTGCGGAGAGCTTTGAAAAACCATTCAGTGTCCAATTAGAATTTTTGATTTGAATAACAGACACAATGTAATATCTTTATTTCTGTAGCTGCACCCTGACGCTATGTGCCCTGCATAGTTTTAGCATGTTTGGTGTGGCAATTGCTGTTGAAGGCCCTGAATTAATTCCAGTAATATCAGGTCCACTTGGAGCCAGTGGACCTTGGAGTGAGAACTAATGGGCCCCTTTCCTCTCCCCTCTTCCCTCTTCCCTCTCGATTTCTCTTTCTCTCTCTCTCTCTCTCTCTCTCTCTCTCTCTCTCTCTCTCTCTCTCTCTCTCTCTCTCATCACTCCCACTGCTAAATGATGGTCACTGACCGTGGGGCATCTCTGCAACTTTCTTCTCCTTCGAGCTGTTGAGACTCAATCAGAAGCCCAGAAACAGGTCTAGTGTAGGGTGCTACACAGGGCAGGCGGCCAGTGTGGAAACCTCCCTGAAGATGAATGGAGGGGGCAATCTGCCAACACAGCTCAGTGAAAGCAAGAAGCCCCTGCCAATGGCTTTCTGGTGGAATCTGTTCCAAAGAACTCAGTTATGTAAACACCCAGGCAGCAGGCCCCAGTCCAGATGGACTGCCCCGTACAGATGTCAGAGTAGCTGTTAAAACTTCTCTTGATGTAAGCACCGTGCCTTCCCAAACGCTCCTTGGACTTTTTACTGATGTCTGGGAGCTGACTTTCTAACTTCTGGAGCTGGAGCCCTGGGACCACCCTACAGGAGGGGTACTTCGGGGTTCTGGAACACTGAAAACGTAATCCTGTCAAGTGTTGCTGAGGCTACCCATGAGGGTAGCATGCTTCATGCCATGTACAGTAGGACTTCGCATCCAAGTTCTCAGGGCCCCTGCATCAAGCCTCCTGAGATATATGGCTGTAGTGCCATATGCTTCCAGAGTGGGTTCTGCCAAACCAGGTGGCCTGGTGACTCATGGCAACTCTTTGGTATTTTTCCTGTGTGCTTTAAGAGCCACTAAGGCCCCAAGTAAAATTTACAGAGCGTACAGAGAGTCCAGAGTACTATTACCTGCCCCACACATTGAGGTGGGCAATGAGGGATATACTATATAAAGAAAACCATTCTTAAAACCTTGCCCACAAATGGCAGTCAGTACTGATTCTGGTTGATGTTCAGTGTTAGGTTCTTCCTCATTGGTGTCATGGGATACCTGGCCTGGACCACTGAAGGGACTGTCACCTAGGAGATACAGTCCGTCATGGCAGATGGAGGTACATCCATGGCACAGATGGCTTGTTCTTCTTAGTATGTGTAGTGAGAGTTCATTTGTATTTTAATAAATAAATCTTGCCTTCAGAGTTCAGAGAGTGAGACAGCTGCACTGATCAGCCTTACAGACCAGGCAGTGGTGACACACACCTTTAATCCCAGTAGCTACACTAGTTTGCCATCGAAACCAGGTGGTAATGGTGCATGCATTTAATCCCAGCACTAGAGAGGACTATAAAATGGGAGGAGACATCTCTCACACACAGTCTCATTCTGAGATCGCTGGAAGCAGGATCACCATTTTGGATTGAGGTAGAGGTAAGAGCCAGTAGCTGACCGTTTTGCTTCTCTAACCTTCAGGTTGAATCCCAATGTCTGTCTCTGGGTTTTTGTTAATCGTGCTACAAGTGTGGACCAGGAAACAGAAGTAGGAAAGCTATGGCCACTTCACCTTCCCTTCCCCCTGCATACACATCAGTGGCTTGCTTCCTCTAGCTAGGTCCTGCTTCCCAAAGGCTCCGCAATCCCCCCAAATGAGCACCATGAGCTGGGATCAATTAGTCCAAGACAGAAGCTTGTGAGAGGTGTTTTCATTGCAGACGTTAATGTGAAATCATGTGGGCATAGGGACTACAGAGAATATACATGTTCCCAAGCCTGAGTTCAGGGACGTTTCCTCGGAAAAGAGAACCGCAAACCTCTCAACAAATGCAGATTCCAACCTATAAATCCTCTTATGCAAAAATATGTACTGAGTGCCTATAATGGCAGTTAAATTTTTATTGCAGGCACACACATATTGTCATTTTAATGTCAATAAAGTATTTGGAATACAACTGTGAAAACTTGTTGTTTTATGAGACCCACATTGCAAATAGTGCACTGTGACTTCCATGGATGGCAATACAGCCGAAAATAAGCGTAAATGCAAACATGATGGAAGACTGACTTAAATATTGGATAAAGTCATATGACCAAGAAGATGTCCTTAGTTTTTAGATACTGAGCACATGACTGCTCCACCCAAACAGTGGCAATACATGTAAATGTTTAACACATAATAAAACAATGGCTTTTCTTTTTTCTTTTCTTTTTTTTTCTTTTCTTTTTTCTTTTCTTTTTTTTTTTTTTTTTGGCTCTGGGCACTCTAACTGGGCCCTTTGCATGTTAGCAGGTGTTCTACTATCTAGCTACACTCCCAGTCCCAGCATGATTTTTCATTTGGTGAGATAAGGTCTTAGGTAGTCTAGACAAGCCCTATCTTCTGTTTGGTCTGTCCCCATGCCTCACAGGCCCGGATTGTGGGCATGCGCCACCATGGCCAGTGTGTGCGCAGTGCTGCGGTCGCGTATGTTAGGCCAGCACTTCGCTCAGACCCGTCAACATTACATTTTAAATAGAGGATATTTGGTTACACACGTGTACACAGGAAACTGGAAATTTAAAAAAAAAAAAGGATGTGGTCTTGCTTATTAGTCTGGTATATCACGTTCTTAAAAAAATTTCTTTGTGTGCAGTAAATAAATGAAATGTTATGTCTCACCCAACTGGGTGTACTATTAGAGGAAACAACAGGTTCAGATATCACCTATTAAAATGAATATATTTTCTAGAAAAACCTTGCTTACACCTGTGCACAAGTGTTCACGTCTTGTCCATCACAGCTTATCAAAGAGGAGGGAGGGTGATCTTAGAGCTCTTGTGTGGCACCTTCCCCGAGCTCAGCAATCCGTTCTACATCCTCCTGCCTTCTGTCCCTCCTTGTCTCTGTGACCACAGGATAACCCACTCCATTTTGAACAGTGATGTCTGTGTAGCAAATGTCCTTTTATTGAAACTGAATGTGTCTTCTGGAACTTCTATCCACTGACTGCATTTCTTGGCCACCAAGAAACAGTTTTTCCCCTCTCTCCTGCATATCAAAGTAGGAAAATCTCTCCTTAGGACAGCTCTGTTTCATATCTGCTGTCTCCCTGCAATGGACAGAGCCTCCCTGTGAACACAGGAATGCAGACAGGAAGATGACCCGTGCTGGTCATCCTATGCTATAGCCTTTGATATACAGGCTGTGAGTATATTTTCCCTGCCAGTCCTGGGATGGTTAAGTTTCTGAACTTGTTACTCTTTCTTGGACTAACCCCAGTTTATTTTCTGTTTCTATCTTTTTTTTTTGAATAAAATATTGTACATGGAATTAGACAGAGAGTTGAGAAATGTTTTGACTCTACTGGAGTGTGAAAATGCTTCCTAATTCCCTTTTTCCAGATATACTGTTTTTGACCCCCAAACAGAAAAAAAGTAGCTCCCAACTTCTACACGCTAAAGCTTCATTGAGCGCTCTTTGCTATCTGCAGATTTGATGAGCCTGCCTTCTGTGCTTCTTTACAAATTGCCGAGGAAAAACAGCCAGATGAAGAAAGACGGCCTATGTTTTAGTATCGCTTTCCCATTTTCAAGTGTGTCGTTTGTGATTAGATCCTGAACCTCAAGCATTTCCCACCCCCTTCCAGGCTGTGCTAATTTCTACATCAGTTAGGATAAAACTGATCTGGAAACAGTGTTCTGCGGCTCCGTGCAGTTTTGCAGAAGGGTCGCCATCCTTCTGTTCTCCAGCTCCTGGCTGTCGCTCTTTCTGCTCATCCTGAGCATTGCACAGCAGATGTTTCTGGAGTATGTCACATTCGCTCCCGTTCTGCGCTTCTTAACATCCTGCGGCCTCTGCCAGAGTTCTAACTCTGTGAATACTACTTACTCACCAGGGGTCGGTCAGCTCACCGGGTGTGAGTTAGGGTCTCTGCAACGGTCATAGTCTGCTCGACTGAATTTGGGTGTGTTTCCAGAGAGGTAGGGCTGGGAAGTCAAACTCACTCTGACCACACCGCCACCATCCCATGGCTGGTGTCATAAAAAGGGGGGAGGCAGCTGAGTGTCGGAATTCTTCTCTCTGCCATCTGACCTGTCAAGTTGTGAGCAGCGAGCAAGCTCCCGCAGCCACAGCTGCCCGCGAGTCACCTTGCCACTGTGCTTTCCTTGTGATGGAGGGCACCCTCACACCGTGAGCCCGGAGAAGCCCTTCTTAGGTTGCTTTTATCCGGCACTTTGTCACAGGAAGGACAGACGCTAGCGCAGGCCCCTCTCATCACCCCAAAGCATTTTTCCACCCTTGCTGTCTCCGTGACTGCCTGTTTATGCGGCCTTTCCTCTACCCATAGAAATATGGGATTTTCTTAGGTAGAGTGACAAACTTGGGTTTGTCGTTATGTAGTAATGATGTGCCTGAACCATGATAAAGGTACCATAAGCACTTGAGTGAACACGTAGCGTGGTAAACATTATTGCGTGTGATCCTTTAACTCCGTTTCTCTTATTACAATAAATTCCTCTAAAAGAAATGAATTAGTCCAAGGAGATAAACCTTTTAGCCATTGGTCTTCTAGTTTTATTTCATGTAGACTGTTAGTGGTCTTTTAATTAAGCTGTAATTATGTGCTAATTAAAGAATTTTATCTTGAAAATATTAACCCTTCATTATTACCTTCAATTGCTTTTATTTCTTTTTTCTCTTTTAGATGTATTTTATGTTTTATGTGTATGAGTGTTTTTGCTCACATGTATGTATGTGTGCCACATGCATGCCTCCTGCCCATGGGGATCAGAAGAGGGCATCATATCCCCTGACACTGGACTCTATGGATGGTGTTGTAAGCCACCTTTGGTCACAAACCCTGGTCCTCTGCAAGAGCAACCTCTGAGCCATCTGTTCGGCCACACATATATCATCTTTTTGTGGAATAAAATTGGTTTTTAGGATTATTTTTAATGTATTCAAATCATAACTTGGCTCATTACTTTTGTGCTTAGAGAAACTTAAGAAATAATTTGATACATAAGTTTTGATTTCATTACATAGTGTCTTACTTTTTTTGTTTATAACAAGGTTAGGGTTTCACATTGTAGCAATACTGTTCTGGAATTCACAGAAATTCTCCTGCCTTGGCTTCCCAAATGCTGGGATTATAGGCATGAGCCAAGATACCTGGCTTTTTAAATTTTTAACTTAACCATCTGGGACTTACCCTCAGGGACATATATGCTTATTATGTTATTTTCACACTCCCCTTACTCGATGAGAAGACAGAAACAAATCAGAAACTGACCTGTTCTGAGTTCTATGAGCCAATGTCTGCTCGTTGCCAATGGGAACAATGGGGACTCCATCCATTTTCCGCCTTGCCTTGCTTTGATCACGCCTTGAGGAGCTCCCACTGTCCTTTGAGTCCTTGTTTTAAATATATCTATCCCCATAAAAATGTGTGCTGAGCTGTAACTCTTCCCCAGAGATTGTGTGCTGCTGTTGCTCGTCCAAGTCATACCCCACCTTTGGGAGTTCTCCATGCAGATTCCCTGTGTAGAGGTCTCTGCTTTCTCATTGAATTCTTTTCCTCCTGTCACCCATCACCTTTTGACTTTTGAACTCTGCATCCTTTGCAAATGATGTCTTTTTAGATCCATAGACTCAGCTTTATCTTCTTTTATCTTTCTCCTGGCTAGTTAAGACTGTCTTTCTGAAGCCTGAGGTCCTGGACTGATTCCCCTTTCAACTCTAAACAGTTGTCCATAAAAAGGTAGACACTTCTGTTTTCCTTTGGGGGGGACCCCTCTTTCTAAACAGTCGTCTAAACAAAAGGAAAGGTAGGTACTTGTACTTTCCTTAGGCAAGATGGGGGACTCCCTCTTCATCCTGAAAAAGAGAAAAATCAAAAATGAATAAATAAAACAACAACAACATACTCCTCTGCTAAGATCTTGAAGCCAAGATTGAACTTGTATGTCAATCAATGGTGAGGTATTAATTTCTCCCTTCTTTCTTGTTTTAAGGCAAGCAGGGGGCATTAGGAGCATATAAACATTCTTTGTGTGTTCTGTATTTTTAAGGTTTATACCCCATTGAGGCACCCTTGCACATCTATAAAGGCATGTGTACCGTAAGATGCACATGTATGCACATGTATGTGGGTGCTATCATTAGTAACTATATGGGTTTGTTTGCATGTGTGTAAGAGTAGCACTTGAACATTTCCAGCACCCCGGGTCTTAGTGTCCCTAAGCAGCTTGTCTTTAGCCAACTCCAATATTACTTTTCCTTGTGTGAGTATTTTCTGTGTGTGTGTGTGTGTGTGTGTGTGTGTGTGTGTGTTCACATATGTGCAGATATATATGCGTGGGTTGCTCCTGAAAATAGGCATACATGCACACGGAGGTCAGAGAACCACAGTCCTGATTGCAGAAGGTACAGGAGCCATGTCAGAACCCAAACGGGACAACCCAGTTAGGATCTTGGGGGTGTCCAGCTGGTCAGAGTGGCAGGTAAAAAAATGCTGCTCCCCACTAGGAGCTTGGAGACCTTCCTTGTGTCTGTCCACCACTCTGCAGATGACACCTTTGCTCTAAAATCGAAGTCAGGTTCCAGGTGCTTAGCATCACTCCCAGCTCGTGCATCTGGATCTCCCAGCGTCTGCTTCTTCCTGACATTCATAGGGTGTTGGGATGACAGATGTAAGGATAACACTCTCCACCTTGGTCCTTGGCTTGAAATGGACTGTGCAGACGTGACCTTCCACACCTGAGGTACACCTTCACGACATCCATGCTACCAGCCTGGCCTCCCTCACTGCTCTTTGGTTAGGAAGTGAAGCATGCCCTTTCCTCCCCACATCCTGAAACGTCAGGTCAGAGAATGTTGTAGAATGTTGTCCTCCAAGCTTTATAGCCATTATCATCTTAGTCACAACCACCTTGACCACTTGGAAGATACCTTCAAGGTTGGGCTTGTTGACTTCTGTTAGAAGCGGGTGAGGAGGGTCTAATTAGACCCTAATCTGAGACCTCGGCAGTTCCCTCCTGCACTGCCATGCCAACAGTGTGTGATTTACCCAGCTGCAAGTGCTCTAGTGATCTTCTGGACTCAGGGAGGACCAGAGGATGTGTGGGAGCTTAACCAAGTAGGCAATGCTGTCTCCACATCTCTGAAGAAGTCGTCGTCCATGCTGAAGAAAGACTTACCAGCGGGGCAGTTATTTGGGGGTTACTCATACTCCTGCACGTAACCCTCACTCGTGCCGTGTAAGTAAGCTGAATAAACTCATTGGTTCGCCAAGGTGACTTTTGGGAGAATCATATTTTGCTCCATCCTGGTTGAGTATCCGTATCTTGGTTGAGTAGGCATTGGGTCCACCTGCCCAGGAAACATCACACTACAGGAATACTTATCTGTAAGATCCATGCAGAACCATTTTTAGGTTGGTTGTACTCACCTTTTCCTTGTCTGGATCCATGCGTCATCTTCTAAACATTAGGCCTAGACACTGAGTTTGCGTGTTTCTAATCCATCTCTGATGCAGAGCTTAAGATGCCTGGGTTCTTAGGCCTAAACTGAGCATTGTTTAAGTGTTTGTACTTTGGGCACCACGGTGGGTTAAAGTACAGACTGGCTATTAGTAGTTCAGATCCCAGAAGGATCATGTGCACAGGATTACATGTTAGGAGTTGAGGCTTCAACTCACACAGGCCTCTAAAAAATTGTTCATCCCTCAAACACAGCAACCCCAAGCTGTCTGTGTGGCATGAATGTGGCCCAAGACCCTAGGTCTCCTTTCTGCATTATCAGGAAAAAGAAAAAAAAACCCTCAATTTCTCTTTTTGCTTTAGACAAATAAAGATCCAGGGGCAGGGATGTCCTTAGGATATGCTTGCTGGGGAGCCTCAGAGACACCCCATTCCTACTTATAAGCCCCCCCCCATGTGAATGTGCAGAATGTTTGTGGTCACTGATTCAACTTGGACGTCACACTGCTTTGTCATGTGAATTCCCTTCTAATAGAGCCCCTCGGGAACTTCCATCTGGGCTGGATGAACTGCAGCTGTGTCCTGGCAGCCAAAGGCCTCCAGGGCACGCCTGGCGCCTGTGTGTGCTCCTCTTCTAGATCCAGCAGCATTACAGAAAGACAGAGACAGCGCAGCCTGAGAGAGGCCAGAGCAAACGAGGGGCAATGTCAGTCTCTCCAAAAGAGTCTTCTGGTGGGCAACACTTGCGTTATCTGTCTTTCCTCTGTCTCTTTTTAATATGCTAATTCTTTTATTATGTGTGTGCATGTGTGTGTACCTGTGCGTGCAGGTACACATGTCATGGATAGGTGTATTCCCCCCTTTCTGATGTCCTTCTTTAAAATCCCACCTTACGCCCTCCCACTCCCCATTGCATGCTGTTTGGCTCTAAGGTTGCTGTCCTTCAGCTAGCAGTAAGAATAACTTCATTTCATCTCAATCTGAGTTGGGACTAGGTCTTTAGTCTTTCCCGGTGGATTCGAACACCCCAACACATTAATGCCAGAGGTCGGTATTGGACATTTTCGTCTATCACTTCATCTTTAACATCTCTAGTTTACTGATTCCGATAGGCTAGCTGGTCAATGAGCTGCAGGGGTCCATCCATCTCTACTCCCAAAGCAGTTGGGTGACAGGAGCTCACCACTTGCTGGGCTTTGGACATAGGCTCTGTGGATCTGAACTCAGCATCCTGGTGCTTATACAATGGATGCTTTACCAACTAAGCTGACTGCTCAGATCCAATATGCTAATGCTTTTTAAAAGTGGACCTAAACTCAGATAAGGGACGGTCCTAATCAAATGGACATTGTTTCCTCTTTTACCTTTAGACACTGATCAAAGAGGGCTTTCTGCCCACTGCTGCTAGGTCAGTTACTTCCGGTGCATGCTTACCAGTGGGAGGACTGTTCCTAACCCGTTAAACTGCCCCAGTCCCGAATTCACCAAGGCCAGCTGGCCTGAGTCTGAAAAAGCATGGGATAAAAC
>NC_022018.1:21935725-21988978 GCF_000317375.1 Microtus ochrogaster
AAAACTGCCCCAGTCCCTTGTCATCTGGGTGTTCGCGGTCAGCTGGCCCTGCAGGAGTTGCTATGTTGCAGGCATTGTTCTCCTCATGCCTGGGAGATGCTCTACGGTTATTGAGACTCTTGTAGCCTTGCAACCTTTGCATTTCCATCTCGGTCTTTGGTCCTTTCGTTCTCCAAGGAGGACACTGGAGTAGAGAGAGTGACGTGAGGTGATGCTTTGAGGTGACTCCGAAGGTTGGAATTCCAACAGAGACTCACTCCTCTTGGGAAGTTGTAGTCACGTCCTTGGAATTTCCTTCAGAGCCAGCAAACAGCCTGGGTCAAAGGTCAGATTGTGAGGCGCAGTTGGAATGCATCCGGCATCCTTACAGTTAGTGGTTTGAGGGACCCTGTGAGCAGGAAAGATGTACATTTTTACTTCCAGTCTCAGATCCATGCTGTTGGACTCCAACTTCCCCATTTGGTGGTAAAGGTCTCAGGGACCGTGTTTAAGGTTGTTTCAAGACTATTGGCAATTTCCTAAATAAAACATGTCAGGAATACTGATTCTTATTTTATGCAGTTCTCACAAGTCATTAATATTTCTCATATTAGTGTCTCATCAACTGATCTCAAAAATGCAAATGAATCAAACCTTGGTAACTCTCTTTGGTTTTAGTAAAGAGACATTAGACAGACAGTAATGTAGTCACTAGGTTAACATGATTTGCAGGCCTGTGTCTGTACCCTAAGCAGCTGGTCTCTCCTTGCACATCCTCTTCCTCTCCCCCAGACTCCATAATTCTTTCAGTGTAAGCTAGCTTCAGAAAACTGAGAAACTATAATAACATGTATTATTAGTTGACTTTTTCTTAAGAGAAATAGAAGGTATAAGCCGTTCTGGCCTCAAACTTGCTATGTAGCCAGGAATGACAATAACATCTGATCCTTCTGCCTCTGCTTCCCACATATTGGGATTAGAAGTAATGTTCACAACCATGCCCAGTCCTTTTCAGTTCTGGAACTTGAACCCAGGGCTGCTGCATGTTGGGCAGGAGGCACTCTATCAGCTGAGCTAAATCTGAAGCCCCTGGTTGACTGGTTTTTTAGTTTTCATTTTAAACCAGAGACTTTTCTTCCTAAGTTCAGGATGTGCTGGGTTCTCCAGGTTGAGTTACTGTTGGCAAAAGTGCATCGCACATAGCAACGTAGGAACCGTGAAAGTGGCACCATTTCCTTAGAGCTGTCCTGGACGGGTGCATCCAATGCCATAGGAGTCATTAATTGGAAGACAAGAAAGTGGGAAAAGAGGGCAGAAGATAGGGTGACTAAAGCAAAGCAAAAGGGAGGGGATGGTGAGATGATGGCTCAGCAGGTAAAGGCACCTGCCCCGAAGCCTGACACCCCGAGTTCAATCCCTGGAAGGTTTGTTCTTCCCTGTTGGTTAATTTTGTTATCTGGCCATTTCATACATGCCTAGAATGAATTCTGATGATTTTTCACCCCTTTATCTCCTCCCATCCCCATCAACCCGTCCATTATCCTACCAATCCCTTCCCCAGACTTATGACCTTGGGTTTTGTTTTGTGACCCATTTAATCGGGGTCATCTGTGCGACTATTGGGTGAAAACTATCCCCTAGGTCCTGGAAGGTCATCGGAAGGGCTTTTAATGGCGTCTTTCTCATGGGTTCTGGGGATGAAACTCAGTCCCTTGTATTTGCAAGGCAAGCACTTTATAAACAGCCATCTCCCCAGCCCTCTAAAGTACTTGGGTTTGTGTTAAAATAGGCACTATTAAACTGATTGGCTGAGGAGCAGTCTTGTCTGCTCTATTCCGTGTGGCTAATCTCTAACAACACCTTCACCTTTTTGAGCTACCTTTAACTGTTTTTTATATATATATATATTGATACTTTCAGGTTAGCATACAAAGTAATGAGTTTCATTGTGTCATTGTTTTGCTGTTGTTATTTTTTTTAACAAGTTGTTAAATGTGTACAGTACACAGCTCGGGCAGGTAGAGAGGCCCCATCCCTAAGCCAGAAGCTTTCCACCTCCTATGTCCTCATGTATCATCCTCTATTCTCCTGATCCCTGCCCCTGTGCAGGACGGTTTTATTGGCAACTTTATCATACACAGATCATTTCATATCTGACTATATTACCTTTCCCTGCTCATGAGTCTGGTCTTCATGAGTTCACGTGTGTCCTATCAGCAACGTTGGACGCCTCACTTTCAAAATAACACTTCTTTAAGTATGCCTAAAAATGACAGAGTACTTGGCATGCCCACGTTACTATAGAAGGAGTAGGCAGGAAAGTGATTTATGGTTAGAACCGGAGCCAGCTGACGTCTATGCTCAGCCTCGCTCTCTAGAGGGTTTCCTTTGAGGGTGATTGCCAGGGCTCCCATTGTGCCTGTGCAGCTGTAAGCAGGGTGGGGGGGGCAGTATTATTTTACAATTGTGAGGGCTGAGAAAAAATTCTGGGTGCCTAGCAAGCCAAACAATACTACAGATGTCTGCTCTTTGTGTGCACCCACAAGGGTGAGCCTGCTTTGAACTGATGATGAAAACTGGGTGCTCCGATCTTACTTGAGAAGGAGACAATGAACAGGTGTCCTTTTGAGACATGAACCACAGTGATGCTCTCAGAGGAGAGCTGTGCCTTCCGTCATGACTCAAAGGGCTCTCTTCTGACTCCTCTCCAGGCCAGCTTTGGTGGGGTTATTTTGCTTTTTGCAAGGGAGGCATGGAGCACACTTGCAATAAATAATATATCCACATCTCAATACATAGTTACTCAACATAGTGAGAAGATAAAACAATGTTATTTAATTTTAGTGGTAATTTTATTTTTCAGATGAAGACATCTGAGAGGTAAACCTTGAAGTCTGAACCTTATGTACAATGGTATATTTTGATAAAGTGACAGCCTTCTTCCTTTTTATAACTGGGTGGCACATGCCTTTAATCCAAATTCTGCAGAGGCAGAGGCAGACTCTCTCTGAGTTATAGGCCAGTCTGATCTATATGAAGAGTTTCATGCCAGCTGGGGCTACACAGTGAGACCCTTTCTCAAAACAAACGCCAACCATATTTGCTACAGTGATGTCTTGCAGGTACCAATTTGTTTTCATAAAATTTATTAGGATGTGATTAAATACCAAAGATCTTGTGTATATGTTTAGACTTTTACCATGGAATAAATCTAAACTTAATGTTGGAGAGTTGGAAAGGCCAGACAGCATTTCCTCTACAAAGTGTCTCTTGCCCTCTTCACTTTTGAGATTGGCTGTTATGTAGCACAGGCTGGCCCAGAACTTGATATAGGTCCAAAGATGACTTTAAACTTCCTGATCTATTTATTTTTATTTGTTCTGTTTTGCTTCTTTATTTTTGTTTGAGAGTGGGTCTCATGTACCCTAGGCTGGCCTCGGTATCATTATGTATCACTACATAGCACAGATTGGCCTTAAACTCCTGATTTACTTCCCTCCACCATTGAACTGCTGGAATTACAGGCATAGGTCACCTTCTCAGGCCTGTGATGAATGTTTTCTTTGTTTTTAAAGAACTTCAAAATAGCATGCACGATGGTTGTACCACATTCCATCCTAGGACACACTCATACACGATGATGCTAATGAGAGCTGGATGGCTATAGTTCTAAAATCATATTCAAAGTCACTATGCCGTGACTATTAGGCGCCCTGTTATTACTGGAAGTTAGCATTTCTGACGTGACTTTTTTGGATGAAAGAATCAATTCTAAATGTTGGCATAACAGCATAGATTTCAATCTAATTTAAAGTTGTAATGACTTTCATTCAACTCAAAAAGGGAGTGATTGAGATACAGATGGGGTTTTTGTTGTTTTAAAATAACTTCAGCCTAGGATGTCTCTATGGTCAAGGCTAATGGGGTGGCTGGAGTCGCCTAAGACTCAAAGGACAGAAGACGACCTCTCCTAGAGTCATATCATGCCTGAGGCCACCTCACTGAGCTCATATTTGCAAAATAGCAAGCCTAGAGGTGGAAGTTTCCCCCCTACTTTAAATCTGTTTTAATCCCTTTATTGGTATCTGAGTTATGTAAAACTTGTCTGCTGAGTCATTGATAGCACTCAGAAGGAAGAGCCCTTTGCGATTAGGCGTCCAAACAGCAGTCTGACTTAGCGTCCCAACGGGAGAGCTCTGCATGATGGAAGGAAGAAAGAGAAAGAGAGGGCATTTTCTCATGGGATTCCAGGACACCTTTGGACTTGTTGGTGGAATAATTCACCGGAGTAAGATGTGGTGTCTTTCTGTCTTCCCTGAACAAGGACTTTGATGAAGAGTGATAAGGCTAGGGTGTACTTGAGTGCATCCTTCCACGTGTTTAACGTAGCTGTAGCTGGTCACGGCGGGTGGGGGGGAGGTAAAGAGCGGTCCTTAGAGAGTCTGGAGAGCAGTGGTTCTCAACCTTCCTGACCTGCAGCTCTTTAATACCCTCTTCGTGCCGTGCTGACCCCAAACCATAAAATTGTTCTTGTTGTCATTTCATAACTGTAATTTTGCTACTGTTATGAGTCATAGCATAAATATCGGATATGTGGCATGTGTGTAAGGGTTATTCTGTCCCACAAAGGGGTCATAACCCACAGGTTTAGAACCGCTGCTGTAGAGTCGTGGAAGATACCGAGCTGGAAGGGACCTACAGATCATTGAACCTCAGCAGTGGTACTGGACCCAGTTAGTAAAATCCAACTGCCATTTTTGGGGGGTACAGAATTTTGGGATACTATGTGTAAAATCTAGCCATTATCAAAATTAAAATTTGATAATTAAATTAAACAGATTATTATCTTAAAAATAAAGGTAATAATCAAAGTCTATAAATCCTAACTCTTACTATACCTTACCATTATCCATACTTTGTGTGTGTGTGTGTGTGTGTGGGTGTGGATGTGTTTGTGTTATACAAGTGTGCGCGAGTACACACATATACATATACACCCATGTGGAAACTAAATGTCAACCTCAGGTGATATCCCTTAACATCTTGTTTCTTGAGACAGTCTCTCTGGCCTAGGGTTTGCCAGTTAGGCTAGGCCTCAAGGGAAATGATGAATTGAAGACAAGATCCTGAGCTTTGCCTTTTGTTCATGGTGACAGATGTTAAGGAATGGATGAAGGCTGAATCACACCACCATCCAGCAGTATGTTACAGATGTGCTGCTGATTCATTTCACATCTGCTCCATGGGTTAGAAACACCTGAAGGCCCAGATACCACCTGTGTGCCATTGTCTAACAAGTTTTATCAAACCAGTTGGTACACAAAAAGGGCTCCATAAATGTTTTCTGGAAATGACTGACAGTCCAGCCACGTCTTGGCGTTACATGGCCAGCTCCCAGTGAGGGAAGCCTCAGCCACGGGATGGTGCCGGGTGGAATTCAGCCCACAGACCTTTGAAAACGTCATCTGTCTTCTAGATTCCCCATGACCACTGTTTGTCTTCTCCCACAGATGACGGAGGGCCGTCGATGTCAAGTACATCTCCTTGATGACAGGAAGCTGGAGCTCCTAGTACAGGTACGTCCCTCTGGGGCCACTTTCCTGGTTTCTTCTGTGATTATTGAATGTGCTGCAGAGGTAGATGTGGTGATGGACAAAAGGGATTGTCTGCTGTTTTATGTCTTTGTCTAGCCAGACCTGTGTAACAATGGCTGGGACACGCCAAGGCATTTTGTGTGTATGCTATTTTTGCTCGTTCTATTTCTATGTACATCATGCCTCTGGTGTTCAAGGCCAGAAGTATATATATAACCTATTGTTAAGAACTTCTAGAAAAGGCACTTCCGCAGCTACCATTAACTATTCTGTCTGCTTGGAAGGAGCTAACAGCATTGTAACCTAAATAACTCCTGTGTCACTAAAACCCATGCAGTCTCCCTCAGAGAGGAAAGAGTTCCTTCTTTTCAAATTAAGCTTTCATTGTGCCTAAAGAAAGAAAAAACACCTCTGTTCTCTGGCTGTCCCCTGAGGGCTAACACCCTCCCTTTCACCCCATGGCTTGGGTTGCTGTCTCCATCAATGGCAAACATTTTGAGAAACTGAGATGAGAAATGTGTATATATACAAAAGTCACAAAAGCTTTCAGAATCCCAGGTCCCAGCTGTGCTCACCTGGCTTTTGAGAAGGTCATTGCTTTACCCAGAACCTCAAGAATAATGGGTAATTCCATGGCTTAAATACTGTTGAAATCTGGTTCAAGTTCAACTTTTATGACTCTTTTGATTTTATATTCTCGGATATTGTTCTCAGGATAGTCTACTTTTCCGTCTCACACACACACACACACACACACACACACACACACACACACTTACATTGTCACGTGTGTATTGGGATTACAAACAAAAACACCAAGTCGAGAGGCTGCCGGGCTCTGGTCATGCCATGAAGATGGTTCAGTTCATCATAGGGATGGAATGCTGCCTGTGTGCTCATTGTCAGGGCACACAGGACACAAATGATTCATACGTAGACTTGTCTCTGTAGCCTTGGACTTGCTGTTTGCACTTGACAAATGATTCAATTACGAACTTTAAGAGTTAATGCTTTCAACAGGATTCCAATAACAAAGCCGTTATAAATGTGTTACAGAAAATTGGGAACTCATAATCACATCACACACACAGCGGTTATTGTTCTTGTGCTGATGGGATTTCTCTCCGGCATTGTCTTATTTATATATGTTGCAGAGCTGCAGTTTTAATATACACACAATGCCATGTACTTTATTTTCCCACAATCTGTGTCCTTCCTCGCGTTTCCTATGTCATGGCAAATTGTTATCTTTGCTAAGAGCTGAATAAATTCCAGAAACGGATATATCACTGTTATCTAATCACTCACCCATTTAGGTGCACTTAAGGTTGCTGTTTTTCTGCCTTACAATTTTCCCACTATTACTAATAAGTGCTGTGATTACCTTATCGTCGTGTGTAGCTTGCCCGTGTTTTAGACCACGCCCTTATTAGGCTGGATTCCATGGCCTACAGCCCGTGAGCTGATTTGGCTGAGTGAGACATTACAGGGGAAATGTACCTTGAACTACAATTTTTCAAGTCGAGGAGCCTTCCACTTGCTGACATTTGGCCCTTGAGGTTGCTAGGAATCTGTGGAGGAGTTTATAGCAAAGTGGTCTGGGTGGGGTGTGTTTCGCATGCCTTTCTGAAATCCACCCTTCTGGAACAGGAAATGAGATCACAAATAGCAGCTCGGTTACTGCTGATGGCAAGCCGCTCTTGGAGGGTATGAATGGAGACAGCTGAGATGACTTGTCCAAGAAAAATTTAATTACTGATACATAATTTGAGAACAATTAGTTTGAACCCTCTCAAGTCAAGAGTATTGCATTCGGCAATCAGGAAGCTCATGCTCCCCCCCCCCACCCTGTGTGGGAAACGCTTTCCCATTTGAAGTCTGTCTTCCTAGAACTCCTGCCTTCCTGTATCTTGTCCCGTGAGCATGGCTAATTTCTGTTCAGTCTCCAAACAGTTCACAGCATGGACGGCCTTCCCCATCCTCCCCCCACACCCAGGGGCTTTCACAGACCCTCCCTCTGTTCCTCGGGAGACTGCACTTAGCTGCTCCTGATTGGAGATCCTCCCTTACAACCCACGTCACACCTCATTAGCATGGCTCGTGTGGTGACCACTGTGTCCTTGGTGCCCAGGCTGATGTCCAGCATGTAGTGTCACCAGAGGCATCTTCCTCTTGCTTCCTTGGAGGACGTCTTGTCATAGTACCAACCACTTAGGATATGCTTCAATACACACAGTATACACACGTGTACATGTGTGCGCACTCACATATAGAAAGATTCCAAATGCCATGGCGGAGTGGGCCTCAGTGTAACTGGGAGAAACTAGACTAAAGCTATTGGACAAAAGCCAAATTTAACATTAGCATTTTTCTTCCTTCTCTCAAAGTTCTTTTGTTGAGCGTTACAGTCCTGTTCTCCACCCAATGCGGAACAAGCTCTGGGCTTTAAATGGCCCAGACATCTCAACTCCATACCTTTGTGTTCATTTTATCAATATTTTAGTTAGTTTACAAATACTGGGTGTCATTATGGAAATGGTATATATATATTCATTGCACTTGGCTTATATTTGTCCCCCACTGCCCCCCTTTACTTTCTTCCTCACTCATGCTGGTCTCCTTGCTCCCCCAAGAATTCTGCCTTGCATGTGCCTGCATGCTTGTGCACACAGACACGTGCTTAAATTCATAGTCTACATATGAAATAAAATGTACAATTCTTTCTCGCCTGTCTCTATTACCCTTTTACCCTCCCTCTTTAGACTGCTTCCTCCCCCATCCCATAGTCTCCATTCTACTTTCTTGTCATGTATATTCAAATCTAGATTCTATATGTGAGAGAAAATCTGGTATTTGCCTTTTAGGCAAGTAAAGCTTGTTTCACTTAACATCTGCATGAGAGTTAGATCAGCATCTGCTTTCCTGCAAAGGATGTAATTTTGTTCTTTTTTTTTATGGCTGACTAAGACTACATTTTACATATATACCACATATTCCTTATCCATTCATCTGTTGTGGCATCTACCTGGGCTCCAAACCCTGGCTATTGTGAGTCATGCTAAAACAAACAGCGATGTGCAGGTGTGGTACTTTGGTTTGGACTCCCCTGTCACACCTTTTTGACATTTTATGTTCATAGAGTAATAAGGTTAGACACTAAAATATAGAAATATTGGAAGTGTTTTCATCACTTTTGTTAAGAATAATTTTGGAATATTTGTCATAATTCTTGGACTAAGTACTTTCTAGAACATTTTGGCCTGGAGTCCCAGAGCTGGGAAGGGTAGGATCAGAGCATTTTCCAGGCCACATTTACCTGGCAAAGTTTGTAAGCACAGGAATCGAGTTTGAAGGGATCATTTGTTTCTTGCAGAGAAGCAAACAGGTTGGCACAAGTTGGCCAACCCAGGGACATTCTTGAGAAGTGGCCGAGGGGCCACTGCAGTCGGCAGCTATTTGAGATGATTTCAGGAGCTTCTTCTGCCTTCCCCTCAGTCTCCCAGAAGCACGCAAAGCTGTAGCACAAATGTCACAAAAGTAAGCTGAATTGACTTCAGCTGCTCACTGCCTCTTGCTGGCCATCAAGACAGCCACATAAATAATTTCATGCAGTCACGTAAACTTGAGCACTATTAGCATAGCACTTCTAGAAAAGAAGGATGTGGCCACAGTTCTGTCATCGGATGCTTAACCTGTAACGCTTGTTATCACTGAAGGAAGTCTGCTCCCAGATCCCAGTTGCCCTACTAAATGAGCCTGACCCCTATGAGGGAAGACAGGAATCAACAGAGCACCTGGAGCACCTGCAGGGAGTCTAGTCTAAATCCACAGGCAACTTTTTTGATAACCATGGAGCTCCTTATATCCTTAAGTTTCCCTCAGGACAGCTGGAGAGGTGACATAAGTGTTCACCCCACATCCTAAATGTGTCCAGGTCACCCTCTAACCCATAGTGCCTTGCTCTGTCATCCAAAACTTCCTAATACTGACATATTGACTAAAAAAAAAAATCAAAGCAAAAAAGAAACCTTTGTCAGAGTAAGAGGTCACCCTCATCTGTGTTTCTGAGTCAGTGTCTTCCTGAGGCTTTGGTAGCCAAAGCTGGGACATCAGGAATGTCTGTGTTCAGCTCAGCTTCTCAAGTCTTGTCTTCCTATGGCTGCTCCTTTAAAATTAGCTTTTTCTGATTGGAATGTGTATTTGCAGGAGCATATAGAAAGAGACAGAAAGGGTAAAGGGTGGCGCAGGGGAGTTTTGGAAAGCGGTGCATGCCTATAATCTCTGCACTCATAAGGAAGACACGGGAACATGGCTCCTGTAATCTCTGCCTTCAGAAGGCTCAAGCCTGCCTAGTTTACAGAGGCCAGACGGGCTCCTTAGCCAGATCGTAACTTGAAACAAAGCAATGTGTTTAGTGCTGCTGAGAAGAACTTAAGGAGGACTTAGAGGGATTTCCGTACACTGCAGGCCTATTGGCGAAGCCCTGGAAGCTGTTCCCAGGGAAGGCTCTGGACCTTTCCTCCTGGGTATCAAAAATAGACTGCCTTCATTTTCAGTAGAACCGAATGGTGGAGGTGCGGCTCCTCCTAGCATGGGTCTCTGTAGGCCTTGGATACTGGACCATTTCCCGCTTGACAGGAAGACAAGCTAGCTCAAGAAAACAGACGCTCTCCTTCTTAGCCCAGACCGCCCCGCGCGTCCCTGCTGTTCTCATCACTTTTCATGAGTAGAGATTTTTCTCTGCCAATTCTCTCACCTCACATAATAAAGCTGTGCACACTTGAGGCCTATCTGCCTGCGTAGACGGCCACCGTGGCCTTTGATTCCCGCTGTGTCTGGAAAGCTGCAACGGGACGTGAGACAGCATTCTGAGTTTCATTTGCCTGAAGACGGCCGTGCCTGTCCCCTCTAACCCAGTCTCTTGGTGGCTTGTGACAGAAAAATCCAAACTGTCCATTTCTTGTAATAAGGGAACAAAGAACACCCACAATTCTGAGAAGTGGGGAAGACTCTAAGGAGTCGGTATTTCGGAGCAAATGTTAGGAAGACTAGACGGCACCGCCATTTCTTGTGCCTCTAATCCTGGAAAGGTCCCTAAGGCAGAAACTTCTAGTGTCCCTGTGCTTGTAAGGCACATTAGTGGCTGACTGACTCCTCTAACCCCTCAGCCCTTTCGTTTCCCTTGAACTCAGTTTCTAATGAAGGCATGCCTAACCTTTTGGCATCACAACATATAGTGTCATCCATAATGTTCACATCTGAGAACCTCAGAGCAGGGTCCCAGAAAAGACAAATCACAAACTTGTCAAGTCTCACAGCCATCCAGAGATGCATTTGACGGCAGTGGACCGAGGGCTTTTGTCCTGTGAGCTGTCTGGTGTACACACAGGACAGTAGGAGAGGGGATGTTCCCATCCATGCTTCTCTGTGAAAGAGACACTGGTCTGTATTAGTCTTAAAGGTTAAGGAAGTTAGTGTGGGCTTCGAAGAAAGCAGTATTTGGAGACAAATTTGACACACTTCCTACTATGAACTAGAAAAACGGGCATCTACTTATTTTTTTAAAAGATGTCTAGACTCCTGGGGCTGGAGAAGCGGCTCAGCAGTTAAGAACAGTGCCTGTTCTTCCAGGAGACCTGGGTTTGATTCCCATCACCTGCATGGCAGCTCACATCTGTCTGTAACCTCAGTGTCAGGACACCCGATACCCTCATGGGGACATACATGCAGGCCAAACACCAATGTTCATAAAAAATAATTAAGTAATAAAAATGTCTAGACTCTAATAGTACCACATAGAGTAAATGATCAGACTTCGTGGGTGCGTGCCTACATGCTTACTGTCACAATCTCTCCTTCATACACACACTTACCCTTACGGTCACCGCTACATACACACGCTTACCCTCACAGTCCCTGTACATACACACGCTTACCCTCACAGTCCCTGTACATACACACGCTTACCCTACAGTCCCTGTACATACACACGCTTACCCTACAGTCCCTGTACATACACACGCTTACCCTACAGTCCCTGTACATACACACACTTACCCTCATAGTCCTTCCTCTGCCACTTCATGGTTAACATTCTCAAAAATACGGTGAAAGGATTGGTTTCTCCCAAGCAAACCAGGAATTCCCCGAAAGCACATGTTGCCAAAAAAAAAAAAGAAAAAAGAAAAAAAAAGTTGATTCCATGTCTTCTCAGCTGAGCAGGGTGGGCAGATGGTGTCTTCCGATTGGCTGGCTGGTCCGTCTGCTGAAGCCTGGTCCATATCTGCCATCTGCTTCCGTCTGTGCTCCATTCACCAGGAGTTCCTGCCTCAGCCAAGGGCTAAAGATGCATGCAGAGGCCAGGAGCAGACAAAAGGACTGAGCATCATACACCTTCTGTCCTGGACCTCCCAGGCCACCTTATCAAGAAGAGCCAGAGGGGTGTGGGACAGCACCGTGGTGAGCTGACCTCTGCCTTCAGTGGGATTGCCAGCTTCATTTATTAGGGTCTGTTCTGTGAAACAGGCACACTACCAAATGAGCAAAACAGATGTCTCTCCCGCCCCTGGGGGTGGCCAATAATATTTAACATCGTAAAGGCACATGGGAAAGCAAACAAATGTGATGATAGCGTATAGACAGATGACATGATGGTAATTCCATATGCCATCAAAAGTTCATTTACCAGTGTGGAGAGATAAGGAACAGTTCATGAAGTATGCACGCTTGGATGAATAGTGTCCCCTTTGGGGAGAAGCAGGAAGATGTCAAACCTTCTTCTCTCCAGCAAGGACTTTAAACTTATAATTTAGAGGATGGTGGTAGTTAGCGAGCACCTCTTTCTGTGCTGGATGGAAACAAAGGCGAAGGCCAGTCCTCCCTGGGGGTTGTGAGAGGGAGTGGAGTAGCAGGGCAAATCAGATTGATGCTACCATCTGGGAACCCCCACACACATGCATGGCTCCAGAGCCAGACAGCTCAGCCAAGCACAAGAAAGGGCGAGGGTGGAGAGCAGGCCATTTCAGCATCTCCAGCCCCAGGGCTGACTAGTCCAGGATGTTGGTTGCCTAGCAACACCTCTACCGAGCTCCCATTCCCCCAAGCCTTCCTGCTTCCCCTCCTACTGCTCCTCTGTGCCCCGTTTCTCCCTTGAAGTCAAACTTCGTGTGGTTTAGAAATGTACTCATTGAAAATTGCCAATATTCGGCTCAAAGCAGAAGCTGAAGGGAGACTGAGCAAAGCAAAGGAAATATAGTAAAGCTCCCTTCCTTGGGAGGGCCCTCTAGTTGCTTTTTGATTTTGGCTTTGGTTTTCCTGCGGGATCCTTTGCAGAACCATTTCCACATGTCCTCTTGGGTAGTGCTATAAGAGGAGACGAAAGGACCCTCACGAGAGGCCTGTGAACTATGTGTTCCTTGCTAAGGAGAAAGGAGAAAAGAGTAGATGAGCAAGACAAGCTAAGCCCACAGCTCCACAGCACAGCTCAGTAGAATGTGAATAACCTTGCTGATAGAGGAAACAAATGAAACACACACACACACACACACACACACACACACCTGTGCACACCTTCAAGGAAGGTTTGGAGATGGAGAGGAGAAGCTGGTCTTCATGGAGAGAATGAGTGACAGGAAGGAACCCAGAGGTTAGCACAGCCAGGGTTGGTGGGGGCTGGTATCTTAACTCTCAGACTGGTTTTGGTGCATTGCCCCATTGAGATACTAGCTCACGAGATCGGTGTCTGTTCTGCATATAGTGTTATGGTGATCCAGCTTCCCTTCCCTTTGGGGTAAGAGTCCATGTCTAGACATGAGAAATGATTGTTTAGACCATGTCTTGCCATCTTAGTTGCTGTTCTATTGCTCTGAAGAAACACCATGACCAAGGCAACTCTTATAAAGCATTTAATTGGGGGGTTGTTTATCATCTTAGAGAGTTAGTCCATGATCATCATGACAGGAAGCAGACAGGCATGGCACTGGAATAGTAGCTGAGAGCCTTACTTCCTGGCCCACAGGCAGCAGACAGAGGAGGGGGTGCACCTGGAATGGGTTTTTGGAACTTCAAAGCCCATCCCCAGTGACACACCTCCTCCAACAAGGTCACACCCACCACAACAGGCCTCGCCTACTAATCCTTCACAAACAGCTTCACCAGCTGGGGACTAAGCATTCAAATATATGAGCCTACAGGGCCATTCACATTCAGACTTACAAGTCTAGGCACTGCTTCTTGTTCCACAAATGGGCTGATTTGTCCCTGTATACTCCAGAGTGGTGGGAACAGCTCTCCTTTTTTCTGCATTTCTACCCATGAATCCTGTCCTCTCTGGTAAGGAAGGACCTGGGAGCATGTGGAGGCAGATGTGCTCACTTCACTGGGGCTCATCACATACACCCAGCACATGGTGAGATGGAAGTCTGATGAGGGGGGCAGCATCCTCAACTGTGAGAGGTGACAGAGGACAGAACAGGAAGTGGATCTCAGCACTCCCTCTTGTGCAGTAACTCCTCAACCCTTAACCCACTGCTTTCCCACTTCCCACTCAGCACAGAGCTGAGGACTAAACCATCCCAGCTGTATGGATGGACTTCACATCCTACCTAGCCCCCATCACACACCTCCAGACACTTGCAGATCTCCATGACAGCTCCTATGTGTGGTGTGTCCAACGGCACACTCAATCCCAGTACCTAGACCTCCTCGTCAGATCTAGGTGGCATCTCTTGCATCTGCTCTGAGTATGAGCTTCTGAGTCTGTAGTCAACCACGTGCCTATGCCCATGGTTCATTGATTAAATACCTCCCTCGTCCCTACACCTTACAGTATATCCCCCTCATAAGGGCTTGTTCTTCCCGCTCCTCAGCAGAGGACACCCCACTATAGATACTGTGCTTCTCGCAGGCTTACTGTGACAAGTATGCATGGAGTTCTGAAGTAGTATTTGTGTCCCTTCCTGTGTCACCACCAGTGTGTCTTACACAGCGTTTCCCAGAAGCTCTGTGACCCGTCCAAAGCTACTCAATAGCTAATCTTATTTGACTTTCTCTTTTGCCTCTCAAGTCCCTCCAAAATCTAGCCCATTCCATGTTGACAAGAGGTGAACATCAAGCAGGTGAAGCGAGGGCTGTGCTGTGGCATCATAGTTCCTGCTGGAGATTTCTAACTGCAGTGAATTGAGTCTGTCATTATGAGCAAAGATAACCACAGGCCTTTTCCAGAGTCCTAGGCCAGTGCTTCTAAAATTTCTTTCAGCTACAAAGTCCTTTGCCGAATATTCCATAAATAGAAAATTCCATAAATTTGTCTCTTGTCACTAGTAGACTCCTAACAGAACTAACACATGAATTAAAAATTATTATTCTACATAGATACAAGGTAATAGAAAATTCAAGTGTCCTTTATGCAAATATATGCATTCATACTTAGTTAATGCAAATTGATTTTTAATTGCATAAGAAAATTTTCAAATGTTTTGGGAATTGGTATGTCATTGACTTATCATTATATTAGCTAATTTAGTTAGCTAACATTTATTTCTGTAGCTGGTTCTAGTCTAAGAGCTCAGTATGTTGCTGAAGCATCCAATCAGTCCCTTCCTTCACTCTATAGCATAGGTGATTATTAGTGTTCCCATGTATCAGGTAAGAAAATCAGGACACAGAGAGCTCATATAACGTATCCAGAGCTTCACAGCTGGCAATGGTGGAGAGCCAACTCAAAGCCATCCCTTCTGGCTGCAGAGTTAGAAACAGGCTCCAGAACGCTGAGACCATGCGTGTTTAAGCCTGAGTCTGGCACTTAGTAACTCGATGACATTGACCAGTTGGGTAGCCTCTTTGAGCTTCAGCATCTTCCTCTGTGAACTGGAACATTAGCTCCTAGCTCCTTTAGTTCTATTAGTAACTCAGTGCTAATTTGTGTTTCGTATACTTCTGACTATGTGTGAATGAATCTGAGCATTTGCTGTGCCCTGGAGAGCCCCTGGCACCTGGCAAACATCTCTCAGCTGGAACCCAAAGCTTATATTGGGCCACCTGGTAGCTATGACAACCTTGGCAATCATTTGCCTTTGCTGCCTCGGCTGTAAAATGGGAATATTAGCCGGCTTGGGGGAAGGGTATGTAGAAGACAATGGAGTGTTACATCGTTTGTAGGACTGTTATTTCTAATTAATTTGTCTTCCATGTGACCATGCTCAAAACTTCAAGGCTTATTTGTAGTGGTCAGCTAGTCAAAATACACTTTAATTGCCCGACTTCATTACCTGATCTGTTTATAGGTACTGGTCACTACTCCTCATCTTCCCAATGTCACAAATAACTCACACAACAAGGTCATAAGATGGTGAGGGAAATGCATGTGCATGTGTTTGTGCAGGATCTAGATAACCATCTAGAGGACTGGATTAGGTTTTGTGTTCCAATGATGTCAAACCTAATCACTCCTCCTTCTCCAGGATAAAACAGGGGGAAATAAGCCTGACAGTTGCCATGACAATGCTTTATAAATGACCCATCCTGAGTACTTCATGTTAACTGATGGTGAAGAACGAGCCTATATGCCTGGATCATACTGGCTAGGCTCTGTGGGAAAGTTAAAAACGGAAGGCACATTCTCTTCCTTATAAGCAAGGCCGTGATTGGATTTCTCAGCCTGTGACTCAGACTCCGGTTACCACAAGTTGAAGGCCTTGTATTAAGTGCTGTTTCCCAGAGGCCTGTGTACCTTTCATAGAGGTTGCAGTCGCCTGACCCTCATTTTACAGTGCACAGTGGGACTGGTGTGGAACTTGGGGCATTCGAACACATTCTGCTCCGCTGCAAGGCTCAGAGTCCTGTGTGACAGAGAAGGCTGCTGGAATGATAGCAACCTCCCAGGATTCCCTGGAGAACCCTATTCTTCTAAAGAATGCTTCGGGGCCGGTGCACACTGATCAGGGATTTTTTTTTTTCCTTTTAGGGAAAGTAGTTTTAAAATTCCATGTGGAGTCCTTTGAGTGTGGTAATAGACCAGTATCGTGATCGTTCAGTTTTAAATTGTTGATGGATTGTAAGATCTATTGCTGTAATAAACAGGACCATATGTTGGGTTTATCAAAAACCTTCCTTCTGCTCAACAGTGTCAGTGGTTTAGAGAATAGCAAAAAGACTAATATCTCCATATTTCATGCTGGGGCCATTGAGAACTGCAGTGACCCTCCAGAACACCTGGGAACCTCATTCCATTGCACCACATGTTACCACACATGACTTACAGAGTCACATAGCATGGGGAAATTGTTGCTCTTTACTCCCCTCTAGATATGAATCAATTGACCCATAAATTAATGCATATCTTGATACTGAAATGCCTTTGGTATTATTGGGTCTATCAAATGCACACACTCATCTAAACACTTATGCAGACCAATAACACACATACACACATGTATTCACATCCATGTGCTTATACCCACATGAACACATTGACGCTATCACAGTACTCACATGTATGCACAAGTACACATGTGCATAGAACAGAAATATATATACCTAGATATAAATACATATACATATATACATATATGAAGTAAAGCAGTGATGTCCTACATACCCTTAGTTCACCAACACTTATCTCTCCAAACTATACTCTTTTCTTAAAACTTTTATTTGTATTTTAGCTGTATGTGTGTCTGTATCTGTGCAACTGTGTGTGGGTATGTGTGCAGAGCCCAAGGAAGTGAGAGGTATCAGATGCCCCTGGGGTGAGAGTTATAGGAGGTTGTAAGCTACTTGTTGTGGGTGCTGGGAACCAAATGCAGGTCCTCTGGAGGAGCAACAAATATTTTTAGCCACAGAGTCATCTCTCCAGATCCCAAACTGCACTCTTGAATAAGATAAAAATGGTTGTTCTCATACTCGGTCTGACTTTTGACTCAGTGATAGTGGCTGAAGTTGATTCTAGGTACACCCTGTGGTCCTTAGCCTATGTCCTTGCCAACAAGAATGAGTATATTGTCACAAGGTGGCCAGCCTCAGCTATCCCACATATCATCTCCTCTTGCAGTAGCAGGAAAAGGACTCTTCACTGATGGAGAAGCTTCCCAGATGGT
Organism: Microtus ochrogaster; assembly: GCF_000317375.1. Lineage (NCBI taxonomy): Eukaryota > Metazoa > Chordata > Mammalia > Rodentia > Cricetidae > Microtus > Microtus ochrogaster. The sequence continues at coordinate 21,953,394 of NC_022018.1, forward strand.
CCCCAAGTCTGTTCCATCTTCCCACCCAGACCATAGTGGCTCATGTCTTCATATCCACAGGGAAGTGGAATTAACGCATTTGTTTGAAACAAGCAGTTCTCAAAGAATGTTTGTAAAGAAACAACAGTAGCATTGCTCAGTCAATGTGGAAGTTGGCTCAAGCCGTCCAGAACCTAACCCATGAAGGCCCAGAGCATCAGGATTAGAGGTGTACTTGGCCTGTAAGAGTCTCACACAGGAGACTGCAAGCTGTCTGCTTTTCTGGAACTTGTTTGCATGGCTTAGAGGTAGAGGCAATGCAGGGGAGTGGGTCACAGACTGTTGTGTTGAAAGGATTAAAAATTGTAAAGCTACATGGTTGGCAAGTTCTGTACCAGCGAGCATCCCTGATGTCTTCTCTCTCTCATTTCATTATCTTCCTTTTCTTCCTCTTCCTCTTCTTCTTTCTCCTTCCTCCTTCCTCTTATTTTTCTTCCTTTTTCTCTCTTCTTTCTTTCTCCTTCTTCCTCTTTCTTCCTCTTTCTTCCTCCTCTTCCTCCTCCCTTTTTCCTCTTCCTCTTCCTTCTTCCTTCTCCCTTCTTCTTCCTTCTTCTACTTTTTCCTTTTTTTTCCTTCTCCTTCTTCTTTCTTTTGGACACTGATCCTATTAGATGAGGACTCCACCCCTATAATCTTATTTAAGTACCTCTTAAAGGTAATTTCAAAATTTAACTACTTTCTAAGGAACCATGATTGGGATGTTAACTGTGAATTTGAGATGACTCAGGGGTTAAGAGCACATAGAAGAGGATCCAAGTTCAGTTCCCAGCACCGATATGGGGCACTTACAATCACCTGTGACTGCAGCTCCAAGGGGTACAGTGACATCTTATGGCCTCCTTGGGTCCCTGCACTCACATGTACATACTCACACAAAGATACACACACGTAATTTTAAAATGAAAGTATTTTTAAGAGTGCGTTTGGAGAGGGCACACTTCATCCCATAACCATGACCATAATCTCTTTGAGTCTTAGGATCTATTTTATTTTTTAACATGTAAGGAAAAGAATAAACAATAATCTCATATTGGAAAACAGCTGGGAGCCCAGAGCACAGCAGTCTTGAAGATACCTACCAGCATGTCCTTGGCAGAGCTACAGCTCCTTCCCATCGTTTTTATAAGAACACAGTGGTTTGCTGTCTGGAATGTGCCATCAACTTCTCTATGTGGAAGCAGCATTTCCCAGGGATGGGCTTCTCCATTCTGGCTCGGAAGGCTGCAGTTGCCTTCAAACCCCATGTATCCAGAGCAAGCAAAACCTCAGCTGGGTTCAGCCCTTGCCTGTTCAGACCTGAGTCATCGCCCCCTCCAGCACTCTGTCACAGCCACTGTAAGAGGCAGCTGATGACTCCCAAGTCTCTCTCCTCCTCTGTGGCCACACACAGCCAGCCTGTATGCCTGGGACTCAAAGAACCTTGAGTGGACTGGCTTTCTTTGACATAATCACGTGCAAATCCAGAAACCCCATATGCCTAAGCCATCAGGCTCTGAGAGCTCACAGAACACAGGGACCAGGATGCTAACAACATCCAAGGCCAAATTGACTGTGCCACCACCAAAACCGAAGAACTTTACAGCTACACCAGGAATTCCTTTTGGCAGCACTCTGTGTGTGGCAGGAAGCCCATTGGCTGAGCTTTGACACAGAAGAGGCTCATTCAAAAGTTATTTCCTTACAATCAGCTTAGTCTTACATCCACATGAGTTACTAAATAAGTGGTGGCCTCCCCAAAATGCCTCCGGAAATGGTGATCCTTCCCGCCCAGCCCAGCCCAGCCCTAAAGCTACGTTAGTCATCAGATGCCTTTTCTTCAATGTCATGGTTACGGTCATTGCTCAGTGTGTTAGACCCTGTACTAAAGGGAAACAGTCATTGTCCCCATGTCCTGGGAGCCTGCAATCTAGAGAGTGAAATGTCAGTCAAGTTAGATATATAGAGAACCATTTAGAATGGAAAGAGCACTGTGAACCAAGAGGTGGAACAGCAAACAGATAAGATTATTAAATCGGCCACCCATACACGGTGAGTGATAGCTCGGAGCCTTTCCCAAGTGAGAGTAGAAAAGGGCTGCCCTGTCTTTCCCCGAACCTCTCGGCCTGCTGTATCTCTCCATCATTTTTAAAACGTTCCCTGAGAAGATTTCCATGGAGACCCCCAGATTCTCAACAGCCATGATGTTGTAAGAAAAGGAAACAGAAAGAAGAACATGAGGGATGGGGTAGAAGGCACAGAGGACCCTCTGTGGTCCTGTAAAGGGAGGTAAGAGGAGCATAATTCAGATTGTGAGATAGGATTTTACCATGTAGTTCAAGATGGTCACAAACTCAGAATTCTTCTGCCTTGTCCTCCTTAAGGCTGGAATTACTCTGACCTCTCTCTGTCAATCTGTCTCCCCTTCCCCGTGTGTGTGTGTGTGTGTGTGTGTGTGTGTGTGTGTGTGTGTGTGTGTGTGTGTGTGTGATCTAAACAATTTCTTTCCAGCACTTCCTAAAGGTCTCCATCTTGGCCTCTGATGATACCCTAGTGAAATACGTCTGTGTGCATGCCATCACAGGGAAGTACTGGCTTCCAGTACGTCAATTTCCAGAGGGAAAGTCAGAGAAAAAGCAAACAGGGAAGAGCTAAGAGCGAGGTCTTAAACAGTTCAGAGAGGGGCGAGGTTGTCAACTTCTTCGTTTGAATTGTCAGTTCACTATGTCTCCCGTGCATTTAAATCACTCACTTTTAATGGTCTTCCTGGACACAGTCCTGCATCCACATGGCCTGTCTGGGTGCCCATCCCTTTTCTCTGGATGCCTTTCGTGATCCTCAAGACTGCCTTCTGGACCGGAAATTTCAGGCTCATCAATCTAGCTTTCCTAGTGCCCTGGGAGATGAAATTAGTCTCTTAAAACTTTCCTTTCCGTTTCGGGCTCTCAAGCTCTGATGCCCTTTGACTATTCAGAAATGATCACTCAGAGGAGCTCAAAGAAGCCCCAGGGGTAAGGGGTCTGATTTCACCCATTCTTCTTCCTCTTGGAGCAGGGGACCTGGGGCTGAGCTCATGTCTGAAAACAGGGCTATATTTTAGGAAAGACTGAACTAATTTGTGTCCAGAGACTGGCTGCAAGCTCTTTTTCTTTTTACCCCCCTTTCTCTCTTACATTAGTAGTGCTGTGGATAAAACCCAGGATCTCCTGGTTGACAAGCATTTTCCTGCTCAGCCACATCCTGCCACCTCCAGAGACCAGCTAGCCAACTTTGCTACCTAAATATTTTGTCTTTTTAGAACTAACTCACATATTCTCAGCAATGAGAACCTCTTTCTGTGGGTCCAGTTGGACACAGACACTATATGTGATAGAGAACATCTATCTTAAAGTCCCCGTAAGTGATGACAAGGGCTGACAGACTTACTATAGATTCCTTTCAAAAACTCTTAATCTGGGGAGAGGGGAGACCAGACATCTCATGTAGCTTAGGCCGGCCTCAAACTCCCTATGTAACTGAGGATGACTTTGAACTTGTGATCCTTCTGCCTGTACTGGGATTTCATGTGTGTACCACCACAACCGGTTCTATGAGATACGGGAGATGGAGCCCAGGTTTTCACGCATCCTCGGCAAACAACCAAATGAGCTGCATATGTAGCCCCTCGGCCTTTGAATTTTTAACACAATCACATACCACCTTTTTGTTTCAAAACATCTTTGAACAGTCGTTTTGAGATGTAATTGATCTTTATAAATTATTTGTGCTTTGCTTTATTTTGTTTAAAATATGGCTTCATGATACAGCCCATGTTGTCTGTGGTACTCAGTGTGCAGTCCACTGTGACCTGAGACTCACAGTTCTCCTTTCTCAGCCTTCTGAGGTCAGGAGGTATAGATGTTCACCACACAGATGGCCTGAACTGCAAGCATTTAAGGCATACAATATGCATGTCTGGACATGTGTGTATCCCTGTCAGCACAGACAGGCCTCTAGCGAGTTCTGTAACTACAGCAACCACAAATGCCCCCCCCCCCCGAGCCCACAAGACCCTGCCCTCCCCCAGACACTGTGAGTGGAAGCCACTAGTTTTTGCCGCAAGGTGACCCCATACAGCTGAGCAAGCAGTTTGAGTGTTTGTAGGATGTAGGGAAGTTTTGGGGAGCATTTGGAGGAAAGTCAGGTGATTTTGTTTCCTTGTTTAGCTTTCCATGCCTTTACTCACTTTGCAAGTCTGAGTGTACTGGGCTGGGAATGCACCTTGGGACGTTGTACAGTCCTGAAGGGCTCTTAGGAATAGTGAGAAAAAGCCAGACGCAGCTCACTGTTCCTGGAAAGCTGTGCTTCTTCTTGGCACTGATCCAGAAGACTGAATAGGAAGAACCTTGGAACCTGTTTTTTTTCTTGTTGTTGTTTTGTTTTGTTTTGTTTACTCCGAAGCTAAACCTCAACACAATGCTGAGGAAGGGCACTGAGCATGAGGGATGGGAGACAGATTCATGGGTAGCAACAGGGCAGGTGCCCATGCAGGAGTGTGAGCTGCTGACCTTCCAGAAGAACCTGTGGATCCTCCCTGATCTCTCTTTGTCTTGGGTTTTTGGCAAAGACTTCACAATCAGACTTTGAACCCCTGAGAAAGTTCCTTGTTGATCTCCCAGGTGTGTAGACAAGAAAACCAGAGTAAGCACAAGTCACCTGGGGTCTGTTCTTTCTCAGATGCTGAGTTATAAAAGTTTCCTTTTAAATACATCTACCTTGTTGACTTGCATGCCAAGGCAATTATCTGAAATCGAAGAACAAAAGATAGCGCCACACACGGAAAAGACCAGACATCTCTCTTGTGGCTCCAACCCAGTAATGAACAGTCCATGTGTCTTTCTTTATGTGGACAGCTATGTAAACATATAGAACCCACACCATGTCTCTCTTGTAAGTGCCATTGCACCAGGTGCCCACTCTGCATTGCATCATGGGAAACAGTCACTCCATGACTGTGATCTGTGGCTTACTGTTCAATGTCATGGGGTGACTTACTCAGAATGACACCGGTAAGGGCAAATCTAAGAGTCAGATATTTTGCAATGTTCTGTGCCACTTAAAACAGAAGAAAAAAAGAATTAGTGTCTTATATTCATGAAAATCGAGACATGTTACTTCAAATGACATATACATGACATTGACTCCCAATTTACGCCAAGAGGAAATGATCCATGTCTCAAATCACTGAGATGTTCTTCCTCAACTGGTTTTGAAGGAAAGAATAAAGATTAATTTAAAAATTAAAAAAACCCTGAAGTTCTAAGTTGCATAAAGTGTGCGGATTTATCTTCCCTGATGGGGATATTTCCCAAATGCCAAAGGTTCATATTGCACGTGAATGACTGTGTTTTTGTGATATCGCTAGATATTTGTCTTTATTCCTTATATTTTTAATATGTTGTATTCATGAGACATTAGAGTGAAGGACTGCACAATAAAAGTGAGAAAAAATGGTAGTATTATCAAATAATAGTATTGGGAAAGGCCTGCACAATAGGCATGTTTAAATCCCTTGCTCAAACATGTTTTCATGTTTCAAAAGCTTGAAAATATCACTTATTTTAAATTTTTTTCTTCTATCATATTTAATGAATATCAAGTGTCACTTTTATGTAAAAAAAACTATTTCTGGATATTGGCTTCTCAGTCATGAAACATGTCCTGGGTCACCTACCTAAAAACAAGACTATAAATTTAGGTTCTATGTTAGAAGACAGTTTTTTTTTTTTAAATACAACTTGTTTAAAATACACCTAGTGTTTTAAGTCTGCCTGGAAAGCCTCTGGGTATCCAGCACCTCATTAGTAAGGAAATTGGGTTGGGTTGGTTTTGGCATTGCTGGGACTGGAAGGTGGGACCTGGTCCTGGTAGACCAGCCTTCTACCACTGAGATGCCCCCGTGACTATGTTAATAATTCTACTCAAGCATTTCATATCATTTTTCCCTCTTTAGAGGAAAAAGTAAAGAAGTGCTAAGTGTGCCCATAGACTCTGCGTTCACAAAGAGGCTTGAACAGTAATTCACTTAGCGGGTTTCTGACTTCAATATCAGAGAAGGAAAATGAGAGGTGGTGCCTCAAGGTACTGAAAACCCAGTCTTTCTTCTAGACCAGCCCCTACCTTAAGGTACTCCCTCAGCAGCTGAAACCCAGATCTGAGACCCAGATGTAAACACCACCCTCCTGTGCTTGGCTAGTTACCAGGGCTGGGCAGAGCCAAGCGGGCTCTCCCACAGAGAGGAGTTAACAAACCCTGGGACAGAAGCTACTGCTTGATCTACCCCTTCTCTCCCACATTCATTCTTCCCCGAGAAAGCAGGGAAGATTCCTGGTGTACCTAAGACTGTGTACTGGCTTTCTGGAATGTTCTGTTCCTTCTGGAAACTCATACACTGGTGGTGAGATTCCAGGTCGGCCTGCTTACCACTGAGACAGAACGTGGTAACCATTTTTGACATCTCTCCGAGATAGGAAGTGCTATCACACGGTGGTTAAGATCGGACTCTGAAAGCAGTCGGCCTGAATTTGTCCTTGAAATCCTCTGAGTGAAGTGAGTGACCTGCAGTCACTTCAGCTTCCCAAACATTGGGATTACAGGCACGCATCACAGGGTCCAGATTTGAAAAACTCAAAATCTAGACGGTGTGGTGGTGCACGCCTTTAATCCCAGCATTGAGAAGGCAGAGGCAAGCAGATCTCTGAGTTTAAGGCCAACCTGGTCTACAAAGCAAGTTTCAGGACAGCCAGGGCTGTTACACAGAGAAACCCTGTCCTGAAAACAACAAAACCCCTCAAAACTTGTGATACTGACTGTAAACATATACACGTGCACAAACACACACATATGATACTAGACTTAAATATACATGGTAAAGCTTCCGTTTCTTTCATCATCTTGCTTTGGTTTCTCTGGGAAGCAGGCAAAGGCAGCACAGTCATAGATGACTATGCTGGGGTTGTAATGACCGAGGGTAAGGGCTGGTTCTGCTGGGATGATACTGGGCTAAGTGAAGTTCATGGTGGTAGCTGTAGATCCCAACTGTGCTGTACTTAGAAATGCAAAATTCTGAAGTTAGTTGTCTTAGTTAGGGTTTTTATCGCTGTGAAAAGACACCATGACCACAGAAACTCTTATAAAGAAAAGATTTAACTGGGGTGGCTCGCTTACAGTTTCAGAGGTTCAGTCTATTATCGTCATGACAGGGAGCATGGTGGCTGCAGGCAGATGCGGTGCTGGAGTGGTAGCTGAGAGTCCTACATCTTGCAGACAACAGGAAGTCAACTGAGACACTGGGCGGTATTCTGAGCATAGAAAACCTCAAAGCCCGCCCCATAGTGACACACTTCCTCTAACAAAGCCACACCCACCCCAACAAAGCCACACCTCCTAATAGTATTACTCCCTATGAGATTTTAGGGGCCAGTTACATTCAAACTACCACATTAGTAAAGCTGGGATAAGAATCTTGACCGCTGCTCTTGTATGAGGACTCTTTGTTGATGTAAGGGATAAAACCCAGAACCTTGCACATGGTAGGCAGATGCTCAGGTACCACTGAGCTACATCCCCCGTGTCCTTATGGCTTTGGAGGAACATGTGCCTTCATTGTTTTTTCATCTTTTCCTTTGAACCCATCCTTGACTTCTTGGACCATCAAGAGAGGCTGACTGTGAGGCTGGGACAGGCAGCCGTACAGATAACGACATCCCCTTTGTGCCTGTGACTTAGGCCACAGTCTGACCTTTCCTCCTTCAGATGAAGGGAAGGGGTGAGAGGTGACAGCTCTATGCCCAGTGGACACTCAGCCTGGCAGCTGATGACATTGGCTGCCCCAGGGTCATAGCCTGTGATGATTTCCCTCTTACAGGCTGACACACCATTATGAATGCGAAGCCTATTAACTCTGTTCCAGAAAGGAGAATGTGAGGCCTCAAGAGAGCAAACAAGGCCAGCTGAGAAAACTCACAATGCAACTGCAGATGAGGTCATGGCTAGGCTCCAGTGCTGGTGACAAGGACGGGCTCAGATGAGGTCATGGCTAGGCTCCAGTGCTGGTGACAAGGACGGGCTCAGAGGGTCTGAGGCATTGCATGGGAACCATCTCATTAAGAGTCCTCCAGTTAAATGTTGCAGAGTGCCCCGTCAGCCCAATGTAGTTAATGAAATGCTTGGGACAAAAAGGAACAGGGAGGAGGAGAAAAAGGCAGAATGGAATGCCTGTCTTTATCCTGCATCTTCGTTCCCAGTGGTGCAGCTTCCTCGGTTTCACTAATGCATGGAATGCAGAGGGAATCATATGTGGACAAGATGGTGTTGGTTCTCAGTGCTGGATTCATAACTAAAGAATCTCAATTAGCAAGCGGAAATTCCCAATTGTTGAAGAGACTTCTGTGAATCGGCTATGGGATGCAGCCCCGTAACCTCAGGACTTAATAGTCTGAGTCAGAGAACTGTGATTTCAAGGCTAACCTGGGCTACATAGCAGGATTATATCTATTAAAAAGAAGTCAGTGAGTGGAAATATAAGATGCAGCTGAGTATAAGATAATAATACAAGATGCTTGGCGAGGATGTGCAAAACCCTACGTTCCATCCCAAGCACTAGAGAAAGGAAAGAAAGAACTGGCTGAAGTAAGGGAAGAAGGGAGGGGAGGGAAGGGTGGAAAGGAGAAAAAGAATAAAGAAAAAAAAAAGATGCTTCCCTGGGCCATGCTAAGTAAGAGATCATCAAGAGGCTTTGGGAGATTCTGGACTTGTCAGGAGTTGGAGCTGAAAGGCGAATTGGCCAATGGCTTACAAGAGGGCTGGGGAAACAGAACCCAGCGAAGGAGGGATTTAAAGAGTCTGAAAGCTCCTCTCGTCTCTGTTTCACCGTCCATCCGGTCATCATGTAATCCTTCATTAGTCCACCCCTGCAGTCAGCCCGCACTGTCCAGCCAGCTCTGTGGAAATTAGTAGCTGGGTTAGTTACTTATCGAATGGCTGTAACAAAGACAGAGGGGTCTATTGGGCTTACTCTCAGAGGCTACAGTTTAGTATAGGAGAGCATTTGTGGAGGAAGGAGCTTGAGGTAGCAGGCCACTGTGTATCTACAGTCAGGAAGCAAGGAGAGCTGAAGGCAGGTCTCAGCTCATTCCTTTTCCTTTTCGTGTAGTCCTCTGAAACCTTAGCCCCTGGAATGGTACCACCCATATTTAGAGTGGGTCTTTCCACCTCTATTAGCCTAGAATTCCCTCACAGAACTGCCCAGAGGCTAGTCTCCCTTATTCTAGATCATATCAAGTTGACACACAACATTAACCATCACGGGTATACACAAATCAACTCAAGAATAAAGTTGAAAACGTGTTGGGGCAGATGCTCCTGGCTGACTTAAGTAACTCTCTGAAGGCTCTGTGAGCCCAGCCATACAGCTGCTGGGTCAGTTGGACCAGGTACCCAATAGTTGTATGGAAATCAGCAATACTCTCCCCAGCATGGCTGCCAAGCAAGGTCAAGAGTTAAGTAGATGTTCGGAATAGAGAAAGGAAGGGGCAATGTATCAAAAGAAAGAGCTCTAGAGAGGCTGAGAGCCTTGTGAAAGAGCAGGGCCATCAGAAGCAGAGAGCAGAGAGACTCCTTTGCCCTCTATGCTACCCCCACCCCCACCCTCACTGTGTGCTTCTCTTTCCCACACCGCTGGTATGCTTGCCAAACTGCCAAGGAAGAAAGAGTGCAAAGCCATCCCCGTTTTCCTGCCAACCACACAAGCACTTCCAATCCATCTTCAGGTCCAAGGATGCAGGGCTCCATTCATCTGCTTTTGCTTTTCTGAACGTGACTTTTTGCAAATTCCACCTCTCTTCTTATTAGTCTGTACGAGCTGGTTCATGTTGCCCAAATTGGGACTGACTTCGTGTTTCTTGTGTAGTTTGGTTTCAGGATCAAGACAAAATGCCAAAGCCAAACAGCTTAATAGTGACTGGCAGAAGCACAAGTTTGACCCCTGACTAAACTCTGCCTTCAGATCTGCCCCAGGTTGCAAGGACTGTACACAGGGAGCATGCGTGCTGGACAGTCTATACAATTAGACTAGACGTCATTTGATTCAGCTGCAGTTCTGTTTATCCCAGAAACCATGCTGAAGACATACTCTCTGGAGACCCGGGTGTGCACTTCTTGGGTCTACTTGTGGGAAGAGGCTTGCCTGGCTTGCCAGCAAGCTCCAAAGGTCCGCCTGTCTCCATCTCCTCGGGACTGGAATTACTGGTATACACACCATGCCTGGCATTTTTATGTGGATTCTGGGAATCAAGCTCAGATCCTCACACTCAGAGGGCAAGCACTTTACTGATTGTGCTATCTGCCCAGATTTCTTTCGTCTGCTCTTGAAGCCCATCTTTCTCTCTACACATTCAAACTCAGTGTCCAGCAGTAAGAATTACAGTATTATAACATGAACACCTTACAAAAACTCCAGGATATGCTTAAGGCTATCAACAGTACCAAACTCTATATACACCATGTTTTGCCCTATGCATGCACATCTATATTGCTTTATTGATAAATTAGGCACAGTCAGAGATTAACAGCAAATAATGAAATAGAAGAATAATAACAATGTACTGCTATGAAAATACTCGATATCTTGAAATGGTTGCGGCAAGCAGGTACGGTAGCACACACCTGCCATTCCAGCCCTTGGGTTTCTAAGGTAAGAGGATTATGAATTCAAGGCTAGTGTGTGCTACCTGTCCCCCCCCCAAAAATAAAAGAAAGTGTGAAAGAAAATGCTAATATTCTATTATTATTGACATTAGTATTTTATCAGTATAATTCACACTTACATTAGTGTCATAAATGTTAATATTTTATTGACATAATTTGTATTGGTATCATTGTTTTTAGCTCATTGTCTACAATATAATTGGAGACACAGCAAACAGAGCTACGGAAAATGAGGAACGACAGTGACTTGTCTGACCTTAACCATGTTGGTCTCAATCTCCCTGTTTTATTTAAAATTCTGTAAGCCTCTTGTAAAGTTCTAGGGTATAGGAAAATATATGTGTGAATGTGTGTGTACATGTGTCTACGTGTGTGGGGACAGACATATGCAGAGGTGTGCAAGCACATCCGAAGGCCCAGTGCTGACATCTGGTTTTTGTTCTGTTTGTTTTTCTCTGTTGTACTCTACCTTGTCCGTGGAGGCGAATTCTCCCGCTGAAGTGGAAAATGTTCTGGTTAGTCTGGCTAGCCAGTTTGCTCCTGGCCATTCCGTCTTGGCCTCTTGCACTCTGGGATTAGAAGTAGGACGGCACACCTATCCAGCTTTTAAGTAGGTTCTAGGCATTAAAACTGTGGTCCTCACACTTGCAAAGTGCTTGACCCACTGAATCCTAAAATAATAGGTTTTATTCAAGCACAAGATCACCAAAATCTGGCCAAAGCCACGAATGTAAACATCTGACACCAGGTCTCATCCTGAAAACCATCAGTGTTGAGCTGACTGCACATAAACCTGCTTCAGAATATGGCATGGCATACAGTCTTCCAGCATCTTCTAGGTCCCTTTAATTAGCATATCAGAAGGCAGTGGGAAGGCCGTGTTATCTTTGCATAATTTCCCAACCCATTCTCCTGAAACTGTTCTTGAGGAATAAATGTTGTTCAGCCTTAAATTGGTCTTCCCAGCCAAGCCTCCTGGGGATCCAGTACTTGTGCACTTTTTCATTCTTCTCCTGCCCTGGTGAGAGTGCATTCATAATTGTATTGAAAATGACATCAGCAACAGAGCCAAACGCATCTCTCCATTGCATACAGCCTGCACCTGCAAGAGCTATCCACGGGGAGAGCACTCGGGGAGAGCACTCGGGGAGAGCACTCGGGGAGCTTTCAAATTAAAATGCTGCTAAACATTGAAAAGCCATGCAAAGTCTCCAGGCATTTTGCTGGACTCTCTCTCTCTCTCTCTCTGTCTGTCTGTCTGTCTTTCTCTCTCTCTCTCCCCCTCTCTTTGTCTCCCAGCCTATAAAACTTTACAGAAGCATAGGCTGGGGCATATGTGATAGGTGTTTCCAGTGGAAGTGGTGGGTATTCTGCAGATAATGATAGACAAGGGTGCTATTTAGAGCCAGGCTACAGGAGGAAGTTCGAGTCCAAGGGAAGTTGTCTGCTTTCTGTTCTCCTTACTGTCAGGACTTATTCATGGTTTCCAAGACAGGGAATAAGAGTTCATTTTAAAAAAAGGACTTAGATTTTAACAGCTAAGTTCCTTGTTAAAGCGATAAGGGACTGAGTGATTCTTGTGAGGACTCAGTCTGGTTGAAGAAGAAAGATGAGCCCACTTTTACTGAGCTCCTGCTGGACACCAGGAACTTTGTAAATTATCATTTGCTGAATCAACAGCAAAACTTTAAGACTTGGGTATCACTGTCCCAGCTTTAGTGGCTTATCAGTGTAGAATTCACGATTGAGTTTCAGAGCCCCCTAGTCTGGATCACAGATTCATAGCCCAGGTTTGGTAAAAGGGGTCATTTTTTAAGAGGACCCACTCCTATATTGTTTTTAGCCCCCTCCAAACTTCCACTTCTCCCCAGCAGCATCCTACAAGGCAGGTGTCTCTTATCAAAATGGCAACAGTGACGCCACATTCTCTGAGTACTCGCCATACCCTAGGCGAAGGACACTAGGCGCACAGAGACCCTTCTGTTTGTTGCTAGAACCTTTATTCTTCATCTCACCCATTTGCAGTACTCTTGGGCACCCTTAGCCACCATTAGATATGACCATGACCATAAAAATACCTTGACCTTGTCTAAGACCTCATGACCTCCACACATGCCATGGAGAGCCAATTTCAAGGCTCCAATTTCAGTGGCTGTTCCCCAGCGCCAGGACAATCCTTTCTTCTGCATTTCCCTGAGAATACAGCAGATGGAATAATCTTCCGAGCTTCGGGGTAAAAACCCCAGGCTGGACAGCCCCAAGAGACTAGACGTGGCCTCCCAGCCCCAATATGCCAATTAAAAAGATTAGTGATGGTGAAAATCAGAGAAAAGAGGTTTGATCGATCCCACACTGTCTCTGTTTAAAGACGGCAGAAAGGAACAGACAAAAGGGTTCAATGACCCTGCGTCTATCTTTGGGGTACTGACATGAGCTTTAGGTTCAAACAGAGGGAGAAATGGGGTAGGGGCAAGAGAAATGCATAATGAAGTAGTCCTGGTCAAGGTGTGGTTTAGGTAATTACGGCCTTGGTTCTGGTCTCACAAGGTGGCCTCATGCTGATTCTCAGGAATTGTATACTCAGGTTCCCCGCACAGCCTTGTCAACGTGAACAATTACCCTCATAGCTGTGGTGGGTCGCTCCTGAGAGGCCCGGATGTTCCTAGAACCTAAGGTGACTGCAGGTTTGGGACAGATCTTTAGGTCCTTCATAGAGATCGTGAACAGAACGTCCTAAAATTCTGACAGTAAGATGCCTTTGATACTGTGATATTTGTCATCAGCCTCGGTGAGAAAAAGATAGGCTAGGGACGCTCAATGGTTAGCAAACCTATATGCAGAGGTGTGCAGGTAGCCCAAAGTAAAGGAGACCCGCAAAATGAAGGGGAAGAGTCCAGGCTTTCATCCTCCTTTTTAGTTCCTTTGTGCCAAGTAAGGAGTGAGCTTGTAGCAAATGCAGTCCCTAGTGCCCATTAGTCGTAATTCAGCGTGCAACATCATGAAGGTCTGAATGGACGCTAGTGCCCGATGTTTGGGGAGAAGTACAACAATCCTTTAATGTGTTCTTTGATCTTAGACGACTTAATGTTATTTCCCAGGGAAAGGAGGGATGTTTACATCCAAAGAAATCTTTTATACTCCCCTTAGCACAGAATAAGGGTCACATCAAGTATGCAGGTAGTGTGTGTGTGTGTGTGTGTTCACACCTAGTGTATGTGCACATGTGTAAATTCCACAGATCTTTTTTTTTTATCCAGTACTATGACCACAGATACATACCATCATGCCCTTTTGTGTGGGTGCTAAGAACCCAAACTAATGTTTTCATACTTGTTTAACCAACATTTTACCAACGGAGCCATCTCCCAAGCCCAGGCATCTTTTTTTAAGCCACTTATTGTATGTGTTCATTACAGTGCCCACAGAGGCTGGGGAGTAACAGATCTCCTGGAATTGGAGTTACAGGCCATTGACAGTCACCTGATATGGATGCTGGGAACCAAATCCAGGTCTTCAGCAGAAGCAGTGGGATCTCCTCACCACTGAGCCATCTGTCTAGCTCCCGGGAATTTTTTTAAAAAGAAAAATTGGAAAAAGAGTAGGTAAAGTAATGGTAAAAGCTGAAGCTTGCAATCCCAGGATTCCACTCAGTTCAGCATCTCCATATTCACTAGAAATATCCCTATAATTTAGGCCGTGAACTTGAGAGCCGTTTCTGGCATAGGCAAGCTGAGGACTGTGGAACGGCCTGAAGTAAGTGTATTGCTCATTAACAGTTCTGTGACATCACCCTGAGCAGGCTGGAGTCTGGGGGGTTGGGGAGGTAGGTGTGTGAAAGCGGAGGCAGGAGAGACGCCCTAAAGAGCACCCGCAGGCCTTTCCCAGTCCCTGGAGGGATCCTGCGGAAAGCAGGCTCCTCAGCCAGTCAGGGAAGCTCTCTGCATTATAGAGAGCAATTATCATATCTGCCTGTCAAAGCCTTCATCGGGTATCATTCAAGTCCAGGAGTAAGAAAGACCTCCCCCCTCCCAAACTCTGATCAGCCCCCAGCTTCCCTGATGCCTGACTCAGACCACACTGTATTTGAGAACAACATGGATAAAAGGAAAGGATCAAGGGAGCAAACCATGAAAGACACGGGGGCGGGGCAGCTGAGAGCTTTAAAGGCTTCCCAGAGAGACCTTCTCGTCCCCAAGGTGAGTCTCTCAGAAGATTTGCAGAGAAACGTTGAAAGAACCTGCCACGATTGTAGCTGACTTGCAGAGAAGTGGTGGGGAGGGTCCATACTCTGCTATGAGGTTAGGAAAAGGGACCCAGCACATCCTTCCTTGGGCACGCAAGCCACATTGCAGTGTGTATCTGGAGGCGCACGATCTGACTGAAAACCAGCAACGTTCATTCATTAACTTATTTATTGGAAGTGTGGCTTGTACCACAGCATGTGTGTGGAAGTCAGATGACAACTCAGGGCAGTCTGGCTTCTCCTTCCAGCACGTGAATCCCAGGGATCAGACTCAGGTCGGCAGGTTTGATGCAAGCATCTTTACCCACTCAGCTACCTTAGTAGTCCCCCTGGAAACTCCTTTCTGGCACTGCATCTGACCCTACGTAGCTGTGGGGGAGGGGGACACCACTGCCTAGCAGCTCTCTGCTTCCTGGGTGCCTCTAAAGCGTGTCTGTACAACCTTCTATGCCTGTGGTCTGCCGCCGTGCTGGGCTGACACTAAATACTCCACCCTTTCATCCGTCTCACTCTGCCAATAAAAACCTTTATTAAATGGACGAGGGAGATAGTTCAATTTGTGAAGCGCGTGCCTACAAACATGAGGGCCTCAGTTGGATCTCCCCTCACTCCATGGTTTTGTTTTATTGTTGTTGTTGTTGTTGTTGGTGTGTGTGTGTGTGTGTGTGTGTGTGTGTGTGTGTGTTAATTGGAGCATGGTAGCACACACGTGTGTCTCATGGCTGGGGAGACAGAGATGGTTAGGTATCCCCCATGGAAAAAGACCTCTCCTACATATTGGAGAAGGGGCCTGGCCCTATTGTTCTCGGCAGTCTGCATGAAGCAAGGGACTTTTGGCATGTCCCCTGCCACAGAATACAGGCCTGGCTCAGTTGGAGACGTTAATCATCAGAGCCCCTAGGGTAGCAGCGGAGGGGCCGCTGCCATAACCTTCTGTGCAGAATCCACAAAAGATGATGTCATGCACTACCCCTCCCCTCCCCCAGGAATCCGAGCAGCTGATGAGCCTCTGTTGGCCTTAGTGAGGAGGATGCAGGGGACAAGGACAAGCCCTTGTTCACCCACCCACTTAAAGTTGCCATCCTCTCAGGCTCCCCAGGGCGAGAATCCCAGCCCCTCCTGGCCAGAAAGAAGGTGTTGATATGACGTGACTTCTACCCACTCCTGGAAATGACTTTTTCTGCCACCTCACTGCTGTGACCGCCCCTGGAGAGCAGGAGTGACCCACTCACTAGGTCTTGGAATCCCCAGTCCCTCGGCAGGCAGGGTAGGTAGGCAGGTTAGCAGGCAAAGTTGGACACTGTGCCTGTAGCTGTGCCATGAGGGTGGGCAAGCCCCCCGTCAGCTCAACAGACAATGTGCACCTTGTAGTAACGAGACAAGAAGCCCCTGGCAATCAGGCATGTTCGCATAAACCTATAACCCTAGTGTTTCTGAGGAAGACCCCTAGTATCCTTCTGGTGGGGGAGGGCTCTTAGTCTTATTAATAAAAGATTTTCAAAACACTCTCAAGGAAGTTCAGGAATGGTTTTGTGGAAATGTGAGAGAAAAACAACAGGGCGGGTATGCTGGAAGCCTCAGCAGCTGCCGTCATATGGGACATGGGGTGGGGGGAAGCAGTCATGCCTTTTAAGTCAGACATGGAAATTAGAGAGACGGTGAGAAAGTCCAGCGTCAGGGGAAGCATCTCAGGCTGAGGGCCAGTGTTTGAAAGGAAAGGGATAGACAGGCTTAGTGTGAGACTGTGGGTCTGTGTGGCAGGGCCTCCTGCTTCCGGGTTGTTGTGTCCCAGGCCGCACCTGGGTACATGGCTAGGAATAGAAAGACAGCTTATTAAGAAAGGAAAAGCACTCCCAAGAGCAGGAGCAGCCTATGCACTAGGGAGGAGCCTGAGCCACCGGGCCTGGGGGCGCTGAGTCTTCACAGCACATCTACATAGCACCCACCTCTCCGTGTGTTTTGTACATGCTCTGTTATTGGCATGACCCCCGGTGGGAAAGGGTTTCCAGTGTTCCTCTTCTAACTGGCTTTTTTCTTATGCTAATCTCAATATCTCTGCTCTCCAGTTACCCAGAGTTTGGAGGGAGTAAAATAGGGGGATTCCAAGGTCAGGGTCATTCTGGGTGGGGCAGGGGGTTACAAAGTAAAAACCCTGTCTCAAAAAGACATAAATAAGTAAAAATAAATAAAATACCCTAGACAGAGAATGGCTGACTTGACGCCAGGCTGAAGACGCCAGGCTGGTTTCTCCTAAAACACAATGAAGAGCCTGGTTACTGTTTGATAATTTTGTTAATACAATTAACTCAGACATGGCAATTCCTTTGCTCTTTAATGGTGCCCCGTGGGGATAACGGCTTGAGGAGAAGAGTCCATTGCTGGGTTGAAGCCACTTTGCTGCTAACAACTAACCCGGGCTTGGCTCATCTGCCCTATCCTGTGTGACATCAGAACCGGCTTCCAGAGGGTCTCAGGCCCAGATTATCCCTAAAGCAGACAGCCTCCAGATCCTGTACTTCCTACACACATGTATTCCAGGATCAGTGGTGCATAGCGGATCTCTGGGATCCCTATCAGGGAAGAGGTGCTTCCTGTGCTGCCAAAACAAATAACAGCAAAGCTGGGGACTTGAAAGTGACTGGCAGGACCATGTCTCTTAAAATTTCAGCAGCGGGGATGTTGGTTGTGGCCCCTCCCAGCTTGTGGTGGCTGCTAGCATTGCTTGACCTCTGTGTCTCCAGCCTGCCGGCCTCAGCCTCTGTCTTCATGCCTTGATCTGTGTGGTTAAAGTCTTACAGGGAGATACATGATGGTACTCGAGCCCTCTCCTCCCCCCCCCCTTGTAGGTCTGGAGAGATAACTCGGGATTGATAAGGTACTTCCCTCCAAGCCATTACAATAAGTTATGTCACCTATAATCCCCACATAGAGAAACATCCATGCAAAGGGAGAAGGAGACACATGTAGAAAGTTCTACAGGAACTGGGTGAGACAGTCAGGGAAGGCTTTTTTGAGGACGTGGGTTTTGGGCAGGAATGAAGATTTGAAACTAAACAAACTAAACAAAGGTGAGGTGAATATGAAAACTGGAATTACTGTCAAAGTATGGTCTCAATTATCAAGACAGCATATAAGCCTGGGTTCTATATACATACGCACATATGAATAGAAATATATAGTATAGTGTGTGCATTTTATAGGGACAGTCATGAAGAACTGAAAGAACAATGGACATGTGATATTCGCTTTATGCCACATGCTCTTCTTTATGTCAGTCATTATTCATTAACCCTCCTGACAGCCATACGACATGGGTCTAGTCATTGTCACCACCTGGCCGATGAGGAAACCAAGGTGCAGGTGAGGTTAAGCAACTTGCTCCAGATTGTATAGGAAAATGAGATGTGTTCATAGATAAGATTTACTAACCAGGAAGGGTGCCAGGGCTGTGATTGCTTTTGAGTGAGCATGCACAACCTTTGGGGAGCGGGCTGAGTAGCTTATAGGGGAGGAACCAGTTTGAGTTGCTAAGAGCTTGAAGAAGAATATTCTAGAATCTTTCATGTCATTAAATCCAGCTTATCGTTGGACAGAGGAGAAGACAGGGGGCAGAGGTTTTCTCTCTTGTTCAAGGTCATCTGTCTGGAGTGAGTGCCTGTCAAGTCCAAAGTGGGTGCCACCAATAACAGTAGCATTTCCAGAAGGACCATGATTACATGAACAGTGCCTAGAGCCCCTTACAGCTTACAGATGTGCTGTACATGTGTGCGTGTACACATGCTCACGTGTGCACATGTGGAGATGCCCATACATATGTCTAGGCATACATGAAGAGCCAGAAGTTGACACTTGAGTGTCTTCCTCAGTTGCTTTCCACCATAATTTTGCCACAGGGCTTCTCTCTGAATCTGGAGCTCCCCAGTCAGGCTGACCTGACTGAAGACAAGCCTGGGTGTATCCACCTCCCCAGCACTGGGGTTAGAGGTACCTGCTGCCATCTCCCCTTTTACACGGGTGCCAGGGATCCAGACTCAGGTGCTCATGCTTCTGTGGTAAGCTCTGTACATACTAAGCCATCTTTCCCTCTCTGAGTGCTGCTCTGAGCACGGCGTCACTCACATGACCTGGAAGAAGCAGGGACGTGCTGAAAGTATATGGGGAGGCTGTGCATTCGCAAGGAAAGTTGTTATCCAGGTATAAGGAGGGATCCAATCTGACAAGAAGAGCAGGAAAATAATTTGAGTTAAAACGTGAGAGAAGCCAGTGAACCAAGACAATAACGGGCTGAGAGGAAACCCATCTTAAGTTCATTGACTTCCCCACCATCATGGCCAGTGACCCTAAGAAACTGGCATAGCTCACCAGGGACACACGGGGCTTGCTTTGCCCATGATGCCTTCAGGTCCCTACCCTGTTTATCCCATCAAACTCCATGGGGCTACAGAGCTCTTTGCTGGCCTCTCTCCCAGCCAGATCCCTACAAGGAGCCACAAATGTTTACAGCACCAGGGACTGGCAAATTATAATCAGCAAGATTCTGTAAACATCCCTTCCAAGGACATAACAGCCAAGAGCTCTGCTTTACCAGACAGCTCACACCAGAGGAGTTTAAGGAGCTTTCAGAATGCTGTAGTTTCTCAGTCGTCAAGGTAAACTATCATCTTCCTCTGCAAGACTGCGTTGATTCCATCTGTGGCCCAAGCCGTATGGAGACACAGTGCCGGAGTCAGGCAGGATGCACCTCTGCGCTGTGCTAACAGACAACCCCACCGTCTCAGCACTATAGACAGGGAGGGGTACCGGACTTCAGCTGCTGGGTCCTGCTCTGACTCTTAAGGATGAACACAGTCAGACACTGGGCTGTTGCTGGGTGCTTTGACAACTGAAAGAGATGTGTGGGGTTTTATGAGGATTTAAGATAAGAGTTGCAACCCCCATGTCTTCTAGAATCTTCTGTCATCTCCCCCATCACTGACTTGATTCCTCTATTTGTATTTCTTATTGTATTCTGTATATGTGCTTGTGTGCATAGATGCATGTGTATGCACATAGGTGTGTGTGCATGGGAAGCCTGGAGTCAACTTCCCATGTCATTCCTTGGGCGCCTTTCACTTTTTTTTTTTTTTTTTTTTTTTTTTGGCATAGTATCTCACAGGGAATTAGAGCTGTAGTCTGGCCTGGACCCGCAGAGGTCTGCCTTGCTCTGCGTCCTCGGTCCTGGATTACAAGCATGCACTGCCAACCCGACTTTCCCCCTCCATTCTCTAATGGCTGTTTTCTATTTTAACAGGAGAGAAATTAGGTCATTACATATAGTGTAATCTCGAGGTGCCAGGGTCTGTTTTCCTTGCTGGACTCCCACTGGTTAGTGTGAATTTGCTTTTTATTAAGTTAGTTATCTGACAGTTTCCTGCATGTATAGAATACATTCTGGTTACTCTGCACACACTTCTTACCTTGCCTTCGGGAGACTGAGCTCAGAGCCTCACAGTGTATGAGTCTCCCAGCCACGGTTCCTCTGCTTTTAAATCGTGGGTGCCCTGAGGTAGATTTTCTTCCCTTTGGTCTATCATACTGTTCATGAAAAGCGGTTGAGATTTCTTCATGTTTCAGCAATTATTTGCCAACAAGGATATGAACAGAGTTCACCAGAAAGGGTTAGGTTTGTCGCCTCCCCCTTTTCTCCCCCCCACCCCTCCCCTGCCAAGCTGTGGCTGCCTGAGCTGTTTAGTTATTCAGTGTAAATTTTCCAATATAAAAAGGGTTTGGGGAGGGGGCTGGAGAGATGGCTCAGAGATTAAGATCCCTGACTGTTCTTCCCAAGGTCCTGAGTTCAATTCCCAGCAACCACATGGTGGCTCACAACCATCTGTAATGAGATCTGATGCCCTCTTCTGGCCTGCAGGTATACATGCAGACAAAATACTGTATACATAATAAATACTAAAGAAAACATTTTAAAAAATAAAATAAAATACAAGAAATAAAAAAGGGTTTGGGGAGACAGGTGAAATTACAGGAGTGTGTCATCTTAGAGGGGCTAAAGTCAGCCCCTACACATCTCTCAAAGAGCAGCCATTGTTCAGTACATCAAGTCATCTCCAAAGCTTTGAGACTTGAAAATCAGCGGAAGACTCACGTTAACTAAGTGCACAGTGCTGCTGTGTAAGTCTGTGATGCCAGTGTACGGGTTTAACCGCAGCACTATAGCCCTAAGCAGGTCCTTCGAGACAAACGATGCTGGACCTCTTACCCAGGAAGTAGTAAACTCAGGCAGAATGCAGAGGAAGAGTACCACTTTGAGACAAGCTAGGACTTGTGTTTTGTTTCTTTTTATTTTTAAACTGGGCTAACTATGCACAACACTAATTTACCATTTTAAACATCTGTATACATACAATTCTGGGGCACTAACTACATGCACCATGTTATCGAAGATTCACCACCATTTCCAAAATTTGGTCAGAATCTGAAGCAGAAATTCTGCAACCGTTAAGCTCCTCGCCCTCCCCCCCCCCCCCGCAACCCCTGTGAAATCACATGATCTTAGTCTTCACAAGTGAGAGGACAAAAGGCATTCATCTTTTTTACAGCTTCTTTCAGTTAGCTGTCTTCAGGGTTCACTCACGTAGCCTATATCTGCATTTTGTTCCTCTTTGAGTCTGAGGAATGTTCCATTGTGTGTGTCCAGACTTTGTTTCCAATTCTGGCTTCGCTGAGACCAAGCAGAGCCTATCTGCTGACTCTTAAGTCTTGACTGGCAGGGGGATGGTCCTCTCTTGTTTAGATAATGATGTCGTATGCAGAAGCTCTCAGAATTGTGTCTGGGACAGAGGAGCAAAAAATGCCTCAGAGAATCCTTTGTAAGACATGGCCGTATAAAGTAGGTGTGAATGTTACAATGGTCAGCTGAAGTTGTTCCTTGTGTCCCTTTCCGTCATTTCAAAGGGCTTCACTGGCGAAGGGCACAAGTACCCAACACCTGTTAATCATGTCCCTTGCCCTCCACACGTCCCTGGCTCCCTTCTTATACCCTGACTTGCATTTTCTCCCAAACATTTCTGTAGCTAATGAGCACCTTCCTCCTCCTGGGTAAATGTCTGCTTCTCCAACTGTATTTGTTACTTTCCATTGCTGTGATAAAATGCTCTGACCAAAAACAAAAAAAAACAAAAAAAAAAGGCCAATTTAGAGAAGAAAGAGTTGATTTGGGATCACAGGAGGTACAGTACATTGTAATGGAGAAGACGTGGTGGTGGGAGCATGAGGCTGGCCTGGCAGTCATGAAGCAGAGACATCACATTTTATACACACACAGGAAATGGCTACCTCAAAGTCTACCTCCAATGATGTGTGCCCCCAGCAAGGTTCCATTTTCTCAAAGTACTATAACCTTCCCAACAGCACTGCCAACCAGTCTCTGAGCAACATCCCCCATTCAAATCGCCACGCCAAGCAAGGGCATTCAAATGGCCTTAATATGTCATTCCCAAAGAGAGAGAAATCTCAGTGCTGTCCTTTTTAAGAATGGGTTAGTCACCTCACCATAGTTCACAAGAACCCACAGCAACTGCTTTTTAGTCTCACTTCATTTTCTAATAGCAGACTGGCCCAGTGAACCCACCCACTCCTCGTCTCCCTCCGCTCACCAGACTTGACCTCAAGTGACTTTCTACCCCTACCCGCTAGACTTGACCTCAAGTGACTTTTGAAAAATTCTAAATCCTTTCCGAGTGCTGGAAGAGATCTTGCTGGCAAGGATGTTGAATCTAAAACATACTTCTAGAGCAAGTCAAAAAGATAATCCTAAATTGAAAAAAAAATCATCTTAAGATATGATCTTGTTGTGTAGCACAAGCTAGCCTTGAATCCCCATTCCTCCTACCCTAGCCTTCCAAGTGTTGGAGTTACAGGTGTGTACTACAGTGCCCAGTTCAAAATACTTGCAGAAACAGCAAACATCACAGATAGACCGTGGATTCTTTGAAAGAGATTGCAGTCATTCTGATGGACAAATTATGATCCGCTACATTTTAAAAGCAGTTGGCCCGCTGCCTCATTACAACCCATAAATTACACGCAGCCCAGCATCTTCTGGGACGAACAGTCACATGGGCAGCAGAGCCTCCAGCATCCCCCAGCATGTGTTCAAGCTCAAAACTCAACCTTGCAGCATCTTTCCTAATTCATTCGCAAAGTTCTGAGACATGCCACGTGCACCCCTCTGCATTCCCAGGGTAGACTTCTTCCTGTTAACGAAGGAAGGTTTGACTTCCAGTCTTGAATTTCCTGCTGGGTTAGCCTCAGCTTGTACAGTGCCGTGGGAATGGAAGTAGGGAACATCATTAGATGCCATTGGAAGTAGGGAACATCAGATGCCATTGGAAGTAGGGAACATCAGATGCCATTGGAAGTAATCTAGGTTGAGTTTCCCACTGATCTCTAACTAGCAGGGGAGGAAGTGCTACATCACTTCAAACCCATGTGCATCTAGGAGATTTTCACTGCAGAACTGTTGGTCCTAGAGTCTGGAGGAGGCAGAAGCAGCTGCCTGATCTCTGGGCTGGTTTCTGCCTTGTATGATAGACAACTTCATGGTTAGGGTAAACGATGTGTAAAAAATGCTTACAACAGCGCCCACCACACAGCGAATAGACATAGTTCCTGACTCAACTATGGCTCAGCCTACAGATGTTGGACTTGACGATGGTACAAAAGCGATGTGCGTCCAGTACTGTGAATGTTGCATCTGGATCTTTTCCCTGCATCAGGCTATGTGCTACTTTCTCCTCTAATGATGCTGAAGGCGGGAGCCACCCAGTTATCCATGTGATCACCAGGCAAAAGTCGCCACACTGTGGCAGGTGTGTTCAACTTTTCAGTGCAGAAAGGCAAGGTCGTCCTCTTCCAAGCCCATACTTAGAAATTTGCAACTTAGTTATAAAGTAAATCTCATGGGGTTAAGTTTACCGTTTCGTCTTGAGCTCACACCTGTAGCACTGTGTTGCAAAACTCTGGTACTCATATTGAATGCATTTGGACATAACAGCATCTTCAGATTGCAATGGGTGTATCAGAGAATAACCTCATCCTGAGAATAGGAGAGTCTGCCTGTGTTTGCTAAACACGTCCATTAAAAAAGGACATCTTCCTGTCCCCAGGCTGGACAGCCCCACTAAAGACCAAGAGTGCTGTTTGTTCACAGAATCAACCTTACAAAGCCACCATCTGTGACCTGGGACCATTGACTTGGCTGTTTCATACAACAGCACCCTAGTGTCTCTCAGTCTTTTCTTTATTCTCTTGTTCTCCCCCTCCCCTCCCTCTCTCCCTCTGTCTCTCTCTCCTTTCCCTTTCCCCTTTCTCTCTATGTCTCTGTCTGTCTGTCTGTCTGTCTGTGTATATGTGTCTGTGTGTGTGTGATGTAGTCCAGGCTAGCCTCAAGCTTGCTATGTAGCTGAGGATGATCTTGAACTCCTGATCCTCCTACCTCCACTTCCTGTGGGATTGCAGCCGTTCCCTGTCACAACCAATTTTACCCTGCACCAAGAGTCAAACAGGGCTTTACTCGTGCCAGGCAAGGACTCTACCAACTGAACCACGTCCAAGCCCCTCTTTGGATTTCACAACAGGCATTTGTGTTTATGGAGTGTGCCTGCGTGTTCAGATATTACACTGGGAACCTTGCTAGGAGCCTAAGTGGATGGCGTGCTTTAGTGAACGTCTCTCGTGACTTAATCTTTTTCCTTTGTCTTCTTCTTCCAGCCCAAGCTTTTGGCCAAGGAGCTTCTTGACCTCGTGGCATCTCATTTTAACCTGAAGGAAAAGGAATACTTTGGAATAGCATTCACGGACGAGACGTAAGTGCTGTCCAGAGCCCACACAAAAGAGCAGGATGGGAAACTGCCCTCCCTCAGCTGTGACAGCAAAATGAGCTGCAGGTCACTCGGGTCCCGTGGGGGCTAGGGGTTAGTCCAAGTTCACCATCTGAATTTCAAAAGCCGGTGATCATGCCTGGAGCAGCCAAAGGATATAATTAGACAAATGCTAATATTATGAAATTATTAGGTCAGCGTTCTTATAATCAAGTAGATTCGTGTTCAGACTGAAATGTTTATTTTTTTTAAGTAGATCTATGTGAGTTTGGTTTTCATTAAGGTTAAATGAAAACTTCTGGAAAGTAAATGTTTCTCTCCAATATTGGAGAAACAATAACAGGAAGTGAAGTTGATGATAAATTCAGGGTGAAAAATGATAGCTGGGCAGTTTCACATTCTAAGCTGAAATAGAGAATACAAAATCAAAGTTCATATCCCCCATCTGATGTAAAGTTTGCTTTCAGCAGTTTGGGTCATGTTTTATAATGAAAGAAGGGATAGGCTCGTTGAATTATTTTCTTTCCTCTTAGTATATTGTTGCCAAAAGACTTCGGTGAAGATCAGTCCATGCTTAGATAAGAATAAGCTAAGGCCTGGGGATGAAGTTGAGGGGTGAGGTACTTTCCTGGACGTGTGTGGCCCTTGGTTCTGCTGTAACAGGGGTGTCTGTGATTGCCTATGGATGCCGACAATTCCGTGACACAAACAATTGAAATGAGTGGGACCAGGAAAGACAGATCAAACCACAGAGAAAGGGAAAGCAACAGCTATGTGCATTCAGGTCGGGAGAAGCCCAAGGATGGAGGTCTATTAAACAGAGGCCAGTTCCTGGGCCCCCCTTCCCCCACCATTGGGCCTGTCTAGATACCCACCCCCATGTCTTCCCACAGTTTCTCCTCTGAATATTCTCTGGGAACAAGAAGTAGCTGTCTCGGAGAGCCTGCCCTCACTTTCCCTGTCTGCCCATGTTCCTCAAACTCTGCTTCTGTATCCCCTGCACCAGGAAATAAAACAAAACAAAATAATGACCTACTTTTAACAAATGTTCCCTAAGAGGTCTCCTCTGTGTGTGTATTCATGTCCACACACACCCCCAAACGTATCTTTGAAATATAGATACGTTTCCTAAAATGCTCAAAAGTCAGGGTGAGGTCAGTGGCTGGGTAGGACAGCAGGGTTCAACCCAGACCCCAGGAGTGAGGCGGGACTGTCAAGCTAGGATGGGTTCTAAAACAAGACTAGACAACTTCTGTGCTGGTCAGTGGGAGAGTGGACATATGTATCTGTATATGACTGTGGTTGACCTTGGAAATCAATGAGTTGTCCACGCACAAGCATGAGGGCCTAACTTCAATCTACAGAACTTGGGCTTAGGGGACACATCTGCAACCCCAGCATGGTGAAGGTGCAGATGTTACGGATGCTCTCGGCCAAGAATCAGCTGTGCACTCAGAGAGACAAGTGAGCTCTTCTTTGTTTAGGAGGAGGCAGGATTCCAGGCTAATGCTTTGGAAAAGCCTAGCTGCCTCCACAGTTTCCTACAGCTTTTGTAGGAATAGAATGGCCACCTGAGGATGGTCTTCAGTCTCCTACCCACCAAAAGGAACTTCTGCCACAGTTTGCAAGCTCAGAGCAATAGAAATGACAGGCATGAACATTTTACAGATAGAAGTTTTGCACACAAGCATTTGAAATGGCAATTTAAAAATAGCCTTTCTTGCTAGCTATACTGGTGCACGCCTATAATCCCAGCACTTGGGAGGCAGAGACAGGCGGATCTCTGAGTTCCAAGCCAGTCAGTGCTACCTAGAGAGGCCCTGTCTCAAAAACGGAAAAGCTAACAACCAACATCTGCCAGTTGTCAGTTACAGTGACAGTCACCTGTAACTCCAGCTCCAGGCGTTCTGACCAATACAGACATCCACAGCCATACGCACATGAAAATAATAAATCAATAAAACTTTCCGGAAGAAAGGGAAAAGTGAACAGTAACTGAGTAAGAAAACACAAGGCTATTCTCTGATTTCATGCATGCACACACGCAGCACACCTGTGCACACGCACACACGTGCACCCCACACACATGACGTTTGTGGCAGGGGTGTACAGAAGCAGTGGAAAGGGCAAAGCATCAGCTTCCTCGCATGGGAATGAGGTCAGCTCTGGGAATGGAGCCCACGGGGCACTGAGGTGCGAGGCAGGCAGGCCAGCCTTCTCTGGTTTAGAATCACCTCCACCAGCAGGTTGGGAGGTGCAGGCAAGAAAGCCTCTGGTAGGTAATAAAGAAGAATCGCTTCAACAACTGCACATCTAGACAAACTGAGTCTCACAAGCACAGACGTTCTCTACCCTCTCTGTTGAGAAGCCCCATTCACCCCCTAATTACTCTCTGTGCCGTCCCCACTGATTAGAAGGAAACCGTAAGCCTCAATTAATCATAGGCTCATTGTTCCCATTTCCCAAGTAAGTTTACTCAATTCAAAGAGTCCATGAACTCTGGACAGTCCCAATTAGACCTCCCTTCAGAGTCAGCAAGAGTCAAAGAATGAACATTTTATCTTGGACCAGAAGGAAGAAGTTGTCTGTGTGCTGAGGGTTACAGACCACAGCCCTGATGGCCCTAGCCAAGAGCAATGATTGGAGGGATGAAAGGATAGAAAGCCAGTCTTTCCCCGAGGGAAGAGGAGGACGAAAACCACACATCAAAGGCAGGAGGTGCACACCCTTGAGTCTAATGGGCCGTCCTATAGGCCTATGCAGTTGGGAGCTGAGCTCTCCTGATTCTCTGGATTATCTGATTATCTGGGCCTCTGTGGTAATCAGAACATTTCTCCTTTTCCTTTTGAGAAAGGGAAGAACAAAGGTTGCCCTTTGAACCTTGTGCCTGGAGGTGTGACCTGCTCTGGGGTTGGTGATTACTATGTCCAAAAGTATACCAGTTTTTCCTCTGCCTCTGCATGCCAAGTAACACTAACATGGCATCTCCCACCGTGTGTGTGTGTGTGTGTGTGTGTGTGTGTGTGTGTGTGCGCGCGCGCGCGCTCTGGTGTGTGCATGTGTGTATGTGTGTTTGCTGGAAACCAAACTCAGCACCTCGTGCACAATTACTGTAACAGCTGAGCTACATCCTCATTTCAACATGAAATTTTTTAATAACTATATTCACATCGGACATATGTGCCCCCAGGATGTTTGTACATATGTGAGTGTGCACATACTATACTTTGTTTTACACACACACATACACAAAGCTACAGTAGTATTGTCATTGGTCTGTGGCAGCTTGTGGTAAAATATGTGAATCTGCCTATTACCTAACTCAATTCCAGCAAGATTCAGACATGCAAAGTGGGTGCAAGCTGCAAGCCACTCTGTGTTAGGTGTCACTTGGTGTGGAGAGACAGGAGAAGCTGAGTTAGTGCTTCAGGGCAAAGGAATCACCAGCCCAGAGCAGATAATATCCCCATGCATAAGTTCAAGGGGTAGCACTGACCCTCCCTGGAGCAGCGGGGGTGTCTAGTAGAATATATAATTCCTAGGGAGAAGTTGTCTGCCAACCTTCAGTGTTAATTCTGACATCTTGTGGGGCCTAGATGGAACCCTGAGGAAAAGAAGGAAGGGAAGGAGGAAGGGAGGGAGGGAGGGAAGGAGGAAGGAAGGAAATAAGTAAGTAAATAAATAAATGCAGGCAGGAAATGGGAAGTTTCCCTAGCCTTCTGTCCCCACATCATTGGTATTTATTTACAAAGTCTGAGTCAGCAATATAAAACTTATGCCCACAAACACTGAATGTTGCTGGCAAACAGTTTTTACAGCATTGATATTTTATTTGAAGCCTTTTCTTTGAAAATAATTATAAAGAGTCACAAAGATAGAACAGACTACCTTCACCTTCCATGCAGCTTTGCCCCACGTCAGCGTCTTGGGAATTGATGATGTCACACCACTGCTAGATGAACTAAGCCATGGGGGCTCCTCGAATATCACGGGGTTGCCTAGGAGGTTATTTCCCCTGCTCTAGAATTCAATTGCACTTAGTAACTTTTGATTTGCACCAACTCTGTCCAAATAAAGAGAGCTGCAGGTGGTGTTCAGCTTTCAGTGTTCCCAGTTGTGATGAACTTGGCAAGTGAGGGCAGTTTGGACAGCTTTGGACTTTCTGAAGCAAAGGCCCTGGGAGAAATTTGATCTTTAAATAATGCTGTAAAAATTAGACGTATTTGCGTCTGTGTGTGAGTGCACGTGTGTGTGTGTGTGTGTGTGTGTGTGTGTGTGTGTGTGTGAATATTTTCCTGCATTTGTGTATGTATGCCACATGCCTTGAAGAACTGGAGTTACAGATAGTTATGAGCAAACGTGTGTGTGCTGAAAAACAAACCTGGGCCTCTGAAAGAGTCACACGTGTTCTTAGCCACTTTCCCACCTCTCCAGCCTAGAAAGCTTACTGACGCGTGGCTGGAGCCAGGACTCCTTCCCATATTGGCGAGATAGTGGAAGGACCCAGGCACTTTAAATTGAGTTGTTCTTTTCTTCAGAGATCTCCAGTCTGTTCTGATGTACACAGCCAAGTTCAAAAGTCCTGTTCCAGGACCTCGAATGTCAGAATTTTTCATCCTGTCCCCTTAACCCAGATCCAAGAATGACCAGTTCTACTTGGTCTTAGACTACCAGGGACCAATAGCGACTGGCATATGCCAGGGGTCTAAGACCTTGAAGAAGGGCTGCCTTCCAGGCACCATTTCTAACAGTTTGAGAATCAGCTCCTGAGTTCAGATTTAGTATTCCCATATGTATAGAGACTGTAAACTGGGGGATGAAGACAGGAAGGCCAGCGGTTTAGCGTGAGTACTTTCCCAGCATGCTCAAGGCTATGGGCTTATGGAGCACCACAAAGAAGAAACTGGATAGAAGAAAGAAACTGGAAAGAAGAAACTGTTTAGCATAACTGAGATTTTCATCCACCCAACATGGCTTCCGCTTAGAGAGAGTAATTTTTACATTTTATTTTTTAAATACTTGCATTACTATTTTAACTCTCAAAATTTTAATATTTTTAAAATTGTTTTTATTGAGCAATATATTTTTCTCCGCTCCCCTCCCTTCCTCTCCCTTCTCCTTCTACCCTCTTCCATGATCCCCATGCTCCCTATTTACTCAGGAGATCTTGTCTTTTTCTACTTCCCATGTGGATTAGATCCACGTATGTCTCCCTTTGTTGTCTAGATTCTATGGGATTATGAATTGTAGGCTGGTTTTTCTTTGCTTTATGTCTAAAAGCCACTTATGAATGAGTACATATGATATTTGTCTTTCTGGGTCTGGGTTACCTCACTCAATATGATGTTTTCTAGATCCACCTATTCAAATTTTAAGATGTCATTTTTCTTTTCCACTCTGAAGTACTCCATTGTGTAAATGTACGACATTTTCCTTATTCATTCTTCAGTCCAGGGGCATTTAGGTTGTTTCCAGGTTCTAGCTATTACAAATAATGCTGCCATGAACGCAGTTGAGCACATTTCCTCGTGGTATGATTGACCATCCTTTGATTATATACCCAAAAGTGGTATTGCTGGGTCTTGAAGTAGGTTGTTTCCTAATTTTCTAAAAAATAGCCATAATGAAATCCAAAGCGACTGTACGAGTTTACACTCCCACTAGCAATGGAAAAGTGTTTCCTTTACCCCACAACCTCTCCAGCATAAGTTTTCAACAGTATTTTTTATCTTGGCCATTCCTACAGGTGTAAGATGGAATCTCAGAGCTGTTTTGATTTGCATTTCTCTGATGGCTAAGAATGTTGAGCATTTCTTTAAGTGTCTTTCAGCCATTTCAGATTCCTCTGTTGAGAGTTCTCTGTTTAGGTCTGTACCCTATTTTCTACTGGATTATTTGTTCTTTTGATGATCAATTTCTTGAGTTTTTTGTATATTTTGGAGATGAGCCCTCTGTCTGATGTGGGGCTGGTGAAGTCCCATTTTGTAGGCTGCTGTTTTTGTCTTGGTGACCAATGTTCTTTGCTTTACAGAAGCTTCTCAGTTAGTGTCAGAAGGTCCCATTTATTAATTGTTTCTCTCAGTGTCTGTGCTACTGGGGCTATATTTTGGAAGTGATCTCCTGTGCCAATGCGTTGAAAGTTGGAAGTGTCCTTCTAACTTTCTCTTCTATGAAGTTCAGTGTGGTTGGTTTTAAGTTAATAACTGAGAGAAGACAAAGGATTCCCCCCCAAAAGCCAAACACTAAATAAGTTCAGTCAAAATAAGCAATCAAACATACCGCAAGTTGAAGTGATGATTGTCACTGCAATTAAGTTTCTGTCTCCTGTTCCCAATCTTGTGACTTGCTCATCAGATGGTATAATTGAATATCCATGTCTTCAGGAAAAGGAAAACTTTTAAGGGGTGTTTAGACATTTGAGGGACAAAGCAGGTTAGCCATTATTGTGCAAGCGCAATTAGAATGTCCTTTCCCATGCCTGTTAAGAAAATGAGAGGCTCTCGCCCTATGTTTTCATCCGAGACTTACATTTCTTCTCTTCCACAAATGCTTGCGTAGAAAAGTTTGCTTACGCTTTAGAGGGGCCACGGGCACCACGAGGCTACAGTCCTAGTTTGAGAACATAAAAGGTCAACTAAGGAGTATTACTTTCCACTTCCTGTATCGGCGTTTCTTCTGTATGTGTATCTGTGTGTGCATGTGTGTGTCTGTGTAAGCCAAGAGACAATCTCAGGAACATTATCCCCCTGCTTTGATCCAAGTGTCATTGGCCTGAAGCTTACCAATTAGGCAAGAATAAATATCTAGCAATGCTCAGGGACCCTGCAGCCTCTGCCTCCCCTCAAAAGCTGGGGTTCCAAGAGCACCCCATCACACCTGCCTTTTTCTGTGGGTGCTATGGGTCAGACTTGGCCCTCATGTGGGTGGCAAGCATTTTATCAACTAAGCCACGTCTGAGTGCCTGTGTCACAGTTAGCTGAACTGCTTCATTGATGCAGGTTCAGGAGTCAGATTTAGCTCAATAATGAATGGCTTGTTGGCTGCACACCTGTGACCCATCGCCAGGCATGCTGGGTCATAAAGTGTGCCCTAGTCTGCAGTGCTCTGTGTCCCTCCTCACACAGGATGCATGGCATTGGCTGAGGCATCTGCAGAGAACCTAGAAGAAGTCACATGTATATCTACTACTATTTAAAAACAAAGTTCCAAAGCAGTTTCTTATCTTGGGAACAAGAACCAGCAGTAGCAGCTCTGGGAACATAATTTACTTAGAACTGAGCTTGGGGTTTCCACCCATTAACTACCAGACAGCAGGACAGCGAAAGTCAGTGGCTCCAGCCTGCCATGCCTGGGCTGTCATAGCTGCCTCTGGGAGCTTGACATTTAGTGCTCATGACAGCCTCTGAGACGAGCACACCACTGCCACACATCACAGCAGACAGCAGCACGTTATGTCAAGGGATCAGAGAAGCATTGGCGCGTGACTTTCTGTGTGTGGCACTAAGATAAATAGAGAAGAACGGTGCTGTTCCGGAAGGGGCTAGGCACTTCGGTCCTCCTTGCTGCACCCCCGCCCCCTCCCACCACAGTACAAATGATACTTCAGAGCCTGGGTCTCAGACTGGGTAAGCAGAATGAATTCTTCATACCTGGCGCAGAAGCATTGGCTGTACCTAGTGACAGTCACTGATTTCTAAGAAAATGGATTTCAGGCTGGGAAGATGGTTCAGTGGATAAGGTGCTCATTCCACAAGCATGAGGACCAAAATTGAAATCCCTCAGAGCCCAAGTAAAAATTGGGCAAGCAAGGAGACTTTCTTTATGCTCAGCCCTTGGGAGGCAGGGATAGGGGAACCCTGGGCCAGGTGGCTCACTAGACTAGCTGGAATCAGCAAGCTCTGAGTTCAGCTAGAGATCCTGTCTCAATGAAGTGGGAGTCTGAGTTCAGCTAGAAATCCTGTCTCAATAAAGTGGGAGGACTTAAGGAAGACATCTGACATATGCTTTGGACATGCATATATACACATACATGAATGTTAACCCACACACGTGAGCTCACATATATGCATGAGAACACATATGCATAAAGAATATGGCTCTCTGGGACACATTGTAAAATTGATGCAATTGTCTTCTTTTTTAAGAAAGATTTATGTGTTATGTATTTAGTGTTTTGCCTGCATGCGTGCTTACACACCAGAAGAGGGCACCAGATCTCATTATTGACGGTTGTGGGCCACCATGTGGTTGCCTGGAGTTGAACTCAGGACCTCTGAACAAAGCAGCCATTGCTCTTAACCTCTGAGCCATCTCACCAGCCCTGCATTTGTTTCCTTAACACAACAATGAAATTGTTTAGTGTCTACTGTTAGCCCTGGGAGATGCAGAGACAACGGGCCTTTGGCTCCTGTCAGTCCCTCTCTTGTATTTAGGAGATATCATAAACCAAATCTAAGAGGCTGCAGAGGTGGCTCATGGGAATGCAAATATGAAGGCCAGAGTTCAGATTCCCCAGTACACATGTGAATACTGGGCAGCCATCAAGGTTCACCGATAATCCAAGGTGATTGGGGGAGGGGGAGGGATATGGGAGGCAGTGGCTGGGAAGAGACAGAAATCTTTAATAAATAAATAAATTTAAAAAAAAAAAGAAGTGGAGCTAGGATCCTTGAAGCAAGCTGACTAGCTAAACTAGGCCAAGTACTGAGCTCTGGATGCAAGTGGGAGACCCTGTTGCAGAATAGAAAGGGGCGTATTTAAGGAAGACACCTAACATCAACCTGTGGCCTACACACCCACACATGAGCATGCATTCGTACTACACATGTGTGTAGTACACATGCACTCTTGTACATACACCCCACACACATACATACACAAAAGAAAAAACTTTGGAAGAGTCTTACAACAACATATTGGAGCAAACAATTTTGTACTTTTTTAAACCTTTCATTTAAAACTTCTTCCATTCAGCTTCATTATGCTAAGGCTCACCTATGTCACTGCTTACAGCGGCAGCACTTTCTCTTCATCGCTGTATAGTATTCCGTTTGGGCGCTATACCGTCATTCACTCATTCTTCTGTGGGTAAAACCCTGGGATAGGTTTGGGCCATGCTAGAGTCTTTTCATATACAGTACCTGTGAACGCGTGTGGAAGAGGCCTTGTGTCGACAAATGCCTCCTTTTGTAGAGAGGAAGGGTGAGCCCTAGAAATGGGGTGATGGCTTGATCCTGTGTAGGTTTATGTTTAAGAAAGTGTGGTTCAAGCCGGGCGGTGGTGGCGCACGCCTTTAATCCCAGCACTCGGGAGGCAGAGGCAGGCGGATCTCTGTGAGTTCGAGGCCAGCCTGGTCTAGAAGAGCTAGTTCCAGGACAGGAACCAAAAGCTATGGAGAAACCCAGTCTCGAAAATCCAAAAAAAAGAAAAGAAAAGAAAGTGTGGTTCAGGGGCTGGAGAGATGGCTCAGAGGTTAAGAGCATTGCCTGCTTTCCAAAGGTCATGAGTTCAATTTCCAGCAACCATCTGTAATGGGGTCTGGTGCCCTCTTCTGGCCTGCAGGCATACACACAGACAGAATATTGTATACATAATAATTAAATAAATAGTTTACTATCATAAAAAAAAGAAAGTGTGGTTCATATGGCAGCCCAACTGCTTCCAGTAGGACGATGTGAGGATTGTTAGCATGTTATTAAGGCGTGTTCTGAATTCTATAGAAAAAGTACTTACCCCAAGGAGTGGGGAGGGAACTGAGGCCAAGAGAGAGAGCTGTGGTTATAGGAAACAGGCATCACCTCTCATCTTGGCTTCATGATTTATGTCCTGTCCCCGCCAGACAGCATTTTCTCAGCACTCTTTCCCCAAGAGAATCCCTGAGTGTTCATCCATTACTGAAATACCAGGAAGGACTCAAGATCCCCTGCATGCCTACAACCCAGTGGGTTCTGCTCTGCAGAGACCCTCATCTCTGAAGACCTGCACAGTCCAACAACCTAACCAGCTGCCTCTCCTTTCTCCAGGGGACACTTGAACTGGCTTCAACTAGATCGGAGAGTCCTGGAGCACGACTTCCCCAAAAAGTCTGGACCTGTTGTTCTGTACTTCTGTGTAAGGTAGGCACTCCTGGAATCCCTGCTTTGGCTTCTGTGTTCTTTATCAGAAAAGTCTGGAAGGATGAAGAGACTCAAAGGAAGAGGGAGATCAAGTATCTCTTGGTCTGTGGTTAGGGACAAAGGTCAGAGCACAACTACATTCTGAGAAGATGAAAAGTCAGGTATGACTTCTCTGGGCCCATCAGTGTGTGCAGTGGCCACAGGTTTGCATGTCTGTGTGAGGATATATGTGGAGTGAAGATAAAGTTTATTTGGGGGGAGCAGAGGGAGAGAGTCACACATCTCAAAGTAAACTGAGTCTTGTATCGTGTCACAAGTCCTGGGATTTGTTCTGGTGCCACGTGAAGCTCCATAAGAAGCTTCTGTGACTGTTGCTTCTGTCCTAAGTGCTACTGGGGTCCCTTGAAATGTACGGATTTATCTCAGATAGGACTGGTTGAAATGCCCTTCTGGCAAGGAAGGATAAAGTGATCAGAAAATGTCAGAGGGCTGAGGAGATGGATCAGTGAATGAAGCACTTGCAGCTTAAGCTTGAGGACCAGAGTTCAAATCCCCAGTGTGTGTGTGTGTGTGTGTGTGTGTGTGTGTGTG
>NC_022018.1:21989078-22000333 GCF_000317375.1 Microtus ochrogaster
GAGAGAGAGAGAGAGAGAGAGAGAGAGAGAGAGAGAGAGAGAGAGAGAGAGAGAGACTTGCCTATAGTACAAGTGCTCAAGAGGCCGAGGCAGGGAGTCCCTGGGCCAAGCTGGCTAGTTAGACTTGCTGAATTAGTGAATTCTGAGATCAACACAGTAAATAAAGAGGAGAGCAATCAAGGAAGATACCCGAGGTCAACCTCTGGCCCCCACCTTCGTGGACACATGCAAACATGCAAACATTCATGCACGCATGCAAAAGGAAAAATACAGTGTGCGCTTCCCTATTTGAACAGATTTCACTTGACGTAACGTGGGAATTGTATTTGTGATGTAGTGACGTGATTTGTGTGTGTGTGTGTGTTTACATGTATGCATGTGCACGTAGAAACCAGAAAACAACCTCATGCATCATTCCTTGGGCACTATTCACCTTACAATCTCTCAGTGGCTGGGATTTGCAAAGCAGGCCAAGCTGACCAGCCGGCAAGCCCCAGGGAACCACCTGTCTCTGCTTCCCAGTGTTGAGTTACAAAAATGTGCCACTATGCCTGGATTTTTTAAAATGTGAGTTTTGGAGTTCACACTTAGGTTTTCCTGCTTACAAAGCCAGCACCTTGTTGATTGCATTCCCTTCCCAGCCCCATGACTGAACACTTGTTTTTTTATTTTATCATTGTTGCTGTATGTGTGATCTTGATGTGTATGTGTGAACACATACACGCCACCGCGTGCATGCGGAGGTAGAGGACAACTTTTTGGAATTGATTCTCTTCTTCCAACTTTATGTTGTTTCCAGGGAGCAAGCTTGACAAGTGTTTTCAACAGGCTTCTCTCCTGCCCCTAATAGAGGGCTTTTTAGGTTTAACCATTGCCCTGTCCTCTGAAGACCCTAGGACTGGTCACATCTGTTAGCAAAGGGGTGTAGCAGGCCAGAGAAGAGTTAAAATGCAAAGGAGCAGCACAGTCAGGAGCTAGAGCTCCCAGGCACACGACCCTGAGCACCCAACTTAGAGCCATCAACGTTCCTGCAGAGATAGGAAGGGCTGGGTTTGTTTTAATTTCTTCTTCTGGTACTGCGGTTGAACCCAGGACCTTGAGCTTGCTGCATCCTCAGTTTTCACATGCAAAACGGCCACTTTGTGAAGTCTACAGGCCCTGCTCCTCTTAAACACACTCATGAAAACCAGGAGTGGGATGCAAGGGGCTTGAACTCATCTCTCCATGAAGAGCGCAGGGCTACGGTTCTAGACTTGGCGGTCCTGACTCACAACCAGCATTCAGCAAGTCTCAAGCAAAAGCGCTAAAAGGTCCATTTAACAGGCTGGAGTGTGTGTCTTTACCTCAGCTGGTGGAGTAAATTTCAACTTGCGGTTAATGCCTTTTTGATTTGCTTAACAGCTGCAGGGATATCAGAGCTAATCTCAGCTATTTCCATTACTGATGGGAATGATTTCAATGCCATATTCTCTCTAATGGTGTCTCAGATGAATGGGAAATGACCTTATAAAACAAAGACTAACAATTCCAGTGAGGGGGAAGATAGAAGTAGGCAAGAGTTGGTTCATTAACCTATAATCGTAGGTGGAGGCATATTCTTGGCCACATATTGGGTGCCCCCTCCTTCGCACAGCTTTTTTTTTTGCCATAATTGAGATTTTATTGTTTGTGCTGAGAGTTGGTACAAAGACATTTCAATTTATGTACAGCTTATTATTGCCATTGTTATTATCAGTGTGTGTGTGTGTGTGTGTGTGTGTGTGTGTGTGTGTGTGTGTGTGTGTGCGTGCTTGTATGTCACAGTGCATATATGGTCAGAGGTCAGAGGGCAGCTTTGTGGAGTCACTTCTAGGGCTCAGTCTCAGGTTGCCATACGTGTTCAGCATAGCACTTTCTTCGTCAAGCCATTTGCCTGGCCCAATCTGTGTACAATTGCTAACATATGTCCTAGAAATCTGTGTATTGTGATTCGTTTTGAAATAATTATTCCAGCTCCCAATCTGGAGAATAATTTTCCCAAAGCAGCTCTTCTAGTTCAAAAGGTCTTCAGACATTGATGAGCTGTATGTATGTCCGACCAACCTACAGCTTACTGTCACACAATATGCATTCAAATTGTCAATCTTTCAAGCACCTTAACATTATTAAAAACCTAGCTGGCATATGGAGAGCCATAGTTCTTTATAGAAACCGCACAGTTCTGACATGGCAACAGTCACGGAACACTGTAGAAAAAGGATTTAAAGTGTTCAAGCCCTATCAGATGCACAACCAGGACTCCTAATTGTCATTTGATATGCTTGCGATTACACGCTTTGAAACTGGGCCCCATCCCTAGAATGATAAACTCACCCCAATATAGCATTATTTCTATTGTACCAAGATATAAGCAATTAATAAATTATTTCATTTTCTTAAAAAAAAGAAAAAGAAATGTTTATGATTGGTCATGCATTTAATCCCAGTACTAGGAAGGCAGAGGCAAGTAAGTCTCTTTGGGTTCAAGGCCAACCTGGTCTACACAAGTTTCTAGGCTAGCCAAGGTTACATATGGTCTGTCTCAAAGTGGGGGATATGTGTATGGTTAAGGAGATAGCTCAGTCAATAAAGCTTATAGGACCTACCCAAGTTAGATTCCCAGAATTCTTCTTTAAAAAAAAAAAAAGCATGATAGCACATGCCTGTAAGCCCAGCACTACAGAGGAAGACACGGGGAACCCCTGGGATCTCCAACCAGTCAGACAGCCTACTTGATGATTTCCAGACCAGTTTCAAAAACTGAGGTTGGCAGCTCCTGAGGAATGACACTGGAAGGTGACCTCTGGCCCGCAAACACACATGCACATATGAACAGTCACACGAACATACACAACAAGTCATGTACACTTTAAAACTAGGGTAAGGTCAACATTATTAAGGAGGAAAAAACATTATGCAATGGCATTTTCCAAGTTCACAGACCCCAGTCATCTGTAGGTTTGGGGACTCAAACCCCGGTAGCAAAGCATTGAGTTTTGAGGTCCCTTAGGGTGTCCTACATTTTCAGGTTACCCTCAAGCTATTTTCTCTTCCTAAACCCAGTGACAAGGAAGCTGGAAACACTGAGTAGGTGCCAGCAGCAGAAAGAACTGGAAGTCAGACTGGCCAAAGGCTACACTGTATCCACTCTGGATCTACAGCTGGAAATGACGCTCCTGCCAAGGGCACTTTCAGTTGGCCTTGGCAAGAATCTCAGGGAATACTTCTTAGATGGAAATTCCCAATGGGAGTTTGGTGGTTCATACCTGTAATCCTAGCACTAGGGAAGCTAAGGCAGGAGGATTGTTTTGAGATCAAGGCCATCCTGAGCTACAGTGTGAGACTGGGTCTCAGAAAAATAATTCAGACTGGTGCAGGTGATTCCGTGGGTGAACAGCTCTCTGGGCAAACATGGAAACTGAGTTCAGACCCCAGTATCCATTGACAAGCCCTATATGACTTAGCTCTGAGGACAGGGGCAGGCGCAGGTGGCTCTGGGGACCTGCGAACTGAAATGGCAAGTATCAGGTTCAGTGAGAGACTCTGTCCAAAAATGAAGTAGAAAAAGGCGGATCTCTGTGAGTTCGAGACCAGCCTGGTCTACAGAGCTAGTTCCAGGACAGGCTCCAAAGCCACAGAGAAACCCTGTCTCGAAAAACCAAAAAAAAAAAAAAAAAAAGTGATTGAGGAAGATACGTGGAGGTGACTGCTGGCCTGCATGAATGCTCACATGGGTAAATACACACATGTGCACATATGAACCCACATGCAAAGAATTATTTTCCTCTCCAAATTCCACTTAGGATCAACCCTTTTCTCCTTCCTCTCTCTCTCTCTCTCTCTCTCTCTCTCTCTCTCTCTGTCTCTGTGTATGTGTGTGTGTAGTGTGTGTATGTGTGTGTGGTGGGAGGGGGTAGGGGGCGTCTGTATACACACCACATTCAGTGCAGTGCTCCCAGGGGCAGGAAGAAGGCTTTGGATCCCTTGGATCTGGAGTTACAGGCAGTTGTGAGCTACCTGATATTGGTACTAAGAACCAAAGCTGGGTTCTCTGTAAAAGCAAGTGCTCTCAACCACAGAGCCATCCTGTCAACCCTTCACCGCTAGTCCTGTATACATACAGTCCTGCATGCAGAAGAATTCCTCTCTTTCTAGTTCCTATGGAAATGCGTTTCTGAAAGATGCCATGTTTCTATATTTGGTTTCCTCCTAGTGCTTCGAACTCATCAGGTCCAAAGAATATATACTTGGCCCACTCCTCCTCTCTTCTCCCCTAAGCTTCGGTGGTCCCACGGAGTCTGTGATGCTATTATTCATCCTCTTGCATGGACTGCAAGTCCTGAGCTCCCCCGCTCCTCTTCCTGGCTTTACGTACATGGGTTATCTATTGCGAAATCTCTTGACACCCTTCCCTCTCCTCTGTCCTCCCTGAACTCAGGCCCTGTCTGCTGTCACATCAGCTCTTGCATCAGTGTCTCCAGGTGGCTGTCACCTTGGCACTGGCCATGGGAGTCTACACACATGCTGTGATCTGAGCTCCGGCTTTTCAGCCCTGCCCACACAGCACCCTAACAAACCCAGCCATGTATGCTCCCTGAGAGAGAAGGCGGATTCTCCCCGAGGTGAGCTGCACCTAAAAACTCCTTTGTGCTTTAATGCTTTCCTAACGATGCCCCCATCGCTGGAAGAAGACGCTGTCACTTAGGATTTGTCAGAGAAAACAAAAGCCAACGTGAGTGCACCCCATCGGCCTACTTCTTTTTCACAGACTCGATTATATCAGCTTCAGCTTCGTAGATTCCTCTAGCCTCTGCTGTACACACATAAACGTGCACATGTACAATGCATACACATAAACAAAAACATACACACATGCAAAACACACATATAGATAAACAGATAGATGCATATACCCACATATACACATACATATCTACAAACATATAAATACATATGCATACAGGCACATTATATATACACATATATATGTTGTGCAGACACATGCATTACACACATGTACACACACATACACACATCCCTCAGAAGAAGAGTTACTCTTACTTCATCATCCAGTAATACAGAAGTCACACGTGCTTCCGTCCCAGCCCTTCCCCCCCCCAGAGATCTTTATCTCTCAGCTACTTCACCCCAGCTTTTTCCTCTTCAAGACCACATGCTACCTCAGTACCTGAGGAAATACTCTTGTGTGGTGCACCCACCTTTGCTCTCTCTCTACTTGGCTCATATAACTGCTCAGCAAGATGGGTCTCTGCTTTCTCCCCTTCCCG
Source organism: Microtus ochrogaster (assembly GCF_000317375.1). NCBI lineage: Eukaryota > Metazoa > Chordata > Mammalia > Rodentia > Cricetidae > Microtus > Microtus ochrogaster. Next base: position 21,994,385 of record NC_022018.1, read on the forward strand.
TTTGTAGCCATCCATCCCTGCTTCCAGTACACCCCGAGATCCCTGGAGGACTCTACCTGCATATTTTAGATGCTCACTCTTTGGTGCCCCTCTGGAGTGGCACTCTGTGGCTCTGGCTGCCGGTGACGATGCCCTTGCTGAGTGTTCAGGTCCGCAGTGCTCTGAGGCTCTGACCGCGATCTGTCCCCTCTGGCTCTACTGTCATTCCTTCATGCTGGTGTTTGCCTCTCTTGTCTTCTCTCCCTCTGCTCTTCCAGCATGTGGGTTCATGCTCACCCCTGGCTGCCAATCCCTTCCCTTCACTGACAGCTCCGATCTCTGGCACCAGGCCTGAACTCTATTCCCACATCCTTTCTGCGACTACAGATACGCACCCAAATGCAGCCTGGACTAATGTCATGTTTCTGCCCCTAACACATGTCATTTAATGGCAACTCGTTATCGCTGTAACTGACACTAACACTCAGGTACCTCCCCAACTCCTCAAGCCAGATCCCTAAGAGTCAACCAACAGCACCTCCTCTCTCCCACCTGTGCCTTTCTTTCTCTTTGCTACTTGTACGATTTCTGCATCTCCGATTTACTCCTCATCTCCCAAGCACACTCCACTGGCTGAATTCAGGCCTCCATAAGCTCCTCCCAGACCTTCAGTCTCTCTAAGCTCTGCCTCTGATCTTCGCCCTCCTCTTTTCTCCCCTGTGTGTTGCCATGAGCGTCTCTCTAGAGGTGCTCAATGCTAATGGTCCCCCATTTTCAGTAGTGTGTTTCTTATGGTCTGCCTACCTCTATCTACCTGTTTGGCTTCACTTTTGTCTGCTCCCCTGATTAAATGCTAATCACTATGTGACCAGCCATTGTTGGCTGTTGTAAGCCAAGTTCAAGCAGCTTGAGACTGAGCCTAATAAGTGGGTCAAGAAAAAAACTTGGAGGAAAATATAGTTATATACCCAAGGAAGTCTATGCATTTTGTTGGCCCAGGTTTGTGCTTGGAATAATTCCTGCAGCACTGTTCCTTGAATAGTATATTCAGCTAAATAACCCCACTTAGCCACTGTGTTTGTAAGAGAATAAATAGATTAGATCCTCTGTGTTCGTAAGAGAATAAATAGATTAGATTCATGTCTTCAAACCTCCAGTTCTATAAACAACAAGCTGAAATAAATGAACAATAGAAAAAGGACAACAAGGGACCACAGGAAACTATTATCTAGACGATGATCCTTTGGCCCTCAGGATGTCTCTTTCCCTGACTGAAACAATAGTTGCTGCTTCCTTGTCCCTCACAAGTACAATGGTGGCATGGATTCTAAATGAGGCACCCAGCTAACCAGACCTTGCCTTAATTCAGCTGGGTGCCCAGTTAAGACGTAAAGCCTCTGAAATTGTAATCATCGGAGGCGCTTGGCTGTAGGAATCCACCGCATGTTCTCATTATTATCGCCCCCATTTTCCCCCTAAAAGTCAGTGTCCAAATGTGACGTTTGTGTTCATTACAGAATGAAACCACTGGCCCATTTAATTAACACTTGCTGTAAATCTTCAGTGAGTCCCAAGTGCCAAGAGGTGGCTGCGAGAGAGGCAGAGGGGCAGGGACCTGGCAGAGACCCGACTCATGTCATCTGACCAGACAGCCCATGCATGTGTTGCCCTCAGAAGCTTGCATGTGCTATAAAGAAGGGGTGTGACTCCCCAAGGTTTCAGGTCTTGATGCACAGCCTTCCAACTGATGAACATGGGGCCCAGACCCCTACCTAGACTGGGATAAAATACTCCGAGCAGGGGCTCCTTTGAGCGACTGGAGTTTGGCGTGGCTCTTACAGACATCTTGGCTAGTTTTGACCTCAGCATGGAGAACTGTTGCTTCCAGCTGAGAAAGAAGCACTGAGATTTATTTCAGTTAAATATGGGAGGTAACTTATCTGAAGATATACACTTAGTGGGCTGGGGAGATGGCTCGGGGGGTGAGGCTGCTGTATAAACTGATGAGACAGCCACTCCAAGGTGTGGTTGGTGGAGGAGGAGGTGTGAGGGAGAAAAGAGCCAGAGGCATCTGGGAGAGTCCAGAGCAGAGAGAGGAAGTGAGTGGTATATTGAACATGGCCAGACTGGACTTGACTGTGAGGGATGGGGAAGAGTAAGCGATAAAGAGAAAAAGAAGGAGAGAGAGAGAGTGGCTGAAATAACAGGAATATAAGGAGAAATGAGTAGCCATGGGAAGGAAGGCCATGAGTTGAAGTATTTTTGTTTTATTGTGTGTTTTGGGTTTTTTGGTGGTTTTTATTGGGGGAAGGAGTGGGTAGCGGGAAGCTGAGAAGAGTCAGGATGCCAGCATGGACTCTGAACTGTGTAACAGATACTTGTGATACTGAGAGAGCCTGGAGGCCAGCATGCGTTTGGAATGCTAATGGGTACCACTGATGGCCACTTGTCCCTTCCAGAGCCAGTGATAAAGGAATTGCTCCTTTGGTAGAGGGAACCAGCTTCACAAGCTCCTGAGAAATGCTGGCTTTTCTCTGACCACCAGAATTTGGGGAAATGGGGTTTCCTTTGGACCTGAAGATGTGAGTTCTAGCTCTGCAACCCACGTGATGGAAGGAGAGAAACAACTGCATCAAGTTTCCCTCTGACTCCACACACACACGTGGCACACATATGCATTTACACACAGCTGTTCATTTTGTTATTCGAATATGATAAAGCCAACAGATCAAGCACTGAAAAATAGCACGTGACAGCCCCAAGAGACGGTGTAATGCCACTTGGAGCTGTATAGGCAGGGGCACCTCGGAGGGCAAGGGAGCAGAGTGTGGAGGGAAAATATAGGCAATATCCTCTATTATGGTTTCTCGGAAATGCAACTGATGAGCTGGGTAAGCAGGCTTGGGATTGGCTAATTTGAATGATTCTGATGTATTTTCAAACCGATGGACTTTCCCACATCATCTTGACTATGTCTCTGAGCAGAAAAGCAGGGGACGTGAGAGGAGAGATGGTGGTAACCTGTAAGAGTCAACAGAGGTGGTGGAGGCATGGCTTTGGGCCGGTCAGTCATGATAGCCATGAATCACTAGCTCTGACTTACTATGAATTGGCTGACTTTGGAGCCAGACACTAGTGCATTGTAAAGATGCGGTTAGAAAAGAACAGACTTCGGGTTTGCCTCACAGACTCTTGCAATGGAGGATCCATCTTTCATTTCCCTGGGATCCCCTAGGAACCCAGAATGTTCTTTGTAAACTGTTTGGGGAAGTGGTTCCTTCCTTATAAGGGCAGTTAAAAAGAAGCAACAGTGCCACCTACTGCCACAGAGGACCACAAACCAGATGCTCATAAAAACAAGGAACCAAAACAATTTTTTTTTTAGAAGAAAAAAAAAATAATCTCAACTTTTCAAGCAAACCATCAACTGTTCCCATTTCCCCAGAAATCTCCTCGGTCTGCTGCCTGCCCATGGTGTGAATGGAGATGTCTCAGGTCTGTTTTTATCCAAGCATGTCACTTTAGCACAGATAGAAAGTTCAGGATGAATTAAATGTCCAAGGTTATGAACAAAAGCATGACAGGCCCAGAGCTTCCAGGATCTTCCGGCTGTTGTCTTGGTGATAAAGGTTAACAGGAGACTGCTTTCCAGTTTCTGTCAAAAGGAGGATTTTTTTCTCCTTCCATCCCAGATTATGCTTGTTATTTCTATAGCCTCCTCGGACTCTCCTGCCAGATAGTAGAGATCTATAAAAACGGATGTAGATGCCAGATTCGGCAATGTTGCCGCCTCATTTACTACAGCACGGGAGGCAGAAGTAGGGTGTTGGAGTCTCGTACAATATTCTTCTGGAGAAAACGGGGGGCTGAGGGTAGGGAGCATGAAGAGCATCCCAGAAGAGCGGCTGGGGGAGGGGGATAAGCAGGAGCTAAGGAAATGGTCTCTGTAGGGTACTCTGAAGCTGAGTGATGAAGGAACAGGAGTCTTGGGGGGAGGCTGGGAGGACTCTCTGTGGTATGGCTCCAACAGAGTCACAGAAGCAGGCTGATCCAAAAGGCCACATGTACACCTTGTCGAGGGGTTTCTCAGCGGACATAAACTTCCAGGAGTGGAGTCTCATATTTGCAAATCCAGTCGTTACCCCACTGTCGCCATGCATCATGTTAAAACAGGACACAGTTAAAGTCACTGTCTAGTTGGACCCTAAGGACCAGAAAAACAACAGGACCCTTCTAAGGCTAACAGTGGCCTTTCCACTATGGAATAATTTGGAGTCTAAATATGTAGAGTCTGAGATAGCTTACTTCTCCAAGCATCTCCATATCTTTATCATGCTTATTCTTCTTCTCTTTTCCCCCAGTTTTCCTCTTCCCTTCTTCCCACTCACTGTTATTCTCACTGCCCTTGCCAAGGAGACTTTGTAAACGATGAGACTTTGGTAACCACCTCCCACGGGCATCCTCCGACTTCCAAGTGTGCACCATGTCAGGTGTGCATGCACAAACACACATACACATCAGACAGAATGTTTTTTGGAAGGAAAGGAGAGTTTCAAGACAGGGTTTCTTGCTCTAACAGTTCTGACTGTCCTGGAACTCACTCTGTAGACCAGGCTGGCCTCAAACTCACTGAGATCCACCTGTCTCTGCCTCCCAAGTGCTGGGATTTAAAGCATGTGTCACCACCACCACCAGGCTCACATATAATTTTTAATTAAAAATTAATAAGCTCAAAGAGATGGCTCAGTGGGCCATCTGCTGCCAAGCATGGCGACCTGAGTTCAATCCCCAGGACCTACACAGTAGGAGAAAATTGACTGTGCAAGTACTCTGAGTTCCATATGCATGTCCGTAAGCACGCTCGCATGTGCGCGCGCGCGCACACACACACACAGAGACAGAGGCAGACACACACACACACACACAATCAAAGCATGAATGTTCAGACTTTAAAATTAAATCACTTAACATAATTTCAAGATGTAAAATCTGCCACTGTGTTTCAGGTTTCCATTCCTAAAGTACTACACATTCTCCTGAGACCATTGCACAACCTACGACTTCAGGGCCCCACCATCTAAAACACCTGCTCCCAAAGCTGCGGGCAGGAGCTAAGGGGACAGGGCAGCTAGAGATCAACCAGCCCCCTCTCATAGGCTTTGCAAGTGAGGACCAGTTTTTAATCCTTTGGAATTTTGCACCTCTGACTTTGTGGCAAACTGTCATTGTCTATTGATGGAGGCAACCTGCACATCTCTGCGTGACACGTGACACCAGGGTCACTAGCACATGTCCCTGAATCTGCACTGCAGTCACCACAGAAGGCTCTTCACGCATTTGACGACATCACTCACTTAGTGTCTGGGCAAGAGGGCTGTGAGCCTGGCCTGCCTAGCCTGGGTCCATCACTTGTGAGGAGGGATTTTTGCTGTTTTGTTTCTTGAGACAAGGTTTAGCGTGGCCTAGACTGGCCTCAAACTCTTGCTAGGTAGCTAAGGATGGCTTTGAATTCCCATTCCTTCTGCTTGGAACTCCCATAGTGGGGTTACAGGTGTGTACACGAAATACAGTTTTGGATTGCTGCTGCAGTGGAGAAGGCAGTGGCAGGTGGTGGTGCATGTTTTAGTTAAAATTTAATCCTAGTATCTAAACATAAAAAGACTTCTTCCATGAGATCCATTGAGTCCCACTCTGCTCCTCCTTCTTCTGCTCCTTCCATTCCTTCCCCTCCTCTCAGTCCTCCTCCCTTTACAGTTGAAGAAAGAGAATCTCAGTACAGTTATGTGACATGTCCTAAGTGTGTGAGATTAGATCCCTGGTCCTTGGCTTCCTCCCCAGAATCCCTATCAGAGTGTGTCGTGGTGATGAATGGCCATAGCATCATCATCATCTTCTTCTTCTTCTTCTTCTTCTTCTTCTTCTTCTTCTTCTTCTTCTTCTTCTTCTTCTTCTTCTTCTTCTTCTTCTTCT
>NC_022018.1:22000435-22007825 GCF_000317375.1 Microtus ochrogaster
TCCTCCTCCTCCTCCTCTTCCTCTTCTTCTTTTGTCCACTTCTCCCTCTGCATCCTCCTGTCTGCTTATTCCCTAAGATCCACACAGCCCATGCCTTCCTAGTCTATCTGGGTTTTACTCCAACACCCTGCAGTTCAGTCATTTGTCATCTGAAATTGCTCTACCCTCAATGCACTGGTCCTTAGACTGAATAGGACCATCATCTGATTAAAGAATTTAATAAACTCTGAACTGAAGTGTAAAGGCATGTTTAATGTAAACTTAAATACTGTCAGCAGGCTTCATCTTGAGAGAAATCCCTTCACTCCCTCTGATAGGAATTCAGTTCTCATTTGGCTGAATATGCATGAATGTCACAGCCTTAAGAGTCCTTACCCCAGCCATGGGATGTGCTGAAATGAGGTCACACTTCATGACCCTCAGGGAAGCACCATGGGAAGTGCTTAGAAGAGCCGTGTGACCACCGCCTGTTGCTCCGTTGAGCAGAACAGCGTCTCTGTTAAAAGTCTAGCTCAACAGTGGTGAGGATTAAAAAGTAACATGAAGAAATTGCAGAATGAAAAATTGGAAACTGGGTAAGGGAAAAGAAAGTAGATGGTCAGAGGAGTCTGAGAATCAGTCTGTGGTACCCAGGTCTGTGGTACCTATGTCTGTGGTAACCAGGTCTGCGGTACCCAGGTCTTCGGAACCCAGGTCTGCAGTACCCATGTCTGCGGTACCCACGTCTTCGGTACCCAAGTCTGCCGTACCCACGTCTGTGGTACCCATGCTTCAGGTGTCTGTGGAGACTTGGTTCCAGAAAGTTTGGAGAGAAGAGTGGGATGGAAGGACCTGAAGTCCTTCTGCATAGGTTTTCCTTTTATAGCTGGAGAGATCTGGTCTGGCCCAGCTCTAAGGCTGTATATTGACCCATCCTCATTTTCATATGCCTATGGGTCATTCTTTTTTGCCACAATGAGTTTGGGTTTATTTCCATGAAAAGTTTCTGTAGGTATTCCATGTGCCATTATTAGAAAAACCAAAAACATGAAAACCCAAAATGTATAGTACTTGTTTGTTAGTACTTGTTAAGCTCACACACACACACACACACTTTTTTCTCTTGGGTGTGTATTTTAAAGATTTTTGCTTTGAGTTTTAAATCAATGCTGAGAGTTGGTGAAACAGTACCCAGGTGAAGTTCTCCCACCCAAACACGAGGATCTGAGTTTGATCCCCCAGAACCCACGTGAAGCTAGGCACAGGTGCACATGCTCGTAAGCCCATCACTGGGGCTGGAGGGGCTGAAGGAGATTCTTGGGGTTCACTGTCTGGCCAGCATAGCCTATGTGGTGAGCTCCAGGCCAGTGAGAGACCATGTTTGTTTTTAAATGTGGACAGTTCCTAAGAAAATACACTCTTTTGTCCTTTGACCTCCATATGCATGTATATACATGTGTACATGTATGTACACTGTGAATATATGTAGTAATACATACGCTACAGTCAATGCCAAAAAAGGCATTGTGATTTATTAATTCAATATGCCCTGTATCTTATTATTATCATAATAACTTAATAGTTAGAACTGCTTTGTCCTTGGAGGTAGGACTGTCGTTACACTGCAAAAGCTCCTATATGTGTTATAAGACTATGTTTCAGATTGATTTATGTGTATGCATGCGCACCTCCATGAATTTGTATACACCGCGTATATCCAGGTGCCCACAGAGACCAGAGGGCACTGGGCTTTCTGGAAATGGAGTAAGAGACAGTTGTGAACCATCTGATATGGGTGCTGGGAACTGAACCCAGGACATCCAGCAAGAAGAGTAAACACTCTTCGCTAGTGAGCTCTCTCTCCAATCCCAATTCTATATCTGTAATATAATGAAGATGACTCCACTATATAGCAAAACGGGAATCTTAGAATCTTAGAGTTGTGTTTGTCGATATCGCATTTGGCTTTTGATGTGCATTGTGCAAGTGCTTAGTGATAGCTGGAATGTATTCTCATATGCTTGTTGGCCTTGAATATATGTTCAGAAAAATGCCTGGACACATGGGTATAAAAATGGCACACCCTCAAAGACGGTAGCAACGGAAAGACTGACGGCCCCTTTGTCTCTTTTTCATTCAGCATGGGAACTGCAATCCTCTGAAACTACGCTGCTCAAAGCAGTGGTTCTTCTCCTCTCCCCTGCGCCTCACACATGGTGTTTCTCTTGCAGATTCTACATAGAAAGCATCTCCTACCTGAAGGACAATGCCACCATCGAGCTCTTCTTCCTGAACGCCAAGTCCTGCATCTACAAGGTAGGAATGTGCTCTTCCTGTCCAGTTTCTTGATGGAATCAAAAATATCAAAATGTTGCCCATGAGGCAGTTCTATTGATTGGGGAAAGTCATTTGTAAGTTCATTGCTATAAATAACTGAGAAATTGCATGTAAGGAAAGCCACCAGCTAAACAGTGTGACTTCCTCCATCCGGTCACTGTTTTGACTTTACAGAAGTGTTCCTCCTGGTAGACAGGTCAAAGCAGCAGAAAAGCAAGCAGCTAGTCACATCATAGCTGCAGTCTAGAGCAGAGAGGACCGAATGTGCGCATGCTTGTTTGTGCTTGGCTCTGTGTCTGCACTCGAATACAGTTCAGTCCTCCCTGCCTAAGGAATGACACCACCAGCAGTGGACTGAGCCTTCCCATGTCAATCCTCCCTGCCTAAGGAATGACACCACCAGCAGTGGACTGAGCCTTCCCATGTCAATCCTCCCTGCCTAAGGAATGACACCACCAGCAGTGGACTGAGCCTTCCCATGTCAGTCAACTTAACTAAGACAACCTGACCTAGACAGTCTGTCCCTCACTGAGACCCTTCCCAGGTGACTCTGGGTATGTCAAGTTGTCAATGCTAACCACCATACAGTCATCCTCACATGAAGCTCACATGAAGCACAGGCTTGGAGTTTGGTGGGAATTGCCTGGATCCGCCCCACCCATCTCTCTTCTGTGAGGAAGAGGAGTCACGGAGAGATTGACATATCTACTGAACAGCAGAGTCACTCTTTGGGTTCAGGGGAACCTAATACCAGTCACAGAGTTCGGCTGTGGCCATGCTATGTTCATGAAGGGCACACTCTTTGTATGGTGTATCCAGAGAACTTCAAATGTGAGTCCCCTGGTTAAGGAGCCCCTGGATGCTTTCGGAAAATTCCAAGGAGAACTCGTGGCATGTGGCTTTCTGGTTTAGATCTCTGCTTTGGAGCATGGTAGTAACTTACCACACTTGAAAGCAGCAGGGCAGAAATCGAGTAGTCACTGCGGTTTTCCCTCAGGGGAGCTCTTTACCTGAACTGCCAGAGAAAATGCCACCATTCATAAGGGTGCAGGGCCTGGCGGAAACCAGGTTCAGCTCGCAGAGAGACCTCACTTGGCGGTAGCTGATGAACTAGGACATATACCTGGCTGAAACCCAGAGCCTGCAGATGAGAAAACTTTGTTTTTGTTGACTGCTGGGGAAAACAAGAAAGCTTTCAAATTCCTTCCTCCCTCTAATCCCTAATTTTTTCTCATTATGAAGTGGAAAGAATAATACTATCCAGATACCTTACAAAAAATAGGGGCGCCTGAGGGGTTTCTTAAATGAATGGGCAAGCGCTATTTTTAGAAAGTTGAGAAATAATAATTTAAAAAAAACAATCTGAGCACTGCTCACAAGGGGGCAGACTTGAGCTAAAATAAACGGCTATCACTGAGCTTTTTGAAAGGACACTCAGACCAATTAAATTAGTGCTTGGTGCACACGTGCGTAAAGGGGAAGGCAGCTGTTTCCTGGAGTTGGTTCCACTTGGTCCCGTGTACGCACTGAGCCTGCGGAAATCAAGGAGATTAAGTCCTCAGAAGTAAATATTACAAATTTCCTAAGAGGAGGTGCAGGTGGCTGTGCCTCTAGAACTGGCCACATTAAAGTCCAGGTGACCCCAGCATCAGCTTGCTTGCCAAACAGAAAGTGGGAAACATTTCAGAGCCCACGCTCTCTCTTCTTAAAAGCCTTTCTGGAACATGGTCACAAAAGTGACCACAAAGGATCAAGGATGAGTCCTCTAAAGCTCAGGTAGACAGAATCTATCTCTACCCTGCTTAACTCGGTCATCTAAATATTTTCTTTTGCAAACACTGACAGGGCTTTACTATCAGGTTTGTTTGGATTCATTTTGAGCCTTGTAAACTTCTGAGGACGGTGAAACTTTGCCAAGGAGGAAGCTGTTGTTCAGAAGAACCGGAAGTGACCAGGCAGCAGTGTGCCCTGTTAGCCACATTCAACAGCATGTAACAATAACAGAGGTCCAAATGGTTGTAGATATTTAGGTTTTGCTGCAACAGACTTGGGTTCCTACCAGAAAAATCTGAGTGTCTTCCACAAAATGTCTCCAAGCTTCGTTTTCCTTTTTGACTAAACAAAGATATTGCAAGAGCCGACCCACACTTTCTGAGAACTACTCCCCAGACGAGGCATGGAAAGGACTTAGCACTGTGCCATACACTAGCTCAAGCCACTTGGATTCTGATACATTTTTCTTGGCTACAATTTTCTGGGCCACCTGCAATGGCCCCAGGTGTATACTGAGACAGAAGGCAGGCTGACTTAGTAACTTGTCATATTGTTGCTGCCCCAAACATTGATCCACCCAGCAGTTTGATATCAGACCCCTTGCTATTTCTTGGAGGTGACTCTTCCAGGGTTTTCTTTCCCCTTGCTTGCTTGCATTTTGTGGACTCCAGGTTGAGCACAGGACTTCACGTATCTTAGGCACGCACTCTACCACTGGGCTGTATCCAGGCTCTTTCTACTTTTGACACAATGTCTCACTCCCTCATCCGGGCTAGCTCTAAATGCACTGTGTAGTTCAAGCTATCCTTGAACTTCAATTCTCCTGTCTTGGCCCCCTGAATAGCTGGAATTACAGGCCTGCACCACCACACTCAACTCCTACCGTGTTTTAGAGCCAAGCTGTCCAGGTGAAAGGAGCTACTTACCCCTGCTTTTTTACAGACCTATTTCCATTCACATTTCCAAATATTAAGATCTGTTTTTGACAGGGAGCAGGAGATGGCTCAGCAATTAAAAGTTTTGATTCCCAGCACCCACATAGTGACTCACAACTGTCTTTAACTCCAGTTCCAGAAGATCTCATGTCCTTTTCTGACCACCCTGGACACCACGTCAGTGTTAGGTTGGGAGCTTAGGCCCTAGTCCCTGGCATCTATCCCAGCCACCAGGCCTGGTCTGGACTTCAAATCCCAACAGGCCAGGTCCTGACCCCTCCCTGGGGGTGGGGTCAGGACCACTCCCCAGAGTACTTAAGTGATCCCCCAAAAGAAGAACAGGTGGTCCCCCCTTCTTTCTCCCGGGAGTCGCGGTCCTTCCCTGTTTTCCCCTCGGGGCCACCCGAGAGCGCAAATCTCCCATTAAACCTGGATATTTCTTGATTTGGCTTGACTGGGAATTTTTGCATCTTCAGAGAGCTCGCTTAGGAAATATTCCTAACATTTGGAGGTTTTTGCCGAGCTAGGGCACACCCTTTCAGTCCTTTCCACGTGGCAGGCCTTGTGCTGAAAGGCCCCTAGTCTGCAGTTCGAGCTCTCTGACGGTGAGCTCCCTGGGGGTGGGGTCAGGACCTGGCCTTCTGGGATTTGAAGTCCAGACCAGGCCTGGTGGCTGGGATAGATGCGAGGGACTGGGGCCTAGGCTCCCAGCCTAACAGTATGCACATGGTACACATACATACATGCAGGCAAAACATTCATGCATACAAAAAAAACAACAGTATTTTAAAGTATATTAAAAAAAAAATCAGGCCTTGATTTTATGGGAGTGTAACTCAGTCAGGAGTGTCTGAAAGACCCTGTGCTCAATCCCCAACCCAGCATAAAGAGTGGGGGGGGGGGTGTATTATTACTATCTTAGTAACAGGAGACAACTTATAAGGGAAATGGGGGTGAGGGCAGTGAGATGGCTTAGTCGAGGTGGTTTTTGCCAAGACTGGTGGCCTGAGTTTGACCCTCAGGACACGGACTGGAAGCAAAAAGCCCATGAGTTGTCCTCCGACCTCCACATCTGTTCATGCGTGTACACATACCGTAATCAAACAGCTGAAGTTAAACGGTTCTCAGAGGCCTATCATGCAAACGCGCCCATCTCTTCCGCTACGCAAGCCCTACCCTTCGGGGTCACTTTGTTCTTCTTCCTACTATTTGCCTTTTAATTCTAAGTAAATGGCCCAGTTCTTTCTTGGTTTGACACCTCTCAGTTTATTAAACTCTCCATAAGATAGACGGAATTGGGGTGTCCTCTGTAGCACCCACACACTCCCTTCCCTAGTTTTCTCAGGGTAATATCCTACTTCTGGGTGGAAGCCATAATAGTCATCGGCATGACAGGACTAATCCGGGCATTGTCCCATGGCTCTGATTCCTTTTTTTAAACAATGGGTTGTTTTACCTAAAGGGATTTGTAACCTTGTTTTCCTTTGTTTAGTTTCTATGTATCCTTGTTTGTTTGCTCAGAGCTCCCACTGATTCCCAGATATATTCTAGTATTGGGTTCCAATGTGATAGCAATTAGTCAGCTCTCTGTGGTTTGAGTTGGTGGCTGCTGCTGCTGCTGCTATTAGTTTTCCTGAGACTCCCCCCCCCCCTTTGGAACCCTCTGTCCCCCTGGTCCATGAACTTGGCCAGCTTTGCCGCTCTCTTCCTGGGAGGCTGCTCTCCTATCTGGGTCTTTCCCCACCTCTGCTCTGTATTGGATCATCTGTCTTCTGGGTCCTGCTTTGTTTGTTTGGTTGGTTTGTTTTACACCATTTGGGGGGATTTTTTTTCTTGCGGGGGTGCTGTTTTCCTGGACAACATCCCCCAAGTAAATCTTGAGAAAGGACACCCTAAAGTAAAATGTTTGGAACCTTGTGTGTCTGAAATGTCATTATCCCCCTGTCGTATCTTCTCAGAAGCTGGATTAGATATAGGCATGCAGAATGACAGCTTCTTTATCAGGTGCTGTTCTAGAAATGCCCACCGTTCTGTCCGTTGTTTGTGCCACCCCTGTGCCATCTCCCAGCAGCTGGATCTTTGGGGCTTTCCTCTGTGTTCCTCTTGAGCTAACATTTCAGGGGTGCTGATCTTTGTAGATACACTCTGCTGAGGACCTTCTGGGTGGATGCTTTTATTCTGGAGACTCATAAATAAATTCTTTCTGAATTATTTCTATGTTATCTTCTCCTCTTTTATCTCCATCCTCTCTTCTTGGAAGTACTGGAAATTGGAAGCTAGGGCAGGCTTTTCCACTTCTGGCTTCTTCTTCTACTTTCTGGGAAGTTTTTGTCAGCACTGCCTTTCATCGCTTCTTTTGATTTTTA
>NC_022018.1:22022374-22033721 GCF_000317375.1 Microtus ochrogaster
TGGAACTCCACAGCACCTAAACAGGGCCGCCTGGTAGCCCAATGATCCGGGGACAAAAGGAAAAACGGGGCAGGCAGTGCGAGATCCAGGAGCACAGAGGCACCCCTGGAACACAAGCTGAAGGTGAACTCTTTCTTTTAAAATATCATATTTTAGGGTTTGGAAAGATGGCTCAGCAGTTAAAAGTGCTTTTTGTTCATGGAAAGGACTCTGTTTGGTTCTTATCACCCGTATCAGGCAGCTCACAACTGCCCGTAACCCTAGCTCCAGGGGATTCAGTGAGTTCTACTGACCTCCATGGGCACATGAACACGCATGGGATACACACATATACATAAATAAAAACAAATATTTGATATTGAAAGACTCATGTTGTCCACATTTACACTCATAATTGTTAATTAAAAAATTATGCCTTGGAAATATACTATCTCTTATCATTTTGATTACATTAATTACAGTGCATGCTCAACTTCCTTCCTGTTCCTTCTTGGTTCATCCTTTTTCTACCTCTGCCTTTTCTGTAGGACACATCCCCACCTCCACCCCCAGCCTCTCAACCAACCCCCACCCTGGTCTCTCTTGCTGTGTGTGCATGTGTGCATGTGTGTATGTGTGTGTGTCTGTGGGGGGTCAGGGGTCGAGGCCAGGGGTCAGCTCCCATTGTCATCCTCAGCTGCCTTACCTGTTGCAGGGGATCCTGGTCTGTCCATTCCCGAGTTCAAGGGAGCCAGGAAAAGTGAATGGGATTTTCCAAATACAGTGTCTCAGTGGCACTGAGGAAGGGCCCAATGGCAAGCCACTATGTCCATGGGGACCTGAATGCCAATGATTGGGTGAGGGACATGCACTCCCATTTCTACCTGGGACATGCCAATTTCTAGGGCTTAGGAGAAAAAGTGGCCTCGTTTGGAGTACAAACGTGTTTTTGTTGCAACTTGCATCCATCCAGAGAAGCTGCTTCTCCGCTGTCCTTCAGCAGACAGGCGGGAAAGGTGGTTTAGTTCTTTTTCTCAAGCTTCAGACACAGTTTTCCTTCCTTCCTTTCTTCTTTCCTTCCTCCCTCCCTCTTTTCCTTACCCAGGAGTAAGAAGGCACAAGTACAGTAAATTTCTCTCTACACCCTTGTAATTTCAGGGGAAAACAGTCACAATCTCCCCCCAACGTGCAGAAGGTTAATTTTGTACGAGCAGGGCTGTGACTGCACACTTGCGGTGAGACGGGAAGAACTGTGGTGTGAACTTGCTGACAGCCTGTGTGGTCCAACAGCACTTATGTTTTAGCTGCCTCAGGTGACAGGTGGACAGTGGGGGAAACTTTATGTGCAGGAGATGAAGAAACATGTTTTAGGATTATATGTCCAGTTCCAAGGCAGTTCCACTGAGATGCTATGTCCCCTGAGTGAAGACTTGCAAGCCCGCGGACTTGTCCTACCAACCCTTGCCCCTGTGCTTTCCTCCCTCTTTGAATGACAGCTGGAGAGGTCACCCAGTCACCCTGCAGGGGGCAGCCCACCTGTCACACATGACAGACAGGAGAGATTTGATAAACATGGACTCTTGCGATCTTCCACATCCAGGCTGTGAGGTGAATCCTGCCTTCCTCTGAGTTCTGCATTGACAACTGAAATCACTGTCAAAAATAAGTTTGAACCACCAGACATGGTGGCACATACATTTAATCCCAGCATTCAAAGGCAGAGGCATGTGGATCTCTGTGAGTTCGAGGCCAGCCTGGTCTACAAAGTGAGTTCCAGGAAGCTAGGGCTGTTAAACAGAGAAACCCTGTCTCAAAACCCCCACACCAATAATAATAATAATAATAATAATAATAATAATAATAATAATAATAAAATTTTCACAGCAACTGGTGTAGTGGTACATGCTTAGAATTCCAACACTAGGGAGGCTGAGGCAGGAGGATCATTCTAACTGTATAATGATGCTCTATCTGGAAAGAGTACAGGCATCTAGGGTACAGTTTTGACCTAGTATGACCAAAATCTGAGGGTCACATTCCCAGTGTCACATAAACCAATACAGTGCTATACACCTACAGTTTCAGCATTCAGGAGTTAGAGGCAGGAGGGGCAGAAGAAGCTCAGGGTCATCCTCTGCTACTAGCAAATCGGAGGCCAGAAAGAGGAGAGAGGGAGGGAGGAAGGAAGGAGGGAGGGAAGGAAGGAAGGAAGGAAGGAAGGAAGGAAGGAAGGAGAGAGAGATAGGGAGAGAGAATAAAAGTTTAAAAACTAATTATGGAGAGCTGGCTTGGCAGTTAAGAGCACTAACTGCTCTTGCAGAGGACCTGGTTTTGGTTCCAGCACCCACTTGGTAATTGACCACTACCTGTAACTCCAGTGCCAGGTGAGCTAGTGCCCTTTGCTGACCTCTATGGACTCCTGAACACATGTGGTGCACATTCAGGCAAACACATACACACCGAATACATAATGTTTTTTCTTGTGTAGCCTTGAACCTTGGTTGTCTCGGAACTAGCTCTGTTACCAGTCTGGCTTCAAACTCACAGAGATCCACCTGCATCTGCCTCCTGAGCGCTGGGATTAAAGGCATGCACCACCACTACCTGGCAAAATAAATGATTTTTAAGAAAGAGTCATTGCATTAACCTCCCTAAAAAAGTTAGATTATAAATTGATGTCTTTTTTTAAGTTTTATTTTTAATTTAGGTATCCAATACTATATTTATGTAGTATATTTAAAGTTATTTTAAATTTCAGTGTTTGGAAATTTACACTCACAGATTTATGTGAGTACAAAGAAAATTAGAAAGTTTCTTATTTAACTTTACTTTTAAGGAGCTCCTAAGGAGCTTCTGTTCCACTATTCAGAAGAGTCGCTGGTATTTATTTGCTGTGGGTGGGAGAACCTGAGTGTTACCTCTCAGAAGGGCTGGAGTGTCGTTGTAAATCTCACAATCAAACCGTATAACTTTCCACCCTTTGTAATCCCACAATTAAATTGTACTTAGCCCCAGTGTTTATCGTATTCAATCTCATTGAGCCCTTAAACCCCAAGGTCTCCATCTACAGATGAAGTGAACTATGCTTCCTTGGACAAGAGGGAAGAGGCATGCCCATTTCTCAGAGGGGATTTTATGATGACTTTCCATAAACTGTGACTGACTGGACCCATGACTGAGGAACAGTGATGGAGGAAGGTCATTGGTTAAGTAATAAAGAAACTGTTTGGCCTCATAGATTAAAACATAGGTGGGAGGAGTAAACAGAACAGAATGCTGGGAGGAAGAGAAAGTGAGCTCAGAGGCCATACTCCCTCCCCAGGGCAGACGCACGCAATGAAGCAAGCCGCCAGGTCAGACATGCTGAATCTTTCCCAGTAAGACCGGTGCTACACAGTTTATTAGAGATGGGTTGATCGGGATATCAGAATTAGCCAGTAAGGGCTAGAGCTAATGGGCCAAGCAGTGTTTAAAAGAATACAGTTTGTATGTTGTTATTTTGGGTAAAGCTAGCCGATGGCGGGAGCTGGGTGGCGGAACACAGCCCGCAGCTCCTATTACTACAGAACAGAAAATTGCTTTTTGCTGGTGGCTTTCCAATCCCACCGAATCTGATGCTTGTGTGTGTGGCCAGAGCCGATGGTGACAGAAAAGGACAGCTGGAGCCAGGTATGGCAGTGCACTCCTGTAGTCTCAGAACGGACAGCTGAAGGCTGGAGGGTCAGGAGTTCGAGGTCATCCTCAGCTCAGTAGTAAGTTGAGGCCAGTGTGGACTACATGAGATCTTGTTTAAAAGCTGAAGAAGAAAGGAGGGGAAAGGTGAGAGAGGGGAAGATTGGAAATAGAAAAACTCCTGTTGTATGTGTGTTGAAAGGTCTTTCTGGGACGTCTGCCTTGATCCAGGGCTTCACATAGGCATAGTTTAGTTATTCTTGGACCTCATTGGCCTCGTAGGTCCAAATGCTATCACTCTTGTTGATACTGAAATAAATTGTCTATATTAATGAGCTTCAAAGAGCTTTGTTAATGAACCTGTGATGTCATTTCATCTGTAGGTGGGAGGAACAAAAGGCAGAATCTAGTCCCACAAGACGAGAACCCAACATAAATATTAGCCTCAGACTCACGGAATTCCCTTCCTTATCTCTCATTTTGGCTGCTGAAGTTGTAGTGCGTGCGCGCGCATGACCAAGAGCATTAAAATAAGGACAAGGGAGGACTGTCTCTCTCAACCTTTCAGAAACGTGTGTAGACTTATCATCTGGCAGTGTGTAGCAGACTTCGGCAAGAACAGTTCTGTAGGACCGTGATGTATGCCATCGACGGTGCATGCATAGCACGAGGAACCCCAGTGCCGCGAAGCCACAGTGAGAGTACCGTGGGAATGGCAATGTACTTCTGTGGATCATGAGGCTGGCGTGACTTGACTTGACTGCTGAAGACCTGGCAAAGGGCTGGCAGAGAGGAGCTATCCATGTGCCTTACCGTGCCCAGACACAACTCCATATAGTCATTATGAGTTGTGCAATGGGGCCTGGCAGCCATGCAACCGCAAGAAGGTAGGCAGGGAGATCACCTACACACGACCTCGTGCCCCAGTTTGGTCCTATGCACCATATCAGTCAGGGTTCTCCTCAGAGAAACATAACCGGATGCTTCTCTGTGTCATGCTGGCTTGTGTGACTGAAGGTTGAGAAGTCTGTAATATGTCTCCTCCAAGCTAGAGCCCAGAAAAGTTGGGTTGTGACTTGGTCTAGAGGCCTGAGGGCCAGGGAGGCTAATATTGGAAATCTCATCCCGAGGGAAGGAGAAAGGGAGATGGAACGTGCTAACTCAGACAGTGAGTCCTGAAGCTGGGTGTGGTGGCGCACCCCTACAGTCTCAGGACATGTGCGGCTGAGGTGGCAGAATCATGAGTTCAAAGCTGCTCTGAGCTACGTAATAAATGCTAGGCCAGCCTCAGCGACCCTATCTGGACATCCTTCTCCAAAAGTGCGGGAGGAGAAAATAGTGGGAAATTTGCTTTTCTTCCACTTCTGATTTTCTTCATGCCCTTAAGGAATTAGGTGACGGCCACTGTTCTTCAGGAGGGCTAAGTAAGTCCAGTGTTTCACATGCTAGTCTCACCTGAAGACACCCCTAAAGACATGTCTGTACATAGTATTTAAGCTGGACACTGAGACAAAGCCAAGTAAGAGGTCAAAGTTCCTATTACAATGGTAATAAATGGCAAGCATTATCTGCCCGCGACAATAGACACAGTACTACTGCTCTTCAAGAAAGTTCGCTCAATACTAAAATACTAAGACCATCAATACTAAAATACACCAAAGAACAGAGGCAAAACTCTGTGATTGGGACTGTCTCTAGATACCAGTGAGGAGAAATAAATAATACCGAGATAGCATTGCCAGTGTGTTTGCAGGTGCTGAATCGCCTCTCCATTTGTGTATCACCAAATTCGGCAAGAGAATCAGAAAGCTTGTTCTTCATGTTCAGTGACGAAGTAATTGAAATGCAAAGAGAACAGTGATGTTGGGAGCCAGGGGCAAGACTAGAACTCACTTGCTGGTGAGACTAGTGGTGACCTTAGGAAGACCACCAGACACGATCTTCCCGTGTGTTGTGGCAATGGTAAAGTTGGTGACTGGGTAAGGATTGTTAGGAAATCCCTTGGGGTGACCAGCTCAGGGATTCTGATTGGAGTTTGCCGATGTCACCAACCCTTTTCTATAGTTGTCCTCGTGGTTTCTGTCCTGATTATTGTCTTAATTTCTGCCCCTGATGCTGTGATATTACATTCCATCTGACAAAGATGACTTTAGGGTTTATGCTGGCTTATGGGTTCAAAGGTTTGGTCCATCATTGGGAAGTCTAACTGGCCAAACCTGGATAGAGTTGATCATATCACATCCATAGTCAAGAAACAGAGGGATGGATGCTGCCCCTTGGCTTCCTTTCTCTGTGCATCCAGCCCAGGATTCCAGCCATGGAAAGGTGCCACCGACAGAGCTGACCTTCCAGTCTCAGTTAATGTAGTCAAGCTAATCCCCCACAGACATGCCTAGAGGAGGCCTGTCTCCAGGGCTGGTGTGTACCATCAAGAGGACACTCAACATTAGCTATTGCAATCATCTCACTTGTCATATGGAAAAGTTGGGCTTTCTCATCCCAACCACAGAGGAATGCTTTCCGTTGAGATTCTCAGTATGGTGTGAATAGTACTAGCAAACCCTTCTGAACCACGGGTCAGGAAGAACCAACTAAGCATTATGGGAAAGTACCCATAAGCCCCGTTGCATGGGGGTATTTGTTTTGAACATGTCACGATGCTCTGTTGGAAATCTTCCCTAGGTAGTTGATAGCCACCATGAAGCTACTCATGAATGCCAACAATCCTCGTTATCACTTCAGATAAAGCAATGCAGAACAACGGGAAATGCTCCGTCTCCATCTACACTCTGGGAATACACACATGCATGCCTGCACACAGCAGCAGACAACCACATTCTGTCATTCAATACCATTTTCCAAGGAGCCAAAAAAAGGACACCAATCATTCAGTAGTAAGAGAAACAGGGGCTCATAATACATACATCATGGCCCCAGTAGCCAAAAGAGGCGGCATTCCCCCTGGATGTAAAATCACCCACGTGTCCTCCACCACCCTAGGTTCCCAGGCAGTATTCTAGCTCAGGAAATGACCCAGCAGAACCCCCTCCTCAGATGGCTCTGGAAGCCCTGGGGCTCCAGCACAGAGCTATGGATGGAATAAGTCTGCAGGAATGTCACAGGACCAGCCTTTGCAGATGGCCAGGTGAAAGCCATTCAAATCTCTCTTAAAGAGCCTCCTGCCTCGCCTCACACATCCCGATTTTGCCTGTCAAGGGCAAGCCCAAAGCTCCAGGAAACTGTGGGGTTGGACACTGTTTGTTCTCCTGGTCAGTCAGTCTGTTTCCTCTGCTGGAGAAGCACATGAAGCGGGCCACCTCCGACTCGCTGGGGAAGCCAGCCGAGGGAAAGGTAGAGTCATATTTGATGTTACGTGGCAGCGGGGACCTGAGGGTAGGATCTCTGGGACCCCTGCTAACTCCTCTACAGCAAACTCGGTTTTCATGGAAAACTCGGGAAGTGAACAGAAAATCAAAGGTTTTGTTTCTACAGAAAAATCTTAGAGATGTAATCCCCTAGGAGAAAGAAATGCAAAGGAGATTGTTAATTGTGGTAAAGAAATAACAAGGATATTAAAACAAAAGGTAGAGAAAGAGCTTTGCAGAGAGGGGGCTGAGGGAATAGGCAAAGCTTTTCTCAAGGATCGAGAACTTGTGTTCCCACCGTTCAAGTTCGGTTCTCATATACACTCTCTCGACTAACTCCTCTGGGGACATCCAGGGATTGTTAAATTCAATAAATATTAACTAGGAATCCCACAAAGTAACAACACAGCCTTCCAAATCACGCACAGCTTTGGAGCATGTGCAGGCTCGGAGGCATCTCCTCCTGCCTCCCTTTCCTCGATTGCTGGACACATTCTAACTCCGGGTGTTTTATCGTCTCTTCCCCTGGAGGGGATAGGAGAATTTGCCCTAGTTAAAAACATTTGTTTCCATTCACGCCGAGGACAGCTACAGTGAAGGAGAACTTACCTAAGCCAAGCGAGGCTTTTAAGACCCTGTTGCTGGAGACTTCACTGTCGCCGGTCGAGCACTGTGGTTAATATTCTCCTACAGGACCTCCTGGGACCACATAATGGGTTGTGTGAAAGAAAAGGCCCTTCCTTCCTTTCCCAGACCTCGGCTTCCCAACACAGACACTTCGATCTCGCAAAAGACTCAGATTATCAGTCACACCGTATGCTCCTGCACAGGGCTGTCTGCCAGCGGTTGATTCTGAGTTACACATGAGATAAGCCTCCCAGATGGCATTAGCCATTAGCCCACTGTTGACCATTCGCGGCTTCGTAGGTGTAAATGTTTAACAGAAGGGCTCACACATGCAAACACACACACAGCAATATGGTCTCAAGTACTGCGCACTCTTTAGCGAGCTGATTGGTGGGAAGAGAAATGAATAAAGAGAGAGCAGAAATGATCTATGGTGGAGACGGGACAGTTTCTGTGGAAGCGTTTGCGCACTGTTGTATGACTTACATTTTGATGGGAGCTAGTAATCCCACAACTGCCATTGCAAACATTCTCCCACATCCCAGCTCTGACAGGGCCGATGAATTATGGAGGCCCTTAAGCTCCCGTGGCTGGTGGAGCATAAAGAACGACTGTCCCCCATTCTTCCATATGGTGGTTAGATGTTGTCGCGTTTCTTGAGCTACAATTCTGAGAAGGCTCAGTAGCAACTATCTTGATCTATTTTTGGAATTCCTTGGCCTGAGAGACCATGAGTAAATCCCTTCTTCAAAAGGTTCAATACTGCTCAAATACATTGTCATGAATTATGGTGGGTAATTTTGGATGCCTCCCAACTAATTTTTTTTAAAAATCCATATATTTCAGAGTTTGGCTGGTAGTTCAAATAGCTCTTAATTTAAATCACTTTTTCGTGCTAACTTCAGTCATAAATATTGTTCCAAGAGTGTGCTGGCTGGAACTGAGACCTTCTTAACTTGGGAGGGGGCGTGTCCTAAGTGAGGTCATATATTAGAGAAGTTGTGGTTCCCAGTACAATGACAGACAGCCAGTATGGTCCTCGTGACTTGAGGCAAGCCGCATCATATTTTTCGATTCCCGTCCTGAGTCAAAAGCATGGTGCCGAGCTAACTGGTTTCTAGGTCTCTCCTAGCTTGTCCTCTTGTCTGGACCCTCACTCTCAGATCTAGTGACGATATGGAATGAAAAATGAAGATATGCTAGGCATGGTGGCTCATGCCTTAATCACAGCACTTGAAAGGCTGAGGCAGGAGGATGCCCATCAGTTTAAAGTGAGCCAGAGCTATCGAGTGAGACCCTATTTGAAATAAGAAAAGAAGGAAGTGATGAGAGAGGAAAGATGAAGACAGGAATTTCTCCTCTATGGAAAAACAACACCAGTTAACCTCTTGTTGCATGCTAATGGATCCAAGTTTGTCTCTAACAGGTTACATATAATATGGCATCCTTCACTTATAAATACATTAAGAGGAAGGGTCATGTCAAGTGTTTATCATAAAAATAGATATTTTGGGGAATAATGGGCAGATGTATTGTGGTGATGGTGTTTCAGTGGGTGGGCCTGCCTCCAAAGCCATCAAGTTGATATGATAAACGCACAGACTTTTGCACATGTTTGAATTAGTGCCTTGGTGAAGCTGTTACTACAGACATAGGAACTCAGGCCCATGTCGCTTCATGGCAGGGAGGACTCTGATAGATGTGGGAAGTAGTTTTATTGTTGTGCGGGCATCAAGTACATTTATACAAACTACAGTGACTGTGACATCACTAGATGATGTCATCTTGCACCACTGGAGTGAACACAGCTGGCATTGATGGGAATGCTCCTACGTAGAGTCTAATTATGTCTGTGTTTTGATAAAAAACATACGTTGGATTTTGTTTTTCAAAAACAAAGAAGTTTTTATTTTTTTAAGGCCACGCTTCTAGATTGCAACCATTTGATGAAGACCTCAAAGAACAGAAGAATAATTAAATTAAACACTGGACTAGCAATGATTGATAGAACCTTCATTAAGATAGAAACGTTATAGGTCAGGCTGGAGAGATGGCTCAGTGGTTAGTTAAGAGCATCGCTTGTTCTTCCAGGGGTCCCAAGTTCAGTTCCCAGCAACCACATGGTGGTTAACAACCATCTGTAGTAAGATCTGGCACCCTCTCCTGACCTGTAGGTGTACAAGCAGACAGAACATTGTATGCATAATAAATACATCTGTTTTTAAAAAAGTTACAGATCTATATTAAGGTGACAGCCACTAGCCACTCTGAGCACCTGAGAGGGCATGCTGGGTGCCCCTGAAGAGCTGCACTATTAGTCTTGCCTTGTTTACTCCCAGCCGAGTTATGATCCCTTTGTAACGTTTCTTTCAGTGAAGCCTACTGCCAGTGCTAAGGCAGAAACTGAAAAGAAACTGTAATGGGGCTGGACATGGTTGTGAACCCTTGAGTCCCAGCGCTTGGGAGGCAGAGGCAGGTCTGAGCTCTGGGCCACACAAGACTACACATGAGACCCTATCTCAGAGAGAAGTTCAATTTTGGCTACTGAGCAACTGTATTCCTGTGACGAATAAGATGAGCAGGTTTGTGACAGGAGATGGTACGGTGGCTAGGAGTAGTGGCTACTCTCTCACTATCCTTCCCTTCTCCATTCCTCCCTCTCTCCCCACTCCCCCTTTTCCCCTTACACACACACACACACACACACACACACACCCCTTCTGCATGCATGTGGTACACATGCAGGTAAAACACCCATATGTGTACATGAAGTAAAATAAGATAAAGATGAGCAGGTGTCTGCAAAGCTGGGCATGGTCCATCCCGACTACCTCATCCAGATTTGAAGATGACACATAGGCTTCCTTGAAAAGATCTTGGGGCGTGTTGAGGATGTAGTCACTTGGAGGAACTGTCTAAAGCACCAAAGACACTCTAAAAGTTTTCAGACTCTGGGGAACTCCCAAGAAAGACCAGGTCCCCTTCCATGGGAGCTGCTGTACGGAAGCTGTTTAGTGTCAAATTATAGAGTTCAGTGACACGTGTCTAGAACCTGTGCACTGGGGAGGTAGACACAGCAAGGTTGTGAGTTTGAGGCCAGCCTGGACTGTACTGAAAGATCTGTATTTTTTAAAGATTTTAATTAATTAGTTGTTCAAACCTAAGTAGATAAAACAAAAGACTCACCTTGTTTTTTTTTCCCTTTCAGGAGCTAATTGATGTTGATAGTGAAGTGGTGTTTGAATTGGCTTCCTATATTTTACAGGTGAGTTGCTTTACGTACACCCAAAGGCAATGTGGCTGCTGGGCCCACACAGCAGCCACGTGCCCTGCTTGGCTTTCTGGCATTTTCTAGGCACAGGTGACGGAGGTATTAGGAAGGCTGATGCCATGACCATAATTGGATGTTTGCACTATTTCAGAATTTTAAGCCTATATCATGCGACCTTGGGGACAGTTACGTGTTTAATCTGCAATCATTTGACTCTCCAGTCCCCACTTTAAGTTTGGTACCCTCTTTTGCCCTGAGAAAAACCAATTGTTCACATGGCCTCTGACTTCCAGTCCTTTTGTGCAGTTAGGAAAGAGCTCACATTCAAAGGAGACAGGAGAAGTAGACTGTCCTAGCCCGGCACAGTGGCATGCACTTGTAAGCCCAGCTGCTTGGGAGGTTGGGCCAGGAGGGCAGACTGCAGCTGTCTCAA
>NC_022018.1:22034198-22053093 GCF_000317375.1 Microtus ochrogaster
AGGGGGAAGGAAAGGGAAAGAGGGAAGGAGAGAGGAAGAAAAACTTTTATTCAGATATATGCTCAGTCTAGAAGTCTTAATCCTAATTTAGTTAGAGCAGGGCCATGAAATATAAACTTACAAATAACTTTGTAGAGTTTGCATTGTACAAATGACGCATGTACATATTCTCCCTGACTCTGGCCCATCAGACAAGGTCTCACTATGCAATCAGGGCTAATTTCAAACTCGGGATCCTCCTGCCTAAGCATCCCAAGTGCTGGAATTACAGTTATGGGAATGTTCTCCCACCACTGGCTTAGCATCCCTGTCATTGAATTCCAGAGGGAGCAGGGTGGCCACAGTAGGAAGCTGTTCTTACTAAGCAGGGAAGTAGCCGTGATCATAGGACGTAAGTTTTCACTCTTAATGATCAATCTGTGTTTCACTCTTTTTTTTTTTCTTCCACAGGAAGCAAAAGGCGATTTCTCTAGGTGAGTCCCCAGGGGTTGTTCTCTTATTGACTTAAAAATATATTTGTTGCCTTTTTATTTAAAGAAACTACCTTGAATGTACCTGGTACAAGGATGGTGTATTAATTGGTGAGATCCGGCTGCTGTACGGTCAACAGGCAGCCTGGCAGGGGACACACAGTGGTAGTGAGGGCAGTATTCTTACCAAATGAACCTCCTTTGAGTTACTGAAAAGCTGAACTTAGAACCCAGTGTCTCGCCACAGCCATTGTTCTCATGTGTCTCTGGGGAGCCGGAAGTCACTCCTGGGGGTAAACTTGGGTGCTTATAACCAGACAGTTCTAATATAGACTCACGTCTTCTTTCCTCTCACTTTAGTCTCTGACTTTCAAGGGAGAAATTAAAATCATATGGGGAGATGTGTTTGAGCGAACTATTAGCATAGAAACACCACTCCTGTCTGTCTTCCATGGAAAGATACTATCTATGTTGAGGGGGGAAAGCAGGCTTAACCGCTGAGGGCAGCTTGAGCAGTCCTGTGGAGCTGTTAGCGTGAATCCCCCCATTCCTTCACTAAGGTGTACACAGGCAGAACAGCTGACGTTGTCCTTGGTCTCTTGTGATCTACATGGAGCCCTCACAGCACAGGGGATTGTAGCTAGCCCTCGGCAGAACTAACTATTCACAGACAGACATTTTCCAGGATTTTGTTTTATCAACGTCTATTGGGAAAAGCTCAGGATAGCCCATTCTCCAGGATCAAGGTTTGTCTGTAAAAGAAATGACTATATGGCCAAAAAGACAAATCATCAAGTTGTGTGGATCCAAGATGTGACGCTTATATGTCTGACACGCATGAGGACAGTTACAGCCCCCACCCACCCACCCCCAGCCAGTGGGAAAAGAAAGAAGAAAAGGAAAAGGCACAGTGTTCTGACCTAACAGGACAAAGGTAGAAAGTTAACATCCACAAGAAATAAATAGACATCCGATCTGGGGAAATGGTGCAGGCGATAAAAGCATTTACTGTGCAAGCATGAGACTTGAGTTCAAAGTCCCAGCATCCTTTTAAAAAGCACAGTACCAACTGCGTGTCCGTACTGCCAGAGCTGGGGCAGAATGGGGCGGAGACAAGAGGATCCCCGGGACTTGCCTGTCAGCCAGCCTGGTGAGCTCCAGGTTCAGTGAGAGACCCTGTCTCAAAAAGAAGTAAGGGCAGTGGATAAAGAAGTCACCCAGTCAGCTTCTGCTCCCTACACTCTTCTGTGCAGGAGGGTGCTCCTACTCATGCACAAACACACCATATTTCTTCCCAGTGGAGGGCATGCATCTTACTATGTTTAAAGGTTTTAAATCTATAAATGTACCCTAACCAAACCTGAGGTGTGTGTTCTCAGTCAACTATCTCAGCTGAACAGAAAGAAATACTTTAAAATCTAAAATGATAGTTGGCACACTTTTTCTGTAAAGGTCACGTATCTGGCTCCCCCAGGTCACACGGTCTCCACTGCAGGGACTGCGCCTTTTCCAAATGTCAAGGGAGCCTCATGTGATAGGAAAACTAAGAAACATGGCTTGATTGAGGAAAACGAGGTTTGAATATTACATAAATCCTCGTGTATTATGAAATGTTCTTCCTTTCCTTCCTTTTCTTTTGTTCCTCCTTCCCTCTCCTCTTCCTCGCCTTCTTTATTTAAAAATGTTAACTACTCTCCACCCACGGGCCATACAAAAGCGAGAGTGCTGTATAATTTCAGCCATGAGCTAGAGTCATCTGACTCCTTGTTGGTCTAAATCGTAGCCTCTTTATCTCAGTTTGACTGTTTTCTGGAAAGACAGCACCATGTTTCCGTTATTTAGGGTTCCACGTCTTTGGCAGAAAGTAGAGAGTCGGATTTTCACTGTGTACCAGGTGTGAGAGGACCTAGCTGGAGACCTTGAACTTGGCATGTGGCCACTCCTCATTTGTGTGTTGTTGAATGCGATTCATTTGTTGGATGACGCTTGTTCAGTTTGTAGACACTATAGCTTGTAATCTGTTCTTTGCTCCTTTCTCAGGATCTGAGTTTGAGATAAGAATTAAGGGGTTCAGCAAGTGTAAGTCAGAAATCTTAAGAGATTTCTGCAGTTCTGTGAAAACGGGCTGAAAGGCCACCGAGCCAGTGGAGTCCAGTGTCTGCTGTACTTACTTTGAAGACACTTTTCCATTGGTTAGCTCAGAACCCACAAATAGTATTTCTTTTCTTTATTAGAGCCCCCTAACCAGAGTGTGTGTGTGTGTCTGTGTCTGTGTGTCTGTGTGTGTGTGTGTGTACTGGAAACAACCTCTTCTGTCCCACAGATCCTGGGAAGGCAGCCACACAGGCTAACTACCAAGGAGGAAGAAAAGCAGGCTTGGCCTGGCAGTCCTTCATGGCCCCTTTGTCAGTTCCAGCGTGCCAGTGTGTTAGCTGAAAAGCAGATATGCAAAGGCTGTTCCATTGGTCAGATCTGTCTAGTGGCTTGTTTGTCGCTGCAGCTGTCTAGAGGAGAAGGGAAGGTCAGACAGTTCATGCGAGGTCAGGTTTCCCCATCCCATAAAATTCACCCCACCGGATGCAGAGGTGAGCTGTGGCATGCAAGTCCCTGATAACACACCGTTTTCTAAAGCCGGCTCAAGATCGATAACCCTGCAGAATTCTCAGGGTCACTGTGTAAACACAAGGACCGTAGTTCAGCAGACAAGAAGCTGAAAGCAGCATTGTATGTGCATAGCCCCAGCACTGTGCGTCAGTGTGGGGACAAAGGCAACAGGACTCCCCAGTGCTCAATGACCAGCCAGCCAGGCAGAACTGAGCTACAGGCTCAGACTGTCTCATAGAGCTGTCAGGGAAGACCCCGGATGCCAACCTCTGGTTTCCATATACCTGCAGGTACATGTATTTCCACCCATGGGAACACATCAGTTAACTACACACATAAAAAAGAGATAAATAATAAAATATTAAGAAAAATAGTCCTAAGAAAGTAGTATATGCTTGAATTTGGGACTAAGGCATACCATTTCTTTCTTCCTCTATCTATCTATCTATCTATCTATCTATCTATCTATCTATCTATCTATCTATCTACCTATCTATCTATTTATTTTGGTTTTTCAAGACAGTTTCTCTGTGTAGCCCTGGCATCCTGGAACTGCCAGGCTGGCCTTGAACTCCCAGAGATCCACTGCCTCTGCCTCCCAAGTGCTGGGATTAAAGGCGTGCGCCACCACCATCCATTTTTGATGCATCATTTCTTACGTGTGCCTCTTAAGGATCACTTCCGAGAAGATTCTCCAAACCAGGAGTTGGCCTTATTAGTTTGGTAGCTGAACAACAAGGCATCTTAGGTTTGCCATTTGCATATTTTTGTTTTATAGAAACTAGATTTTGTTACCAGTCATTAATGCATGGTTCTTTTGCCTTAGTTCTGTGGGAACTGAGTAATTTTAATTTGTAAACATTACCTGTCATAAATATATTTTCCTCAACAACATCAATAAAAATAAGCTTAGAAATACAGACCTTTAGAGAAAGCTTTTATAAAATGTGTAACACGGATTCCAAGGCTTAATTCTAAGATACCATTGAGTCTAGATGGTCAAACAGCCCTTTAAATTAATGACGTCACACAAAAGTCAAAGTAATTCCGGGGCTGGAGAAATGCCTCAGTGGTTAAGAATACCGGTTTCTCTTCCAGAGGACCTAGGTTGGATTCCCACCATCCACGTAGCAACGCACAACCATTTATAGCCCCAGTCACAGGGGATTAGACGCCCTCTCCTGGCCTCCAGGGGCACTGCATTAACGTGGTGTACAAACATGCAGGCAAAACACCCATGCTTATTAAAATAAACCTTTAAAAAGACACAGTAAGTCTTCCAACACCTGAGGGTCGGGAATGGGTCCCTCTCTAAAAGCCTATCTAGCGGTGCATCTCTACAATAGCAGTTCATCAAGTGTGGTCTGACCGTAAGAGCATCTTCGCTGAAGCACAAGAGAAACAGGTTACCTTGGCAACTGAGAGAGGCTGGCAGTGCTGGCACAGCGTTCCTAGGAAGAGGCTGATAGGGAGACAGCCCTGAACAAGAGCCGCTCTGCTGTGCCACTCACGGGCTCTCTGATTCTGCTTTGAGCCTCTCTTCTTGCTTAGCACATTCCTGAAGGATTTTCTTACCTATTTCTCCTTCTAGATGAAAGAAATGCTCACAACCTCTTCTTGTAGTTTTTTGAGACAGGACCTCTCTCCATAGCCCTGGCTATCCTGAAACTCACTATGTACACCAAGCTGGCCTTGAACTCACAGAGATGGGCTTGCCTCTGCCTCCCAATTCTGGGACAAAAGGTGCATCCTACACAACCAGCATTTTTGTTTTGTTTTGTTTATTTGTTTTGTTTTGTTTTGTTTTCAAGACAGGGTTTGGAGCCTGTCCTGGAACTAGCACTTTTAGACCAGGCTGGCCTCGAACTCACAGAGATCCACTGCCTCCCTTTGAGTTCAGGGATTAAAGGCGTGCGCTGCCACCGCCCGGCTCACAACCAGCATTTTTAAAATGATAATGAGACATTGGGTTAGCAATGCTGAAAGCCAATGGCTGAGCTATAGACAGTCAAGTGAACAGTGCCCGTGATAGTGAGGAATATGAACCATGCGTGTTGATAATTCTGACACAGGGCAGACAGATTTGTATGTTCTCATTAAAGACTTAGGAAACAGTCTTATCTAAAAATAATGTTTTCTCACTTGTATGATTTTCCGCAGCACAGCACAAATAATCTTGTTTCGTTTCCTGATGTGCGTTCGCGTTTAAAGACAAATCGCATGTGTCACTAGTCAGGAAGTGAGCGGAGTTGGCATTTCTGTCTAAAACAACTGAATAGCCTCTGAGCTATCAATCAAGGCAGCCATAGGGGCTATTGTCAGGGGGAGCAAGCCCAATACAAAGTAAAACCAGGAAGTCTTCGCATAATCCTCACGGATCAACATTGGTCAACTAGCAGCTATAGCCTAGTTAGCTATAGCAGATATAGACAAACTTTATCCATTCCGATGTCCCAGCTTCCTGGCTGCTCAGCCCTTTTGTATCTGGAGTATATGTATATGTATATATGTGTGAAGGCACATGTGTACATGTGCATATACATGCCAGGGGTCTATGTCAAGTGTTACCTTCATGTTCTGCTCCTTAGCTTTTGAGACAGTCTCTCCCTGATTAGCTAGAGGGACTGGCCCCTGAACCCCTGCCCAGACACAGACCACCCACCATACCTGACTCTTTGCGTGGGTGGTGGGGATCAGAACTCAGGTCTCACCTGTGCACAGCAAGTGGTTTAACTACTGAGTCACCGCCTAAGCCCCACCTGGGATGTTTTCATTTAATACCTTTTTTTTTTAAAGATTTATTTATTTATTGTGTAAACCGTGCTCTGCCTACATGCATGCCTGCAGGCCAGAAGAGGGCACTAGATCTCTTTACAGATGGTTGTAAACCACCATGTGGTTGCCGGGAATTGAACTCAGGACCTTTAGACAAGCAGGCGGTCCTCTTAACCACTGAGCCATCTCTCCAGCCCTCATTTAATGCCTTTTTAAAAGAATCCTTGAACTACTGTAGAAAAGTAATATCCATTTCTTGCTAAATCATTAAAAAAAGAAAAAAAACACCCATTGAATCAACCTACTGGAAATCTAAACTTTCAAGTGAGGGTCTGATTTGACTTAACAGAAGATATCACAGTACTTCACTAAAGAAGCTATTAGAGACAATAATTCAGTTTTAGTTTTGTTTGAGGACATTTTTTCATTAGGAAAAATTATTTAACTCCCCCCACTGACTCATCTCTTCATACTAATCTTGAAAATCACATCATTACCTTTGATTAGCTCTTTGGAACTTTCTGGAATTGTGATAGAAACATTTAAATAATTATTGTCACACTGCTCATGGAAGTCATGTGTGTAACCCTAGCATCGGGGAAGGCTGGAGATAAAGGACTACACTGGAGCCTGCCTGGACTATACACAGTGCTCCAGGCCAGCCTGGGCTCCAGAGTGTAGTACTCGGTCTCAGAACAAAAATTATGATAATAATCAGAAACACTTTCGAAGTTGAATTAATCATTAACGTCAACAACCACACCCCCTCTGACATATAGACTCGTCAGTACAAACAGGGAGAAAGGGCCCACGACTCACAAAAGAGGCTTCAAGGTTAAAACTTCCTTTTCTTCTCTAATTTCAATTCTGGTCTAGTTTTTCTTTTCTTTTCTTTTTCATTAGATAAGTGAATAAAATGTACTTTATAGTGAAACTGAAAAACCTGAAGCTGGGCGCCATCGCTTCAGAATGGCCGTTAGAACCATATGGGATGAAATGTACTGAGATCCACCCAGTTAGACAACCGCTTGAGTGACTCCCTCACTAGCTGCGGGGTGTTTTGTTTGTCATCTGATTAGAGTAAAGTGGTTTTATTTGGGGGCGGGGGAAGAGTGATCTGGGACAAGTGAAAACATCTGTTCCATAGAATTTTTTGGTAACAAGCTTTATTAAAATGGAACCACTGGCACTGCTGCCCTGGGCTGTCTGCTGGGACCTGGAAATCCTCTGTTACAGAAGTAGAGGCGCTGATGTTAGTCACTAAAGCAGGTTTCTGCAACACTTAGGACCCCTAAGTCAACCGAAAGAGACTCACAATAAAGAAACCCCATCTAAAGGTCCTTGGGCCTCACTGTGTCTATCTGGTGGACTCTCATTTACCACACTGCAGACGTAGAGAAATGTAGGAAGCACTAACAGTCCAGAAAGACACAGTCCAGCGAGGAAAAGAAGGGAGATTTTGATTGACTCTCTGGAGTTAGCTTATATGACACTGGTTCTTGTGCTACTGGACCCCAAACACCTGGAAGAAAGAACTGAACAGGGGAAGGACTCATTTGGGTTCACACCTTGAGAGGGTCCCATCCAGGTTGTTTGGCCTCGTGTACTGGTGAAAAACATCATGGTAGTGGATGCGTGTGGTGGGAGGAAGTGTCCACACATGACTTAAAGGAAGCAGAACATAAGACAGGAAGTAGCCTGAGTAACTTACCTCCTAGAACCCTCCCCCAGTAGACAACCTACTTCCTTCAGCCAGACCCCACTTCCCAAAGTTTCCAGACATCCAAAATAGCACCACACCCCCGCCAACTAGGGACCCAGCATTCAAAACAAGAGCCTGTAGGGGACATTTCAAAGTCAAGCCTTAATAACATGTGTATACAATTAAATGCTGGTCTGCCTGAGAGAGTCTGAGCTTACAGGGGCTGGGGTTAGTGATTGGGAAGAAATCTTGCTGTATCCCTGAGATAGCATCTGTAGGGTTCTACTTGTATTTCTTTTCAAAAAGGAAAGTCTGCTTTTGGAACTAGAGCGATGCATTGCTTAGTCGGTAGAGACAAACAGCCGCCCTCATTAAGAGAAGTGGCCAACTTTCAAATGAGCAGCTATGGTATTTATTTATGCTGAAACATTCCCATTAACTCCAGAAGCCACATGTTCTTGGGTCCCTGGGAGAGCAATTAAAAGCAAAGAGCATAATGACCTTTTAATATTTTATCTTCTATAAACCATGGTTTAGAGAACTGTACGGTCACTAGTCTAGAGAGAAAGAAACTTTGGTGAAAAACAAAAACAGTGTTCTCTTGATTTTTTTTTCTTTCCACTTTTGAAATCTGGTCTGCCCCCTTTGAACGAGTATTATAGTTAATATAAACTAAAATGGACTTACTAATCTCTAAAAATTCTAGGTTTTAAAGTCTTTCTAGTCAAGCCTGAGAATGTAAGTCATGGGCTTGAGCAAGAATTTTAGAAATTACTAGAAAAAGCAAGAAAGATCTCACTTTCTTATACACATCCTTAAAGCATGATGTGTGCACTTGTATTGACGGCTGTCTTTACAAAGATGAGAGCATTATCCTCTTGTCCGGTCTGCAGGCTGGAGTGCTGAGAGCTCTAAAACAACACTAGCACATTGCTTCCTCGTCATTGCTATGGTAAAATGCCATGACCAAAACCAGCTTAAGAAACAGTAGTTTGTTTTGGGTTTATGGTTCCAGAGAGGTAGAGTCTGTCATGGCAGGAAGGTGTGACATGGTGACAGGATCAGGAAGCTGCTGTTCCCACTTTCATCCACAGGCAGGAAGCAGAAAAAGAGACCAGGAAATGGATCCATCAAGGCTAGAAACCCTTAAAGCCTGCCCCACAGTGATGAATTTCTTCCAGCAAAGCTGTGCCTCCCCCAAACAGGGCCACCAACTGAAAACCAATCATACAACGTGAGCCTATAGAAGACATTTCTCATTCAAACCACAACTGCAAATCAAAGATTGCTTGAGCCATTCAGCTTTTCTTTTACACAAATGATTCACTTCTAACTCAGCAAGTTTACTTATTCTAAGCCATTATTAGACCTCCCGATCATTTGGTGTCTGTTTTCACACAAATGGATATTTGGGGGAGGGCTGGGGGGGGAAATGATTATGTGGTCTCCCTCTGTAGCCCAGGCTAGCCTGGAATTCAGGGTTCTCCTGCCTCTGCCTCCTGAGGGCTAGTATTACAAACAGGCACTATCATACCTGACTCCTTCAATTTCTGAATTGCCGTTGAAAAGAAAACAGTTGTCACTGTCCTCTGGAGAGAGAGTTGCTGGGCCTTCTGAGGCAAGACGTGAAAACAGAAACACAGGCATTTGTGTTAGTAATGGCTCGCATTTAGGATGCAGCCTCCATAACCCAACCACTTCTGTCACCCTTAAACATGTCAGTTCTCTGAGTACAGTTTCCGTGGGGCAGGGGGGATATTAAACTTAAAGAACACTTCTCATCTCAATGAATTGAAATTAATATGATTCTCATATATCTGCTTGTTCTAAAAGAAGTAGGGTGTGTGTGGAGTTTTCCATGACTTGAAAATGACCTGGAGAGCCATGGGTAATGGGGAAGCAGCCAGACTCTGTCAGGCCAGCGACAGCTCTCCGTGAGAACAGAAGCTTTCTGGATTCTTCTGAGTGTTTGGAGGGAAATGCTCACACAGAAAAGTTATGCACATTTCCAGAAAGCTTTGTTTTGTGAGGGGGAAGTCCATGTGAGCTTTTGGGTGTGTGATTTACATGTCAAAGTGTAAAAACACATTTATTTATTTGTTTGTTTGTTTGTTTGTTTGTTTGTTTATTTATTTGCAAGTTGACACCATTCAAATCCTATGGGAACTGTTCAGCTATGAAGTAAGGAGGAAACTTCATGTTGGTGCTCGTTTGTTAAATATAAATTTAATCTCAGTATCACATTTTGAGTGAACTCTGAAGAGCACGGAGGTCATGGTCATTCATGATCTTGTGTCAAATTTTCAGAGCTGAGATCCCCAAGTTAAAGGCTGACATTGTAGAGGGTAATCAGTTGTTTTTTCTCTCCGCTTGAGTAGATTGTGTTTGCCTGAAATCACAGGCTAAGGAAAGAAATCTCAACTTGTTTTACATTTTATGCCTTTACAACTAAATGAGGAGTTCACAGGAATTTCCTTGAAGCCTAGGAAAATTAGATTCACTAAGAAGTAAACACTCATATAATTGAGCGGTTAGCATCCGAAATGGAGGATAAATTATTCATGAAGGTATTACTGTTAGTGTTAGTCCATGGGACATTCCAAAATCCAGAATCCCATGGAGGAAAATAATCTCTGAGTCCCCAGGTGTTTTTCTTGGTCTGCAGATGTTCAAAGTAACGACAAAACTCTCACATACACATGAGCCCCGAGTGGAAGATGTCTGTCACATCTTCCAAACCCTCAGCGTCCCTGAGCCTCCACACCTGGGCAAAGCATGCACTGGGAAGGAAACGAGCGCGCTGCTGTCCTGTTCTTTCTTTCGTTTATTATAATCTCAGCGTTGCCTTGTCTTCACCACCAGAAAGCAAAGGGGGTTGAAGAAAGGAAAAAGAAAGAACTAACGATAAGCATTGTTTCTTGCCCACTTCTGGGCCATCCGCGGAGACTCCGGCTGTAATTTCACTTCCTAGCATCATGGAGTTCGCTGGGTGTGTTGTGCTAATGAAGAGAGGAATGCTGACTAGCAGGGTACATCTGAAACTTGAGGGTCCCAGGGCTTCCAGGTTCAGAACCTCTCAATTCAGGATTTCTCAGATTTCAGACACGTGATTAAGTACTGGTCCCAGGTGGAAATTAACACCCTGACCAGGCAGAGCTGGCATCAAAGAGAGCACTCTCTCCGAGCAAAGCCACAGATGTTGCCGGATGTGGTGGTGGGTGCCTGTAATGTCAACTTTGGGTGGGGGGGATATGGGGAAGAAGATCAAGAATTCAAGGTCAGGGACTGGAGAGATGGCCCAGCAGTTAAGAACAGTTGCTCTTGCAGAGGACCCAGATTCAGTTTCCAGGACCCACGTGGCAGTTACAGATGGTGGTCTCCATGGTAACTCCAGTTCTAGAAGCTCCGGTGCCTTCTTTGTCCTCCATGGGCACCAGGCACACATGTGGTACACAGACATACATGCAGACAAAGTCTCTATACATATAAAAGTTTTTTTAAAAAAAATCAAGATCAACCTTGGCAACATAAGGAGTTTGAGGCCAACCTCAGCTAGATGAGACTGACCCTGTCAGTTAGGAGAAAGAAGAATGAAGAAGGGTGGGGAGGAAGAAGGAAAAGGAGGAGGATGAGGAGGAAGGAGGAGAAGAAAGAAAAAGGAAGATAAATGTTCTTTCCAGGTGGAAGAAGTAGTAAAACATACTATTGAATTAAAAGATTGGCTTGCCACCAAATAGGTTAAGAACAGTTTGTTTGCTGGAGCTTTGTGGCTTTTAGAAGTGTGGGTAAAGGATTGTATACTCCTACTTTACTCAAGGATATTCTTGGGCTGGAGAGATGGCTCAGAGCACTGACTACTCTTTCTATAGGTCCTGAGTTCAATTCCCAGCATCTACATGGTTACTTACAACCATCTGTTGCCATGAGATCTGGTGTCCTCTTCTGGCCTGCAAGTAAACATGTAGACAGAATATGGTATACATAATTTTAAAAAATATCCTCCCCCCATCAGTCATGAACTCTGGAGTAACAAAAACGCGGCATTCCCTGGACAAGAAAGCTGGAACTTTTAGCTCATGAGTTAGGTTACAGCCTTGTGGAGTAGCAACCTCTCCCCTTGGGGTGACTTTCTCCCACCCCAATACTTAACCAAGCCCATCCTTCTTGCCTGCTCAGGTCAGAGGCACAACCTGACTCTAGAGCATTAGAGCGACTTTCTTATTTCTAGTTGTGCACGTTGGCCAGGACTGGACGCCTCTAAGTGACTGCAGGTGTTTATAAACAGAAAAAAGGCAAACAGAGCATGTCTGCAGACTCATCCTCTGGGGAGGCCTGGGAGTCGTGGATCCCTTCCAGAGTATAATGGATTTGGACAGGCTTCATGCCCTGGTGACTTCCCTGCATGCTTTTTGTGTAACCCTGCCCTGGAGGAGAGTAAGAGAATCCATGGCAAGCCTCAGCAAGGAAGTGAAGCCTGTGGCTGTCATCGGGGATGTTTGTTTACCAACAGACCCGTGGTTGGTAGGGAAAAGGAGCTCTTCCTCCTTCGGTCCCTTCCCCAAATATACTTTAGACACGATGAGAGGAAGGAGCCGGAGCTCAGGTTTCAGCTCCATGAAGACACAGCTCACTGCTTTTCACAGTTTCCAGCAAAGAAAACCTTTGCAGCAAAAGTGCCTTTCCGTGTTTAAGGAGTCACCCTGGGCACTGACGAGCACTGAGCCAAATCTCCATGTTCAAGTGTTCATAGTTAAGGAGACAGAAAAGACCCTCAGTCCACCACTGTGGCTTCTCAAGTGTTTAGCCAACTGAATGTTGGCTTAAATTGGTGCCTCCCTGGCATGTAATTCTCAGCCATAGTTGGTAATCTCATTTTCCTAAACGCCAGGGGTTTCCTCTGTGAAAATCTCCAGTGGCTTTGCCGTTGTCTGCTGGAGCACCTTGGACCTTTCTCGGCCATCATTTAAGGTCCTCAGAATGCTGTTCCCAAACTCTTTTCAGGCACATTGTCCCTTAATAAGAATCACTCTAATTGATCTCTCCCAATCAAGTTACGTGACTGCTTTGACAGTAAATATGAGTTCTGTACCCTTTTCACACAAGGTCATCCCCAAAGACCACTTTTACACCACACCCAAAAACGGCCTGCATTTCCTCGGAACTCTCATATTGCTTGTTTAAGTTAGCCTGACCTAACTTTACTCCCCTACCCACACCGCCAGAGATCTTTGAAAGAGCATCTCTCATTTTCTCAGCTAC
Organism: Microtus ochrogaster; assembly: GCF_000317375.1. Taxonomy (NCBI): domain Eukaryota; kingdom Metazoa; phylum Chordata; class Mammalia; order Rodentia; family Cricetidae; genus Microtus; species Microtus ochrogaster. The sequence continues at coordinate 22,047,009 of NC_022018.1, forward strand.
TGTGAGCACCTTCTGTGTATGGACTGTGTCCTATCCCACATACATCTCCCCCAGTACTTTCTTTATAACACTGAGGGCTCCAGCTCACTGGCCAGTAGACAGCAAACCCTTTTTTTACTAAGCGCTTGGATACGTTGAATCAAACAATTCAAAGTTGAGCATACCCTTCCGATTGGCTGCTTGAAGATGAACATTCCTGTTTTTATTCTTAGTAAGTCTGGAAAAATGCCAGCAATTCTAATGTTACTAAATATCTAGATGCTTGTAGACGCCACTGAAGTGAACTTGGATGACCGGCGTGGTTTTCCCCAATCCCATTTGATGATGGAGCTGCCGAGGCCATTGCTGTTGGTGGTGTTGTCCACTCGGAGACAAAGATCCTTAAGTTGGCAGCATAGGTTTAAGGGTGATTGCTTTCCAGTCACCCCAGAATGTTTCCCCCTGTGCCTGCACCCTTCCCATCCCATGTCCCTTGCCTCCTCCAAACTTTTTCCTCCTTTCCTATTTACTTACTGATCTCCTGTTTGTTGCTTTTATGTGGTAAAGTCCAAGCTCCTGGTGGCCAGTGTTTACCTAGCTTTATATGAACAACACAAAAAGCTGCCAACATCTTAGGTTAGTGCTATGGATCTAATGCAAGTCTACACAAGATGAGTCCTGGCAAGCCCAGCTGATAAACTCAAGGCTTGGGGGTGGGCCAGTTTAAGGAAACACTATTTAGATACCAGAACCATGGCCAAGTGTACACCGTTAACTCTAGAAACTGGGTGTAGATGTAGACAGCAGGAATCCCTAGCATAAAGGGGGTGCAGAACTGCCAAGTGACTGGACATGTGCATGACCCTTCGACTACAGGTCACACAGCAGTAGACTAGCCGAGCACAGAAGAGTAAACTCACTTAGAAAGAGTAAAGGATTTGCCGGGACTTTATTTCTGTAACTCTGGTTGTGTGGGTCGAGTGTGAACTTGTAGATGATAAAGTCATTGTTCCACAGTGCCAAGGTTGATCTTACCAGAACTACAGGATAGTCAGGCATCTGAAGAAGGTCGGTTGATCTGGGACAGTTTAAACTGTCTTCAATCCCAAGCATGTGGGAGTTTATGGGAGATGACGCTCCGACTCCGGCACCAGCTCCATCAGCCCTCCCTATAGTTCCGGATAATCCGCCGCAGGCCTGCTAAGTAGTCTCCAAGCTTGTCCCAAGGAAAGGCTGGTTCTGTAGTGCACCGATGAAACAGTTTCCAGCAGGAGGTGAATCCAGAGAAGCAAAAGCTACTTCAGGAATGAGCAGACAGTCTGCCCTTCTTGGAATCTGTGCGCCCAACTGCAGGGGCCCAGAAGCTTCTCCTGGGATCCCCGCACCCGCCCAGGGATCATTTTCTTCCCACATTCAAGCCCAGTGCTGCTCAGGACCCAGAACACAGTCGGTATCTCTGTGAGGGCCGTGTTCATGAGGCTTTCCGCGTTCATGAGGCTGGCCCTGCGCTGGAAAAGGAGACCCCTCACCTTTTGTCCTGTGTTCTTTCCCTTCTAGATCACATAAACGAAGACAACCCCCTCCTCCTGTCACTTGCTGTTATAAGGGAGCAGATGCGGGGCTCTCAGTCAGTCAGGTCATATGAAGCAGGGAGGTTATTTTCTCAGAAGGTGATGTGATGTTTCTTGACTTTCTCTTTCAGCAATGAGGTGGTGAGGAGTGACCTAAAAAAGCTGCCAGCCCTTCCTACCCAAGCCCTGAAGGAGCACCCTTCCCTGGCCTACTGGTAAGACCCCCTGTCCCAGAACCTTCTCACAGACAGGTCTCCTGTCTTCAAGGAGGGCACAGTCTTCAGACCACTGAGCCTGACTCTATATCAGCTCCCACATCCCTCCTCCTCTTCCCTTTGTGTCAGGCAACTTAGATTTTCAGAACTGTTTTCAGAGTTAGATATAGTGGTTTATGCCTATAATACCAGCACTGGGGGAGAATGAGACAGAAGGATTGTAGGTTCGAGGCCAGTATAAGCTACACAGCAAGTTCCAGAATAGCTTGGGCTAGGGTAAACCCTGTCTTAAAAAAAAAAAAAAAAGAAAAAGAGAAAGTCAGAGACAACAATCTGCATTTATATACAGTATGTTAACTCTCTCCCTTAATAATAATATTTTTATGATTTCATCTTTGAAATGGCACCTCCTTAAGAAGCCTTTACTGTGCTGGTCCAGTTTCATGTTGGTCCATGGATGGATGGACAGGATGTGGGATGCCAAGAGGGGTGGGAGAAGCAGGGACGTCGTTTCCTTGGCAACAAAAGAAGCAGGTTGTTTTCTTTCTCCTTGCTGTTCCTTATATCCCGATTTAGCCCGTTGTAACATTATGCTGTAGTTCATTCCACGTGATTTCGGCATTTGTGTTTGGGTCACGGTGGAGCAGGGCTCACATTCCTGAGGAGTGCGTTGGACTCCTGCTGGGTACTTATACACTGACCACTGCCCTCTGACAAGGACAGGACTGTGTCCTTGGTGTCCCTCCGGACCTTTCTCAGAAAGCTGTGTGGCTACTCATCATCTAAGACACAGTCATAGCAGGACACCTGGTGTTATAGGCCTGATACCCCAACTTCTCAGAGGGCTGAGGCAGGAGGATTGCAAATTGAAGACCTCCCTGAGCTACAGAATAAACTCAAAGTCTGAAACTTAATGAGACCTTGTCTCAAAAACAAATGATTTAAGCCGGGCGGCGGTGGCACACGCCTTTAATCCCAGCACTCGGGAGGCAGAGGCAGGCGGATCTCTGTGAGTTTGAGGCCAGCCTGGTCTACAGAGTGAGTTCCAGGACAGGAACCAAAAAGCTACAGAGAAACCCTGTCTCGAAAAATCCAAAAAAAAAAAAATTATTTAGGGGTTGGGGTATAATTTAGTGGTGTGATGTTTGCTTAGCATGTGTGAGACCCTCGGTATAAGAAAAAGAGAGGGGAGGGGAGAGTAGAGGAGGGAGGCCGGGGAGGGGAGAGGGAAGGGGGAATGGGAGGGGAAAGGAGAAGAAAAGAGAAGAGAGAAGAAGTGGGGAGTGGAGGAGAGGAGAGAAAGAGGGTGGGGGAGGGGACAGGAAGGGGAGGGAAGAGGGGGGAAGAGGAGGGAAGAGAGTGAAGGGGAGGGGAGAGGAGAGGAGAGGAAAACAAAAAGCACTGAACAAGTTGGTCCTAGTAACTACAACACACAGCTCCCCAAGCCCTTGTAGATACAGCGTAAAATTTTTGAACTAGTATTCTACCTGTTTAGACACTGAGCGTTCAGGTATTCAAGTAGTCTTCAGGATGCCGTCAGATTGGGTGGCTCATAGTGAGATGAAACCCATACTCCGAACTCACTTTTCTCAGAGAAGCCCCACTCCTGAAGAGCTGGACTCAAAACTGTGAGCGCCTGACAGCAGATTCCCATCTCTCACTCCACCTCAGACCTGACCTATTATCCTTCTTCCTTTGCAGTGTATCTATAAATAAAGAACAGGTTCATGCCAAGGAGGCCAAATTCAAACCCTGTCTGGGGGATATTTGTGAGATGAAGGCCAGCCTGGGCTATCTGGGGAGACATTGCCTCATTAAAGAAGATTGATGATAATAACACAAGAGGCCAACAGTTCTCACATGCAGGGATGAATTACACTTGAGAACTGTAATGTGGTAGACAGTCTGGAGTCAGGATTGCCTTTGACCTAATTCATCCCTCAATCATGTCTTTATTTACTGTCTAACATGGTTAAAACAACCCCCAATGCCAATTGCAGAGCTCCCGTTCTTTCCCTCTCTCCTATTCTGGATCTTTCTTGCATTGTCTCCGCCAGATCCTCTGTGTTTGTATTAGTAATATAGAAAGCCTTCTTTTTGGCCCTGCTCTCTGCCTTTTATCAGAGTGAATATCTCTCTCCTGGATAGCTTACCTTCAGCCATCTTAACAGTATATCCTTGAGGCACATGACCAGGTCAGCCCTTTCCTCAGGCCTCAGCCAGACCCATGAGTGCACAGTCAATTGTCTAATGAACTGGGAGAGTGGCAGGCTAGGGAAGCCAGTGTCACACCCAACTGCGAATGAATCAGTAGCATGGACCATCCCGATGCTAAAGAACCCATGGCCCTTTCCCTGCCTCGTTGCTTTGTACTCAGCTGCTTGTGGCTGGCTCTGATTTTTCAGCCTATTTACACAGATTTCCAAAAAGCAAAGAGTGTTCAATTCTCTGTAGCTTGTGAGTTTCTCATTGTTATTCTGTCCAGTCCTTAAATCAATCTGAGGTATTAATGGCCACAGTCTGCAGAGCCGGGAGCACCTAACCTTTCTGTAGGTTCCAGAGACAGGTGGAGAGGAGTGGGACAGGCTAGATGAGGCCCCAGCTGGCACTGAGTATGTCATCACATGTCAGGCCCCTGTTGACTTAATGGGAAGAAAGAAGTGGGAAAAGCGGAGGCGCGAGGAGGTCAGCACTGTGGCTTGCCAGGTGGCTTTAGATAGCAGGCAGCCAGACAAGATTGGAGGGGGCAGCAATTTTTGCAGCTGTCAGGCCCCATGAGACCTTGTAGTCAGGCCAGTAGAACAGCTGCCTGTCAGCATTGGGACTTTGGGCTGTTGATGTTGCTTAAACCTTGCTTTATGTCCGTGGCACCAGAGTGACTTTCAGTCCCCACCCCTACTTTAGGGATGCTCTCGCCCAGAGCTGGAAAAAAAAAAAAGTGGTGTGAGTCTCCACTGGTTAGCTTGACCACAGATCTAGAAGTTGACCTCACCAAATCACAGTTATGTGGTAGAGAACATGCCATCAAGGGTCACGAACTTATAAAACAGAGGCCCTCGAAAAGAGAGAGAACAGAAAAAAGGAAGAGAAGGTTCCACTAAATTCTGGGGTGATGAATTAATAATGGGTGGTCAAGATCAGTGAATGAAGTCTTGAGGGTACAACCCTGGTATCACACATGCTCCCCATCATGACATTCTTATACAAAGCTAAAGGTGTCCCCTTGTTGAAGAAATGGCAGGTGAATCAGTGGGAATCTAAGTCAAGGCTATAGGGCAGGGTATGGAGGATGGAGCTTTAAGGGCTGTCCTTAGTAGGTGGCATGCAAGACCTTCTGTGGGCTGGCACTGTAACCCCTGCACCTATAGTGGGAGCTGCCATTGTTACCACCTTTCTTGGTAACAGTTACTTCCCCAGGAAGGCTGTGCTATTACCCCAACCACACTCCATTCTGTCAAAGAAAATTTTGGCTAGCCATCGCCAGCAAGGAGCCATTTAACTTCCTGTTAATTTTAGAAGTAAAACCTCAAAAGATAAATAAGCCTTAATCTCATTCTGTTAGCTAGTCTGTTGTTTTCCCAGTGTGGCCCTGGAACTTTTATTAACCAGGCCCAAATTCCCGAATTTTCTCTCTTCCTTGGAAGTTCTGAGTTCTTAACTACTCAGAACGATTTGGCCTAGATCCCTGGATAAGAACATTACCCACTTCCCCAGATCCCGTGTGGACTGGACCTGGAAAGGAGGAGGATCAGAGGGGAGAACTGAGCAAGTTCAGCCGCAGCATCCTCTGTGACTGGTGCCAACTGCTTCCTCCTGCTTTCCTATTCCATGGTATCTTGCAAAGAACAGCCCCCCAAACCTGCATGTTAATCTTGTCCAACTGATTAGCAGTCAGAGGTAACAGTAATGTAAGTCCTCTCAGGAGAAAACAGGCTTTTCTATCCCCACCATTGCTTAGAGACTTCACTTGAGAGCAGCGTTGAGACATGTCATTTCAGGACACGTTTATTTTCCAGCTGCAGCTTTCTCAGAGGGCCTCAGGAGGATGGAGGGTGATGTCTTAGTGCTTTTAGGGTAGCAGGATGCTCAACCTCTAATGCCAGAATCCTTTCCTTCTGATTCTAGCGAAGACAGAGTCATTGAGTACTACAAGAAGCTGAATGGCCAGACGAGGGGTCAAGCAATTGTGAAGTAAGTGGCCCTTCTGAGAACGCACTAAGATTGTGTTTAGGAGCTAGAGAGACAGCTCAGTCAATAAGGTGCTTGCCCTGTAGCAGAGGGACCCCAATTCAGAACCCCAGAACCCACATTTAGATAGAT
>NC_022018.1:22053218-22064527 GCF_000317375.1 Microtus ochrogaster
AGGCAGGCATCCTGGTGCATATATAATGCCAGCACTGGGAAGGCAGAGGCAAGCAGATTCCTAGACCTCACTGGCCAGCCAGCCTAGCTGAATCAGGGAGCTCCAGGCCACTGAGACCAAGTTTCAAAATAATGTGGAGAGTAGTAGAGGAAGACATCAACATCCACTTACACATACCCACAATTGTATAATTGTATTTTCAGATGTGCAGACACATGAATATATGTACATATACACAACACACATACACATACGCAAAGACTGTGTGTTAATAGGTCAGCTATCAAGGTAGTTAATTTCTCCTTGGAAAGATACATAGGGGGAGGGATGTTTCTACTAATTTCCAAGTTAATAACCACTCCAGAACTTCATTACACACATCAAAAGATCGTGTGTGTGTGTGTGTGTGTGTGTGTGTGTGTGTGTGTGTGTGCCACCACTTCTGACTAATAACCCTTATTGTGTTGCCGTGTGTTGTGTGTTATCTTCACAGCTACATGAGTATCGTGGAGTCTCTCCCAACCTACGGTGTCCACTATTATGCAGTGAAGGTAAGTGAACTCTTTGGCTGAAGTCTGCCCATGCTGTCCTGGAAAAGCAAGCAAGCAGACAGAAAATTTTCTTGTCTTTTAGTTTTAAGATTTGGAGGGGAATGGGAGTTGATGGAGGTTGGCTTGGTCAAAAGATTGCTTTCGAGGGGAAATTGAGCAACTGAATTTTATCCCTAGGGTACTAACACTTTGATAGAGTAACTCTCCAATACTCTTTTTTTTTTTCTTTTGTGAAGTAATGTAATAAATCTCTACTTCCTTTCGGTCTCAGAGGAATCCTGGGAAATCAGGGTTTTGGGGCCTCTCACTAGAAAGGCTCCATCAAATATAAGGAACTAGGAAAAACCAAACACTTGTGGCAGAATGTCATATTATCTCTTGGGGTCTGATGCCACATGGTCTGCTTTCCAAGGAGAACTGGACCCATTAAAAGGATCTGAGACTGTGTTCTTGAATGTGGTATTGTCAAATCCAATGTGTCACTAGCTTCTGTCTAAACTTATTAAGCTCCACCCACTCTGCACCACACTGCCATCTCTTTCTGACAGCATAGATAAAGATGTCCCCTTTCTCAAGCCCAAGTTACAGTGTTGAGAGCAGGGCGACCTGGCCTCTGTGCGCTTGTTCTGTTCCAGATAAAGAATGTGAATCCCCTCAGAGGTCCAGCCCCCTCACTAATGTTGTGAAGGAAGATGTGGCCACTGACCCCCAAATAAAGTACAAGTAGTCATGAAAAGGGGCTCAGAATCCCTCTGTGCCAGTGTTTAACACTCTGACTTCACAGTGGCATGGAGTTTCCTCTTGTTTTATTCAGCAAAATCAGTGCCATGCATAGGCACCTCCCAGAGACAGCAGCAAACGATCAACATATGGTATTATACTACATGTACCTGTCTGTCTGTCTGTCCATCTGTCCACACCCATATATTCATATATCTTCCTAACATGCACAAGGCTCTGAGTGCAACCCTCCATGCTGTAAATAAATAAATAAGCAAATAAATAAATGATTTTTTAGTGGAGTGGGGTAGTTCAGTGGTAGAGTCTACATTTAACACCCATGAGGCCATGAGTTCAATCTCCAACACCAACAGAAAAACTTGTAAAGAAATCATATACTCCTGGAGCTTTACATGATCCTTTTTCCCCCACGTTCATTTCTTTGGTCTTTAATATGTCCTCTCACCTTGAAATAATTCATTCCTGCAAACGTTCACAGACCGCCATACTGATCTTGAGTCTCCGGGACTCTTGTGATGAAGACATCAATTAGGTCATTCATGCATGTGAAAATTAGTACAAATCTGTGGATAGGCTGCTTGCTGTGCCCAGGGTAAAGTCCTAGCCTTTGGGAGCATGTGGGAACTCCTCAGAATTGTCCTCAAAGGAGCCCCACTTTCACTCAGGTGATAAGGAGTCTTATAAACAGAGGGGCCCAGGGTTTGTAATCCAGTCCTAATGATGTTCTGGCTTCAGTTTTGCTAAATGAGTCCTAAAAGTCTTCATCCAGCTGCCCTCCTGGGTGAGCAGGGCATCATGGTGGCACCCCTTAGTCTGTGCTGCCACCAGTTCAGTGTGGCTGGGAAGGTTTAACTTCCATTAAAGTTTGAGCCCTTGGCTTCAATATCTTTGCCCTTCAAAGGAAAGAAGTCTCTCCATGGTCTCCTGGGTTCTCTCTGGATCTGACAGTCAGTGGCAGTTTCTTTGATCAGAAAGCCGTTCATTTTCTTTAAAATATGATATCTATTTCATGTTTTTCTGTATGGCGAGTGAGAGACTCAGCCTGGCTTTTGGGGTCAGGGGATAGGGGACTTGCACTTGTTCATTAAAAGGTGAAGATGGAGGCTGGGGAGATGCTCAGTTGGTAAAGTATTATGTAAGCCTTAGGACCTGAGTTCAGATCCCCAGCACTCAAGTAAAATTTCCAGGGCTAGTAAGGCAGAAATGGGGATTGGGGGGATAGAGCTCTCAGAGCAACCAGTGCTAGCCACTCAGTGAGCTCAAGATTCAGTGAAAGAACCTATCTCAAAAAAATACAAGGTGGAAAGAGAGTGGGGGCGGGGATGGGAGAGATAACTGATGTCAGCCTCTGGTCTTCTCATGTAAGTCCATGTGTGTGTATGCACACACAGGAAGAGGTGTGCATGCTTCCACCAAACAAGTAAACAAGTAAGACAGGGAGCAATACAGGTGCCATGGTTGTGGTTCTTCTTGGAAACAGAGCCAATTGCCCAACTCAGGCGTGGTCCCCAGCGCTGTTCACATAAGACATCCACGATGGGTACATCTGGTAAGATATTAAGTAGAGAGGGCTTCCTTCCACTCCAGAGACACTGTCTTTTCCCTGTCATCAGCTGAGAAATCTCCTGGTCTGTATTTATCTTCTCCAGCCCCTTGTTGACCTCTCTTCCCTTTGACATCCTAGGATAAGCAGGGGATACCGTGGTGGCTGGGACTCAGCTACAAAGGAATCTTCCAGTATGACCACCATGATAAAGTGAAGCCAAGGAAGGTAAGGGTGCCTCTTCTGTGGGCTTGAGGACTTTATTTGAGAGAGGAGTGGGGTGGATGCTAAGGAACATTGCAGAGGCTGAGGGCTCACCAATCCCTTGTGTGTGTGTGTGTGTGTGTGTGTGTGTGTGTGTGTGTGTGTGTGTGTGACTCCACAGTGATCTTGTCTAAGTTTCCTGGGTAAATATTTTCTCTCCCAGTCTCTAAGGAAACAGAGTGCTATAATTACTTAAGGTAGGGTGTTTGCCTCCATCCTCCAAGAGCAGATGGGCAAACAGGCTCTGAGGAACTGTCATGTATGTTCTTTCTCTTGAGGGCGGGGCTACATGTTTTGGCAAAATGAAGGAACATTGTCTCCTGAGGCCAATCTGAGTTCTCCATGATGTTTTTTTTTTTTTTTTTTTTTTTGGAATAAGGCCATAGGTCAAGGAGAGACAAAAAATATAAAGAGTTAGAAAAAGTTCTGAAAGTCTGGCAAATACCTTTATGGCATCATAGGAGTGAACAGAGACTAGAGTCATCTGTCCCAGAGAAAGGGAGTCCAGTCACTGAAAACACAAATGTGTTTGTTTTTGCTTGCAAAATGTTTTTCAAACAAGAACAAATTGAAAACTTAAATGGAAAAATACTTTTGGGGTGAGAATGTACTGTTGGTCCATTATTCCTTCACAGACTGCTGCCCAAGCTGTTATCTCCGTGACCAGGATAGAAACCCACCAATTACATCTGGGCTGACCACACTCTATGCACATCTGGGTTGACCACACTCTATGCACATCTGGGCCGACCACACTCTATGCACATCTGAGTTGACCAAACTCTATGCACATCTGGACTGGCCACACTCTAAGCACACCTGGCCTGACCATACTCTATTCACACCTGGGCTGATCATACTCTATGCACACCTGGACTGATCATACTCAATGAATACCTGGGCTGACTACACTCTATGCACATCTGGACTGACCATACTCTATGCACCCCTGGGCTGACCACACTCTGTGCACACCTGGGCTGACCACTCTCTATGTACACCTAGGCTGAAAGTCTACGAAGTAAACATCTGTTCTCTTAGTCCCCTTCTTCATTAAATTGGTAGTGGGAAAATGGCCCTGTCCTAGGAAGAATTTTCACTCAATTGGTCAGGAAATCATTTCACTTCTAAATAAATGTCATGAACAAATGATGGGGGTGTAGTCCTCTGGGAACGGTGCGGCAAGAACCTGCCTCTTTGGGGGAGTGTGCTGCTTTGTGTGGCAAGCTTCAAAACTTCCCTGTTTCCCATTTACACAGAAGAAGCGGATAGTGCCCCATGTTCCTGCTTTAACCCTCTTAATTTTATGGCTGTAGACCTGCACCTCTTCCTGGCTGCGTCTGTTCCCCCTGGTCCTTTTCTCCATCTGGCCTTTCTAATTCTTTAGTTCCCTCTTCACTTCCTTCATCTCTTTTACATCACCACTTGTCTCTTCCCAACCAGCCCAACTGAGTTTTTTTCTCCTTGCAAATGACAAACACACTCCCAACACCTTTCATAAAGTCCTGGTCACAATGTGTGCAGCTCTGCCTTGCCCTCCTCGGAAGGGGAAAGCTGGGGAACAACATAGCTCAGGACATTCACAGTAGTGGGCCTGATACCAGGGAGCTGTAGAGAGCAGGTACTTAGGTATTCAGCTGGAGCTTCAGAGTGTCAAGAACTTCCAAAGCATAAGTGAACCAAGGCCAGTGTGACTAACTGGGGCCACAGCAGGGTTCAGTCTTCCCCCCTAAGCTCTGTGAAAGGCTGGCCAACAGTACTGAAACTTCTGTCCACTGTATTCCTATGTAGGTGTTTTTTCTTGATTTCTCTTAAGTATAATTCTAATGAAAGTAATAATATAGCACTTGGTTATATATCAAACCCAAGAGAACCACATAACATAAATTAATCACTCCTAGTTAGACCTGAGTTTGGCTTCTAGTGCTCACAGAAAAATCTTTTAAAAAAGAAAAGGAAATAGTATCAACAGAGAAGGAAGGACAACAGCTGGACCCCAGAAAAGTCACCAGCACATGAGTGAAAATTTTCAGTTCTTCAACATAGAAATCCCTGGGAGACAGCCAGACGCTGCCTGTACGGGCTTGTGTAGAGTTTGGGGGTCCTTGGGAAATGAATGCACCAGCTGAATATAAAGTTAGGAACAATCCTTCCAAACCCCCATCAGGCCAAGTGATGCTTCTGCTCCATTAGCTTTGAGGGGTCTATGTGTCAGTCAAGATGCTAATGGGGCTTTAAAGGCAAAACTGAAGAGTGAAAGGAAGCTACAGTTATGAAATCCCGGCTGCTGGAAGACTTGGGGAGGAGTCCTTTATCTCAGAACCCGACATCATTAGCATCACAAACCCCGTTTTGTTGCGTGTAGGACTCAGGAGAAGCTCTGCGCAGCTTAAGCACAGGAACATGTGTGAAAGGAGGCACACACTCCTGACTGCGAGTTATCCCTGCAGGCTTGCATATGAGGCAGCCCAAGTCCCTCCTTGGTACCTCCAGACCAAGATCTTAACCTCCTCTGTGTGTCAGAAACTCCAGGAAGAGGTTGGAACCCACAGCCTCTTTCCAGGGTCCACCTTGTCTCTCTGACTCTCTGCTATGAGTGCAGGAAGTATTACGAGGCTATCCACATGGGTCTGGAGGTTGGCACTGTCCCTCATAGCCATCTGTGCTTCCTACACTCAGACTTGGGAAAAGTTGGCCAGGTAGAGCGGGCATGGCTGCGTGGTCCTGGGTACTGAGAGCCGGAGGGTTCCCAAGCACAGAGGATGAACAAGTTGCACGCAAGGGATGTCCTCCAGGTGGTAGCATGCCCTCCTGGCACTGAGACCAGGTACATCTCCAGCAACTTAAGCCTCTACGGATGCTCAGGAGATGATCCGTGCCCAGATCTAAGTCCCTGGAGGCATCTGTGGCAACAGCTGCCTCTCATGCCCAGGCAGCTCTTCCCACCGGCAGCAAGCAGAGGCCCTCCCTGACACTCTGACCCACTTACGGCAGCTCTGGCACATGGTACCATAGTCCTAAGAGCTGAGGCCGTGGTAAGGCTGAGCACTCCTGCTTCCTCTGAAGGACTAAGGCTTGTCCTCTGTTATGCCACCAAGTGTTCCCATAGGGCTTATCAAAAATGTCTCCCCAGGTCCCTAAGTGTCCAGAGCTGGTGACCATCTCAAACCAGAAAGGACAATAACTTGGTCCTGGTTCTCTGGATGAGATGCCGCTTGCCACTCTAGTTTCGGGATCTTCCATCTATCACCGAGTCCCGCTCTGAATGGCTCTGGAAAGGTGGTGTGTAAAGTGAGGTGCCTCTGAGCTTAAGTAGCAGAAGGAATCATGCTTCCAGCTAATAATGCCACACAGTGCACTACCTAGGTCTCTCCAGCAAGCACAGCTCTCCATACAAGCTATGAACTTCATTTCAAACCATTTTTCAAAAAGCCCCATGATAGGAAGAGGCCTGTAACTCCAGGTTGCTATGCTATAGACAGTTACAGGTCATCCGGGGCCATATAGTAAGGTCCTGTCTCAAAAAGACATGGAAAACAGACCAAAGGAGAGGCAGGTGTATCTCTGTGAGTATGAGGCCAGTCTGGTCTACAGGGCAAGTTCCAGGACAGTCAAGGCTGTTATACAAAGAAACCTTGTCTAGGAAAAAAAAAAAAAAAAGGTAAAAAGTAAATTTAAAGCAAAACAAAAACTTAGGTTTCTTTTCTTGCTTTTTTCCTCCCCTCAGAGCATGTTTTGTCAGAGAGAACAGACATGTGGGGACTTTTTTAAAAGTCCTTTTTAAAAACTTTGTTTCTATCTTTTGAGTGTGTTCAGAAGAATTCAGACGTTCTCAGTGAAAAGAACCAGGGGCTGGAGCCTGGAGGCAGGAACAGAAAAGGAGGTTGTGGGTGAACATTGCTGACTTGCTCTCCATAGCTTGCTCACCCTGCTTTCTTACACAGCCCAGGACCACCCGCCCAAGATGGCACAGCCCGCCATGGGCTGGGGCCTCCTATATTTATCAACAAGATGCCCTACAATCTTGCCTATAGGCAGTCTGATGGAGGCCTTTTCTCCTTGGAACTTCCATCTTCCCAAATAAGCCTAGTTTAACCAGCACAGATGCCAGGACAGAAGACTATTCCTCCAAATGCCCCAAAGTAGCAACAAGCAGGGTTTTTAAATGAATGAGATCTGTCAGGGGTGCACATTCCCCCACTGTGATGCTCCTTGTTTGTATTCACGATAGCTTCTGAGAATCCATTATAATATGTTGTATGAGCCGTTAGAGAACCCTCCATCCACTCTCAGGAAATAACTGCTTGCATCCTTCATCCAGTGAAGTTTTCCCTCTTACCCCCAGCCTACCTCCCAGATTCTCAGCTCCTGAGAGTTCTCACAGACCACACACGGCTTAGAATCATCCCTTTAGCTATTGTTACACTCTTCTTTTCTTGCCAATGGGCAGTAATTCTGTTAATCTTTATGTATCTTAATATAGAATCAGAGGAAGGAATCTATCTCTCTCTCCCTCCCTCTCTCTCTTACACACACACACACACACACACACACACACTCACACACTTTTGTCTTGGTTTATCCATGAATAATGAATGAGAAGATCATGGTGGCCGAGGGAGAAAACTCCTGCCTCTCCATAGGCTTCATACCAGTTGTCAGCCTTCAACATGTGTGCACACATGTGTGTCGAAATAACTCACTGCCTAGATGCTCGTTTCCTAAATTAGAGTCTTCTTGGACTCTGGGGTTAATGATGGGTGTTTGGGCCCTTGGAGTCAACCTCGGGTTACCTCTTAGTTTGCATTTGTGGTCTGCCATTGAGACTTAGGACAAAACCCAAAAACTGCCTCACAGCAGTGACATTGGCTGTCCTACCCATTCTGCAGATTGTGCTAGTACAAGCAAGAGTATTTTACCTCTTTCCTGAAGGTGTGGAAATGCAAACTAAATGTCCTATATTGGGAGGCCTCGTTGATTCAGCCTGACAGAACCAGGTTCTCGTGGCTCATAAGTAGGGCTCCCTCTACAGGGGAGGTCCCCACATTCCTTAGATCAAAGCCTGAGGAAATAACAGCTGCTTTAATCTCTGTGACCATCAGCCCCTTCTCATCACCCCAGTCATGGGAGTGTGGGTGGCGACACTAATGGCTCAACTTCATGACCCATCCCAGGATTCTGTGTGAAATTCTTCTGGTCCGCAACCTTCATTCAGACCTGTGGGCAGAGTGACCAGTCTCACTTCTGGCCATCAGAAGGCACAATAAAGAAAACAGGAAATGCTGACTCAGTGGGCCTTTGAGAAAGTTAGACCAGCTTGAAATCTGTGACTCACAAGGACTTCCCCACAGAAGTAGTGTAGTATTCAATATCCATAAATCGGCACTCATTCTCCTCTCCCAAGCTAGTCTGTATTGAAGGAAAGCTATCCTTTGGGAAGCACTGTCGAGTCGGGCCTGCTTACATATTCAGCAGGCAGCATTTACTTATTTATTTGATGTGCACTTAGGGGGGCTTTTATGTGTGCTTAGATACACAATTAGGAGCACTTCAGGGTCCTTTCTGAGGCATTAGGAAAAGGAACCACAGTAATTGGCCGGCCTGTGAGCAGCGAGTGTGGCTTCCTGATTCCTGAGAGGATTTCAGAGACAGGGGCAGTGGCTCCAGAATTTGATGCATTCCTGTCACATCCCCCAGATGAGTAAAGATTTTGTTTTTTAATTCTATGAGATGAGGAGACAGGAAGGGAAAATAATATTTACAGGAACTATTCCATTAACTATGAGCTAACTCCCAGAGGCATGGCCCCGCTCAATTACTCAGTGCGATAAGAACGCTATGCCTTGCTGACTTGGTCCAGCTTCTGTTTGGGCACCTTTGACTCATTTGCTGGCTGGAGAGCCCTCTGACTTGCCTGCCTCTGGCTGGGTGCCTTGCTTCTTCCAGCTTGTCTGTTCTGCTTGGAAACCACACCCTCTGTACATGCCAGAGGAAAGGCTACTTAATGTGTTTAGCATTCTTAGCATTTCGCGGCCTTTGTTCCCTCGCGGTACCGGATCAAAGAGCCACCTCTTAGCAGTCCTTCAGAGCACAGTGTGCGATGAGTGGACCTGCAGAGGTTCAGGGCCTGTGGGTGACAGGGCCTTGCAGTGGGTCAGCAAAGAGACCTAGCCTTAAAGCTGGGGAGCAGATCCTCAAGGGGGGATATTGGGAAGAAACATAAGAAGTTACCAGGATGACTCCCCAATCCAAGCATGATGGATTCTGCCTGTAACCTCAGCATTTGGGAAGCTGAAACCTGGCGTTCCAGACCAGCCTTGGCAGTATAGCAAGACCATGCCTCAATCAAGGACTGAAATGTAGCTCAGCAATTGTGTGCTTGTCTGGCATGCCCCCCCCCACAGTGCTTTGTAAACCAGTGACTCTATATCCACTCAGAGCTCCAAAGTAAACGGTGGGAATTTGGATGCTGCTTGTTCGCTTCTGGTATGGGGGCTGGAGGACTACGCCACTTGTAGCCTCTCTGCTCTCTTTCTGTCTGCGAGAAGGAGACTGAAGGGCACAGACAGAACGGCTGTAACTTAGTTTTCTCCCCTTTGAGTAAGTTCACTCCTCCAGGATGAGAGAGCATCTGCCCTTGATGTAGCAAATATCATTACCGTCTCTTTTACACTGAGCTAGAGAGGCAGACCGAAGTGCAAACAATGTCCCTTTGTTAGGAGGAGGTTTCTTCCTTGGTTATTGAGTCTGGGAACCCAGGGTCCCTCTGTTCCCACAAGTTCCTGGGGAGACCATTCTGAGCGTGCCAGACTTCCAAGGGCACCAGGTCATATTCCAGTCTTTTCTGGGAATCTCATATTCCTATCAGACTGCCACCTTTGTCTTTGAATAGGGGGAAAAAATTAACACTGTGTCACACAGGTGGATGGTTCTATTTTGTGTTTGTTTGTTTGTTTGTTTGTTTGGAGATAACATCTCACTAGATATCCCAGGCTGGACTTGAACTCACTGTGTAAATCAGGCTAGCCTCCAATTCTGAATCATCCAGTCTCACCCTCCCAATTAGCTGTGATTACATGCTTATGCCTCCACATCTAGATGTGTGTGTGAGTGTGTGTGTACATGCATGTATCTGTGTGTGTGTGTCACGCTGCGCACACACGTCAGAGGACATGCCTTGGTGTCACTCCTTAGGTTCTTATTCTTTTGAGGCAGAGTCCCTTAGTGACCCAGAATTCCCCACACAAGCTAAAGCCTGACTGCTTTGACTCCACAGTGCCGACATAAGTGTGCACTACACTGCCACACCTTGATGTTTTTCCCCACATGGGTTCTGGGGAGCAGACTCAGGCCCTCGTGTTTGCAAGGCAAGCACTTTGGCAACTGAGCTATCTCCCCAAACTGAGAACGCCAGCTTCTAGACAGAACGATCCCATGTCTATCTTTAACTCTTCTCCATGTGAACCAGTGCCCAAGCCAGATCTGATCAGACGGCCAGGGCAGTTTCTCCCTAGGCTTCATTGTCTTCCAAGTCCAATGTCTAGTCTCCTGGACATCTTTTCCTCCCTGGCCCTATACAGTGCATGCACCAACCCTGAGAAAGGCCACATAAATAGCCACATTGATGGTGTGGACAGTAGCGGTCAAATGGGACATCGGGTATTTATAACATTCGAATAAACACCCAGCCAGACAGCATAGCAGCGCCCTTGAGACTGACTGGCTTCTGAGGAACTCTGCAGACAGATCCCCACTACTCTCGGAGCTCCATTGACCCTGGATGCAATTTGAAGGAGCAAATCAAAACCAAATGCTGTAGTCGGATCCCAGATCGTTGCAGGGGAGCATTCAGTAGCCCCACTCATGCCAAAAGAACCACAAACCCGTAGTAGCTTCTGAACTGACTTTGTCTTTCTGGCTTCAAAACCAGTGACTTTTCATGGAGCAACAAGGACATCACACCCACAAGGGCACAGCTCTTTTATCTTACACCATTGCTTTGTGTGTTTTTCCTTGCCCCTTGACAAAACCACAGGCCGTCTCAGGCTCTTCTGACCATCCCCACACAGTCAAAGTCACTTAGCCCCTTTAAACAGCAAAACAAGCTTCTGTTAAGACGGTGGGACTGGAGAGATGGCCCTGTGGTTAAGAGTGCTTGCTGCTCTTGCCGAGGACCAAAGTTCATTCCCAGAACCTATGTCGGGTGTCTC
>NC_022018.1:22064816-22079652 GCF_000317375.1 Microtus ochrogaster
ACACACATACACACACACAAATCCAAGTAAAATCGATATTTTTTTAAAGAAATTATCATGTTCAGTCCTATAAGACAATAAAAAAAATTCTGTGTTTATTAGTTTGGGGGAACTGAACTCAGGTCCTTGTGCTTTCAAGGTGAGCACTTTATCAACTGGGCCATCATTCTAGCCCCTACGGTTTTAAAAATTCTAACAAAATTTGTATAACACAAGCGACTGCGTTACAACTTTCATTGCACGGCTCAGTGCGAGCCATCTCTAGAACTCTTTCTGTATTCCAGACTTAGAACTTTACACCATTTCACCACAGTGCCCTGTTTCCTCTCCCGTGGCCTTCAGCTGCCATCTTACTGCTTCCAATAGTTTGGCTCCAAGTTGGCTGCCTGTATTTGTCTTTGGGCAAGCATATCCAACCCCATTTCAGAGTGAGACGGGGCTCTGGGGAGGTAATAACCAAGGCCCATGCCGCTCTATTGAGCCTGCTGGTGAACTTCCTGCCCTATTTGTGACCTCTGCCTGATGATCAAATCACACATCTCCTTTGTAGGACTGCTCACCCTGAAATCTCACCAGGGATTTTCATTTTACTTATCCTTAGCTCTAGGGTCCATCGGCCAAGGCAACTACAGACAGTAAAATCTATAACAAACCTATGTGGAGTTAATGACTGTACATTTCTAAGGGTTCTGTCCAGTGAAACAGACCAGCTAACAGCCTGAGAATTTTCTCCAGCATTGCTGGCAGGTGTTTCTACTACCTAAACCTCTCTACCAGTCCTCTCGATCATTCTGGAAGGTTTATACTGGCATCTTACTAGCCCATGTGTCCCTATGCCCGCTGGCATGTACCCAGCCTGGTTGCGATAACTTTTTATGTTCTGGCCTTTTAATGAGAGGGCAAAGCACCATGAGGGCTCTGGACTCCAGGCTCCATGGTCCTCCCTCTCGTTGGACTGGAAAACGAACACCAGCCCTACCTTAGAAGGCTCTCTGGGTCACAGCTGAGTGAGTTTCCTGTGCGCCTGTGTGTTTCTAATCACATAATTGACTTTATGTTTGACATTTGGAAACTCATTTAAAAACAAAAAACAAAACAAAACTGGTCGCTGGCCAGATTTCTCGTTGGCAGAAAAGCAGTCTTGAGCTGCAGAAAACAGCAAGCACCCAGGGGTGCTACTGCCCTGGTTTCTCATGTGTTCAAGGGCTTGGGAAGGTGAGTCTTCCATAAATCCCCCAGCAATTGAGAGAAAGGGGCCCCCACAACAGCAAGGGAAGGTTGTAATGGAAAAGGGGTGCTGCTGAGAGTAAGGGGGCTTCTGTTTTATACTGAGCTGCTAGATCCTTTTATGCAATTAGCCTTATTGAGGTTCCCCCCAACCCCCAAATACAGGGCATTAGACCCAGCGCTTTCTCCATGCTAGGCAAGTACTCTACTCTGACTGAGCCTATGAGCTACATTTCCAACTTTCTCTCTCTCTCTTTCCTCTGTCCCTCTCTTTCTCCCTCCCTTCCTCCTTCTCTCTCCCCCAGCTTTTAATATGGGCGCTGGTTCCATGCTTTCCCAGGAAACACTCCACATTACCAAATGAACCATCTCCCCACCCAGGAGTCAATTCCTTTTTATGTTACAGATGTTAGTATCTGCTCAGTCCCTCATAGAGCTCATAGCTGGCCACTTTTGTAACAATGTCAACCCTTCTCCTGCCTGGCCTGTTTAGGTTACATTTGTCCTTGGGACCTGTTATCCTTTGACTGACTGTGCCCTGTGGTTTATGTGTTGATTTCTTATTTATCTCTTGCCTCGTAAAAATGCACAGGTCACTTAGTACAAGGAAATAAATTTCAAAATCGCTTCTATCTGGATTTGCCTTTGATTTAAGTACCCGATGGACAGATACTCAACAAATAAAAGATATTGAGCACCATGCTTGATAGCACATCTATAATACCAGAACTTAGGAGGCTGATGCAGGAGGATTGCTGTGGCTTTAAAAGTCAACTCGAGCAACATAGTACCAGGCCAGCCAGTGCTGAATAACAAGACCCTATCTAGGCAACAACAACAACAACAAAGAAGAAGTACTTGAAGTAAAGTATCTAATAGTGTGTTTCAATCCACTGTTAATTTTGAAGACATCCTTGCATATATGTGTACAGTGGCATGATGGAGTTAAGTATAAATAGGGTACTCTCAAGGAACGGTTCAAGTTCTCACTCCACATAAGCAGTAGGACATTTGCAAGGGACAGGAGTGAGCCTGTAGCCTTTCACCACTTCTATTTGTAGGTAGAAGAAAGAAGGAAATAAATTTAAAAATCGCTTCTATCTGGATTTGCCTTTGATTTAATTTTTGTCTGTTGGGCCAAAAAGAAATTTAGAGCTGGTAGCAGTTGGCTCTCAAGATTGCACTGCTGCGCTCATTCTGACCGTCAGACCCTTCTGGTTCCTCGAACGCTTTGTTTTTCACACAACTGGATGTGTTAGACTGAGGAACCCTGGTGTTGAGTGCTGGTGACCTTATCATCATGGGGGAATGCAGCAGGTTCCTTTTGCTGACCTGTGCACTACCGGGAAGATTTTTCCTAATCAGCATGGTTCACAGGGGAAATCCTGGGTGCTCTGATCTTTCTAAAAACTGCTAAACCTGTTTAACACCCAACTCCAGCACAGACAGACCCCAGTAGACACAATTCTGCCCACCGGGCAGGGAAAGAGCAATGGCACCTGCTGATGGGCCAGTGAACTCTACTGCAGGGTCCACTCTGCCAGGCTGTACTGACAAAGAACCTTGAGTAGACAGAGGCAGTTTCCACAGAGGATGAGCTGTTCAGTCCAGGAGGGGATTAGGACTGCAGGCTTCCTGGGTTGATAGATGCCCCTAGTTCTTTTTGGAATCATGCTGAGTTTAAATAAAGCTGCTCAGGAATCTGAGTTCTTGATTGGGTTCCACCATTCTCCTTCCTTCATCTGGCTCTCACGGCTACTTCCCCATGGTCGTGAATAGTCTAGCAATGCACTCGGGTTGGGGGAGGGATGGTCATGTGAGTGCACTTGTGTGCTTGTGGAGGCTGGAATCCAGAAGTCAACCTCGAATGCTGTTCCTCAGGTCTCTCCCTCCTTGTTTTTGGAAAACAATGGCCCGAGGCTTGCACATTCAGCTAGACTGGCTGGCTAGCAAGTCCCAGAGCCTTCCCAACTCTAGAATGGTACATTTGTGCCACCAAATAGAGGTTCTACAGATCAAGCTCTGGTCCTCATTCTTTCTCGCCACTTTCCTCACTGTTTATCTTCCTACCTTTAAAGAAGCAGCCACCTTAACCAGTGCAGGCTCCTTACTCTGTGGAGGTAGCCGAATTCGAGCTCAAATGCACGCCCCTGTCACATGCCGCCTGTAGGACCAGGCGTGTCCCATTTCTTCACATTCTTCCTTCCTTCGCTCACTCGGCCCACAGCTACTGAGCAACAGGTAAGTAACTGCCTCAGGCCTTGTGCTCCAGGATAGAAAGAAAAAAATGCAGGACATTCCAGAAGCTTGAATGTGGTGAGGTCATCTGAGTAAAAAGATGGCTACAGCACAGGCTGGCGATGGCTTTGGTAGAGGGATGGGCAGAGATGCCTGGGAGAGCTACCCAGGTTGGCACCGGGAAGCCTGTGGCACCGGGAACAGAGCTGAGGAGAGGATGTGGCTTGGGCAGGAAGTAGGACGCTGAGCAACCTCAGTTGTTTTCCTGTCTCCCTCCTCCTCCTGTAAGCTCAGGAATCTTCAAACTGACCTGAACACGTTAGAATTCCTCCAGGCGAAAGGTAGAAACCAGAGCTTGAAAAGTAGGACCAGCCTTTCTGAAAAGACGGGGTTATGGGAGTTGAAGTCTTCACCTCTAGAACTCATTCCCCCTTTATCTGGAGAAGGCATCCCTCCAGCAGGGAGATTCATAGGGGAGGAGCAGCCAGGACCTCTACTGTAGAGAGGGTGGCTCAGCCCAGCCCATTGCATGCTTCGGAAAAGCTGGGCAGTCAGATCTCCTAGCAAAACAAAACAAACAAACAAAAACCAGGCCAAGCTATGGCAACAGCTTGCATGGCACAAAGGCTTCATCCATGGCTAGCTTGAAAGAAAGCTGGAGCTCTTCTGTCCTGCCACCTGCAAACCAGGCTCCCTGGCCAAGTAGAGAGGTCTAGGGCTCTCTCCTGAATTCTCAGCAGCACACAAAGCGCAAGGCGTCTCCCTCCCAGGCCCAGCCCACCTCTACCAGGTCTGCAAGAGCTATGGATGTAGCTCTCAGTTGGTACAGTCACAGCCGGTAGAGCACTCATCTAGCACTGCATAAAGCTGGGCATGGTAGTGCATCTGTAATCCCAGTGCTTGGAAGGAAGTGGCAAGGGATCTGCAGGTCAAGCCCATCCTGGACTACATGAGATCCAGTCTCAAAACCATAAAAAAAAAAAAAATCATCCTCACTAGAGTAGTGCAGGCCTTTAATCCCAGCACTTGAGTAGTCTCTGAGTTCAAGGCCAGCCTGGTCTACAGAGTAAATTCCAGAGCAGCCAGGCTACAAGGAGAAACCCTGTCTTGAAAGACAGAAAGAAACAGAGAGAGAGAGAGAGAGAGAGAGAGAGAGAGAGAGAGAGAGAGAGAATCAACTAAACCAGTTCTATGAAGGACCAGTTCCTCATCAGAAGGGCCCATTACAAGTTTCCCTGTACCTGCGCTACATACTTATTCTCTTCCACTATATACTGTATCCTCCCTTACACCCCCATTCCCACTCTTTTCTTATCCAAGCATTAGTTACTTTTCTCATTGTGTGACAGGGGCAGCTTGAAGAAGGAAGGGTTGGTTTTGGCTCATGGTTTGAGCCTGGCAGCAGGAGCATGAGGAAATAATCACATTGTAATTAACTTCTCTTCTTTCCCATGTTATTGAGGTGACCCCAGCCCAGGGAATGATGGTGCCCACAGTCAGGGTGGGTCAGCTCAGTTAAACTCCCCTAGAAACATCCTAGCTGGCACGCAGGGAGGTGTGTCTCCTAGGTGACTCACAGTAGTGATTGACCATCATACCTACCAAAGGAAGTCTTTTTTTTTAATTGATATTTTTTGTAGGTTTCATATCACGCATTCTAATCCTACTTATTTCTATGTCCCCTCACATCTGCCTCTGCCTTTGCAACTTCCCCCAAAACAAAACCAAATTTAATAGAAAAATAGAAAAAGCAAAAACGAAACGAAGAGCTCAAACAAACAAGAATCTTGTGGAAGCTGTAGTGTGGCCTGGTGAGTCACATAGTTTACCCTTTAGTCTATACATCTGTACTTGTTAAGTGTGCACTGCTATGAGTCATTGGTCTGCTTCAAGGGTAATGGGCTCTCCCTGGACTCCTCTTGGATATCCTGTTGTTTTCCTGTGTCATGGAGATCCTGCTGTTCTGTCCCCTTCACCTTCTCCAGCAGTCCGTAGATGCCATGGATGTTGGGATGCCGTGGATGTTGGGCTGGGCCGACTCACAGCCCTGGTTCTGGACCTGGGTGGTAGCTGGGTTGACCAGCTCTCTAGCTTTCTCTTATGGTCATTACCCAGATGAGCTCTCCAGAGCTACCCTGGCCAGCTCATCCAACACAGCCTACAGCAAGGAGCAGAGCCAGTTCTGCCGCTCTGGGGCCCTCAGATCTGGGTCGTCCTCTCCCCCTCCCCCCCCCACACTCATATCATCAGGGCCAGCTCTACTGTTTCGCCCAGGCAAGGGGCAGGACCCTCTCTCCCAACTGCTGTAGGGGGCGTACAAGGAGGGGGGAGGAAGGGTCAGCTCTCTTGCTCTCACACCCTCAGGGCTAACTCATATGCAATCCCAACAACAGGGTCAGCTCTACTGTGCTGCCCAGAAGGGAAGCATAGGCTGCTTTCTTGGAGATTGCAGCTGGTGAGGGTCGGGCCTAGCTCTCCTACTCCTGTGACCCCAGGGCCATCTCTCTCACCTGCTACAGGTGGTGTGGAGGAAGTCTTTGTAAAGAACTGGTGTGCAGAGAGGTTAAGCCACGCAGCAATGGGGCAAAGTGCTCACTGTAGGAAAATCCAGTTAGACCCGGATGTTTCGCACCCCCAGGCCATGACCCCCGCTCGTCACTCACTCCCCTTGATTCACAGAGGCACACTCTGTTGGGGGGGGGTTACATCTGGAAGAGAAAGGAAAGGACACTGCCACTGCCTCCTTAAAGTGCTCATATTTGCCAAAGGTCCATGAAAAACCTTTCTGCCAGAAAAAGCTGAAGCAGAGAGGAGAAAATCATGGAGACAGGTCCTCAGGGAAGAGGGATAAAAGGAAATCAAATCCAGTGGGAGGAGGGGGAATCAAATGGCCTGTTTCTCTCCAGGCTCTGTTAAGGACTCATTAACCTCCTTCTGTCTTTTCCTAATGATTCTTAAGCCAAATGAAACTAAAAGGTTTTTGATGGGTTAAGAAGAGGCCATCCATTAAAGGGTCAGTGCTGGGTTCTCTGGGCATCTGTTACTGGATTAACCATATTAGTTCGGAGTTCCTGATGTCTGACAGTGAGAGGCGGCAACCAAGCCAGAGAAACATATTGAGCCCATTAGATTTGGCCGTGGAGAAAAATTAGCCATTGTGTTAGTTGCTGGGCGTGCAAGCATTTCCAAGAGGAAAGAGTCTGTGCATGCTCAACAAACTGTGCTCCCTCTCCTCGCTGCCTATGGGCATGGTGTTTACAATTTGAAGGGCCCAATTTGGTACCTATGCTGTTTGAATTAACTGATTAATGCTAAGTCCTATTATAGGAGGACATTGATTTTTTTTAGGATCAATGTTCTGACATTAGAAGTCATAGCAGGGAAACGGTCAAATGGACTCTGGTCAAAACTGCAGTGGGATTGGAGATGTAGCTCAGTAGAATGCTTGCCTCACATGCGCAAAGCCTGGGCTGCATCCCTGACATCACATGTTAGCTGTGAATGGTGAGTGACATACTTGGTAGAGATGATGCAGAGATGCGATTAGACATCAGCAGGTGAGGGGCTCGGCTAGAAATGACTAGGCACAAACAAGCCCACAGAGAACAGCTTGAACTCTGCCCAAATAGAATGAAGGTTAGGCTCCATGCTCACAGTCTGAAAAAGTCAGTTAAAGAGATAACATTTGGGCAATGGTAAGATGGCTTAGTGGGGAAAGACATTTGTCACCAAGCCCCATAACCTGAGTTCAGTCTCTGGAGCCCACATGGAGAAGAGGAGAACCGACTCCTGCAAGTTGTCCTCTGGCCCCTATGCATGCATTGTGGTGTGCACACGTGCACGCATGCACGCACGCGCACACACACACATGCACAAATAACCATAAAACATGTAAGGAAAATATTTTTAGTGCCCTTGGTACCATATTCATCATCTCTCAAAGAAAATAGTGCAAGCCTGAACTTAGACTGATATATAATCAAGCCCTCAAGACTTTTATGTCTTACATTAAGAAGAATAGTAGCATGAAATCAGTGGAGAGTAACGGACATGAGAGTAGCTAGTGCTTACTGAATGCTGACTGGGTAGCAGGCATCAAGTTAAAGCACTCTGTATGTGCTGATACATTAGTTCAGTAGCCCTATAGGAAAATGTTGTCATTCATAGCATTATTTCTAAAATTAGTAAACTACACAAAGAAATTAGATCACTAAAGATACGTAGCTATTAAGTATGTGGTAGATGGTATGACTTTGGAACCATGCTTTAATGAGTATTGTTTAATCAATCTTAACCATTAGTAGGAAATATTTAGAACAATATACTTGATTTTAAAGTTCAAGGGAATGGCATTGGATTTCTTTGGAGCTGAAATACCAGCTCTGACCTATGTTTGGACAGGGTATATACATATCTCATCTTGGAGACTCAGATTTAGAAGGCCAGAGGAAGAAACTCTGACCTCCAAGCCAGAATTATCATTCCTTTGTTGGTTAGTTTTTTTGTCAACTTGAAAGAAGCTAGAGTCTTCTGAGAATAGGGAACCTCATTCAGGTAAATGCCTCTATACCTGTGGGCATTTTCTTGATGTTTGATGCAGTGAGGGTCCAGCCCAGTGCGGGTGGTGCCAGCCCTGGACAAGAGGTCCTGGTTGTGTAAGAGAGAAAACTGAGCAAGTACAAGGGAGAGGGGCAGTAGGCAGCATTCTTCTATGGCATCTGCTTCAGTTCCTGCCTCAAGATTCTCGCTTTGAGTTCCTGCCCTGATTTCCCTTGGTGATGTAGTATTGTTATCTGAGTGTTGAAATGAGAGCCGGCCCTCATTGTCCACAGGAAATTAGTTCGCTCCAGAACCTTGGGTTGGTAAACTCCTTACATAAAATGATACAGTATTTGTATATGATGCATTTATGGTCCTGTCTATACTTTGATTTCTTTTAGTTTTTGAGACCAGGTTTCAGAGTGTAACCCAGGCTGGCCTGGAACTCACTAATCTGAACTCAAATTGGTAGCAGTCCTTCTGCCTCAATTTCTTAAGTATTAGGGTCATGCCCAACTTCTCATGTACTTTAACTCATGCCTGTGAGATCCTCAGTACCTAGTACAGTGGAAAGGCTATGGGAGTAGTTAGGACATTGTGTAGATTTGGGAATCATGACAAGATAAAAACAGTCTGTATGCTTATGTGCAGGACAGACTTCTTTTTTTTTTCAAGTATTTTCAACTCCTGAGTGGAGGGATAAGTAGCTGCACATTCTGTGGGATGGGGGATAGCTGTAGAAACACACGGTAGACATCATACTCTTCCTCTTGCTATTAGCATGGCCATCCATATATCATAGACATCCACTAATGTGATTGGCTGAAAGAGACTGGATTAGATGGGGAATCGAGCTCAACCTAAAACACAATACATTTGTTTCTCTTTTCCTTATAAATGTATTGGATATCTACAGAACTGTTTAAAGTGGACACATGGCCCCAACTGTTTCTTCCACATTTGTGTACCTCCTTCTGTTGTCCCCTAGACTCTCCCGAGGATGCCCAGGACCAAATCCCCCAAATGCATAGCGCTGGGCACCTTCTGTTGTACCTCCATTTGCCATCTCATCTTTATGTGCTGATGCGAAGATAAACCCAGGGAGTCATGAGTGGTAGTGTTTCAGGAAAGGGGAAAGAGCAGAAGTGAAATTAGGAAGTGGATTTTTTTGTCTGTTTTATTCTAGGCTTGAATAAAACAAGTGAGTGTCATTCTCCCTAAGAACTCCTCGCCAATGTCTGGGACAAGCACAGCACAATTCAGGTTGCCAAAGCTAGTCTGAAGCATCATTGTTCTGGCTCCTCACCGCGGCTTTGAGGCAGAATAGAAAGAGCACAGGACAAGAAGTCACAAGGCTGGAGTCCCAACATCAATCACGTACTTGACCTCTGGCAGCTCTTAATCTCTGTCCACCTTAGCAGCTTCATCTGTGTAAAGAGGAGGAGGGCCAGATGGCTGATGGGATTCTGTATAATGGTCCCTCTGGATGAAGCAGGAAGTTACTCATAAGGAGGTCATTCAGGGGCTCTATGACTCAGCCTCAGGGACAAGAGGAAGACAAAGCTCCCAAAAGTCCTTGTCAAGAATCAGAGCCACAAAGCCTAGCCTCCTGTCAAGTCTTTATTCCTACACCATCCTGTCAGCCTGCTTGTTACTCTATTTGGCTATCCCACAGTGCTTCATAAATGCTGGCTGGAGAGGTGGAGCCAAGATGCCTTCCTCTGCCACAGCCTCAGCCATGCACAGGATATGGGTATCCAGTAGACCGGTTAATAGGAGCCAGGGCCCACGAGGGCCCTGCTCATTAAGGATTTACAGAGCACCCTGTCACATCCAGGGCCCCAAAACAATAGTTATTGGCCACTTTTGTTTGGTCCCTGTGGATAAATGATTCCCATCTCAGTTTTATACATGAGGGCACTCTGGTCCAGAATGGGAAAGTAGCAGACCTATGGGCATAGGAAGGCTAAGTCAAAGACTGGGAACTCATATCTGGGACTATTGGGGTTCAGTATATGGTGACAAACACCATACCTTCCTGATGGTTTCTCTAAGTTTTTGGGGGGAGGAGTGGTCTCTTACTATGATTCTTACTATTAGAGATGGCATCTTGATTTTACATATATATATATGATCCTCCTGCCTCAGCCTTCTGAGTGATAGGCTCATAAGCAAGAGCCACCATGCCAGTCCTCTTAAGCTTCTATTTCCCATGCAAACCCAGTCATCGGGCTGTTGTTAATCATAGTCATTGTTGTCTCTTAGTCTTTGACTAAAGCTGCTGATTATTGAGGCAGTTGCTTTGGAGAAGCCTGGACGAAGCTAGGTCTCCAAGAAGAAAAAAGGAACACGTGTTGTAATTTACAGTGTGAACGAAAAGCAAAGCGATCATGTAGGGGAGAGAAACCCCTGGTCCGATGCTGCCCTTCTCACAGCCATGCTGTTGCTCATTTGTGAGAAAGTGCTCCACTTGTAAAGTTAACCCCCCCATTAGTGAGTGAGAGCTGTTGGCACTAATTGGTGGACTCCTGGGAAAAGCTGCATAGTTAGTGGTTGGAGTAATGAACCAGGTGCCCTTGACTTCTATTTCTGGTTCCTTCAGAAACTTGTTGTGTGGCCCTAGGCAGTTTCCCCTCATTTCTGTGGGTCTTGTTTCTTCTCCTCCACTCTCCAAAAAAACTTCCACTTTTTTTCCTTGGGGGAGGGGCTGCTAAATGAGCAAAGAAACTTTGTGGAACTCTGTGGAGATGCCTAGCTGGAGTCCCTTGACTTAACAGGTATTAATCAGTAGAACCCCCTGATTACTGATAGAACTGCAAAGCTATGCTTATAATTAGCTCCTTTGGCATATAATGGCCATCGGAAGTAGCTGGAGTCCATGGGCGCTAGCCCAGTGTTCGCCACAATTGTCAACTGTCTGGTGAGTCTTTGTGTGGAGTCTCAAATCACACTGATGACTCTGCAGGGATAGTTTGGATCTCTGAGAACCAGGTCATGGAGGCCCCTTCTGGAGTGGCCCCAAGGATAGTAATAGCTCATCCCTCCCATTTACAGGGGAACATGAAGCCAAGCATCTTCCCTTTGCTTATTTCCTTATTGCTCTCTCGCTCTGCCAGACTGAGAGCTGAGTGTTGAGCAGCCAGGGGCTCTAAGCAACACATGAACAGAAATGCCCTAGACTCCCATGAAGAGCCTTCAGATTAAATGACATCCAGCCCTGCTGCCAGCAACAGCTGTCCCTGCCCTTCCCACCCCTAGAGCCTTCCAACTCCTCCCACTGCAACCACCAGCAGCTTGCTGGCTCCCTAGCTCCACCCTCTCTCAAGTGAGGAGAAAGAGCAGCAGGCAGCATAGCTGCAGGTCCTCATCCATTCCTTTGGGATTCTTCTTATGGCCCAAGCAGCTATCAGATCTAGACAAAATACCCACTCATTTTTTTCTACTCCCACCTTTCCTTCCCAGCATTTAATTTGCAAAAGAAAGTTGTGCTAAAAACAGCTATCAGGGAATCCACTGTTCTGCCCCTGCTACAAAAATTTCTACAGAAAATACATCACCCCGGGGACACACCCTGGGGATCAGGACTCCAGGTTCACCCTCTAGCGCAGCAGCAAGGCAGAAGCCCCTCCCCTTTCCCTGGGCAGCCACCCTGGCTAAGATGAGGGGCGGCAGTAAGCCCAGATGGTTTTGTTTGGGCCCTTTGGCAGCCACACCGATCTCCACGCTGCTCAGCATCAGGGACCACTTAGAGGAAAGGCATGGTGTGGGTTTTATATTGTTGCAAGGAGCTGGGGAAGAAGAAGTTGCCAGGAAACCGACCCTCTGAGCATTGTGCTCCAGGATTCTTTATCAGGCCTGAAGGCGCTTCCAAAAGAAGGCACAAGTGGGGTTTACTCCAAAGCGCTCACGCCAGGTGTGGCTTCTTCTCTTCCTGGGGAAGGGTCTGCCTTCTGTGGTCTGTACATCCAACGCAGATGTGACTCCCAACTCCCACCCCCACTCCACGCTGCTGAGACCAGGACCAACTATATCACTGGTAGGATCCACACAAATAGAGGAAAACACATTGGGAATGTCACGATGGCAACAGCAGGTGCATGAGCCTCTTAAGTCACACATCCAGGAAGTCACTTCTGTGCAAGGATCCACTGTGCTTGGTTAGGGTGGATACAGGGCAGGGTCTGAGAAGCACATCTTTAGAGGGAAGGGAAGGGAGGGGGAGGGAGGAGAGGAAGGGAGAGAGAGAGAGGCCTTTATACTTATTATAAGATTTCCAGCACACGCATAATCTAATTTAATTCTTTAAGCTCCAAGTCAAGACGAGAAATTTAAGGAAAGCATTCTGGTGGCTTTGCAGTTAACTCCCTCTCATTTGGTAGAATCTGGGAGCACAAAGAGCACATGGAAAACACAGTGAGCTCCATGTTTGTTGTCTACTTATTTATACCACTGCCGAGTTCAGGATCTGCTGCTGTTAAGATCCATCTTACAGGAGCTATTTTTAACATTTTACAAATGGGGAAACCGATGCTAAGTTAAAGGCCAGTGAGTTGAAAGGTGGGGAATCCGGATGTAAACAGAGGCTCAGACTCTAAAGCCATGCGTGACATTCTATAGTACGGCAGGTTAGAGTTCTAGGTTTTTTGTTTATTTTGTTTTCTTTTTTTTTTTTTTAGACAGGGTTTCTCTGTGTAACAGGCCTGGCTGTCCTGGAACTCGCTTTGTAGACCATGTTGACCTTGAACTCACTGAGAACCCTTGCCTCTGCCTCCCAAGTACTGAGATGAAAGGTGTGTGCCACCACCGCCCAGCAAGTTTGGCAGGCTGCGCGTAAGGCCAAGGTCATAGAGTGAGCAGCTCTGGTGTTTCCAATAGGCGAGATGTCTAAACCCAACCAGTGGGTATCAGAGACTGGAAGTGTCTCCGTTGAGGGATTCGTGGAGGCAGAGCACCCACCGCCTGTGACCGAGTTCTGCGTAGTTAACTGACTAAGGAGGGATGGACACAGAGCATCTGAGCCAGGGCAGGACTTTGGATCGTTTGCTTTCCTTGCATTGTCTCTACGCTCACTTGAAACTGGTTCCAGGGAGACAGAAAAGTCTCTGCTCTGGCTTCAGAGTCAAATGCCCTGTGGGTGAAGAGGTGGCTCCTTGGTGAGAACCAATAGTTGCCCCTCGCCCCTCCGGTTACCCATGCAGACAAAATCATTTTAGAACTCCATCCTGCCGAGGAGAGTGTGAGATGAGAGAGAATGCAGCCACTCTAGAAACCGGTTTTAACTGGAGCCCAGTTTGACTTGGGTGGTAAATTCACTGGCCAAGTATTGACCAACTGCGTTCTGGGCCTGGGAAAAACAGGGCTTATGGAACACAGGGAAATGACCTTCCTATCTGAAAGGTGCATGTCTGTAATGAGCTGGGGACTCAGTGTGGAACTAAACCTAAAATGCTATGCCCCCATATGGAGTAGACAAACAGGCCTGCCGGGAAGAACCAGCCATTCTCTCCGGGAAAGACAAGATCAGGCACCCTGGTTTATTCTTGATCAAAACAAACTCACTTCTAAGTATACAGAAGGAAACGGAAGCTCCGTGGACATAATGAATGCAAACCCGCGTGCACAAAGCTTTAGCCTCTGGTGACATTCCCTAGACTGCTCAGTAACTTTCACTTTCATCCAGAAAAAGCCACCCCACTCCTAGAGCAATCCAAAGCGCCCTAATTGCCTCCCAACCTCAAGAACAGCTTTTTTCACTCCTGGAGTTCCATGGACCTTCTCTTGCTGGCAAGGCAAGACAGCAGTATCCCTATAGCGGCAGAACTCTTGTGTCGCCCCCGCACCCTCCCCCGCTCCCTTCCCCCGCTTTGTGCTGAGGGGAAAAAGCAGCGTGACAAGCACACACTGTGATCCTGAGTCGCCTGCCCCCGACTATGGTCGCAACAGCCTCCGCCCTCCAGCGAGTGAGGACGTCTGAGGCTCTTGCACATTAGCGGCAGGAAGTGGAGTCCCGAAGGGAGGCTGGGAATTTGAACGCCTTCCCATTTCAGCACTCGAGGGGAGGAAGCGCGGCTCAGCCCTCAGCGTGCGCAGATGGCTACCGCTCCCTCCTGAGTGCCGTGTTCCCGGGCTCCGGTCCTCTCCTCCCTCCTCTCATCTCCCCGCCCCCACCCCCTCTCCGTCTCCTTGGAGGGAAAATTCTGCGAGCTGGGAACTGTCTTGGAGAATTCAACAAAGGCAGGAGCCAAAGGAGAACAAACTTGAAAAAGAACTTGTTTTGTTCCTGTTAAGGAACCTGCAGGAAAAATCCACACCCACCGGTGTGTGTGTGTGTGTGTGTGTGTGTGTGTGTGTGTGTGTGTGTGTGTGTTTCAAGTAGGCAGGCTACCCGGAGGAGGCACCAACAACTGTAAGGTCTCTGCTTTGATAAGGAAACTCTCAGCTGTTGAAAAAGTTACTCAGCGAAGAAGGACCGGAGACCAGGGAACTCACTGCTTCTGAATTTAAACTCCGTTGTTTTCCGTCCAGATATTCCAATGGAGACAGTTGGAGAATCTGTATTTCAGGGAAAAGAAGTTTTCCGTGGAAGTTCATGACCCCCGCAGGTAAGTCTAAAAGCCTTTTTTTTTTGAGTGTGTGGCATGCTATTTGTATATCAGTTCTGTGTTATCATCATGGTTGATGTTCATGGCCAGTTTAGGGTGAGGGGAGAGGATGGTGAATGTGGAGAGCAGAGTTCACATCAGACAGTAAAGCTTGTGTTGATAAATGCAGCGTGTGTGTGTGTGTGTGTGTGTGTGTGTGTGTGTGTGTAGCAATTCTGTGATAGTTCACC
>NC_022018.1:22079795-22164334 GCF_000317375.1 Microtus ochrogaster
TGTGTGTGTGTGTGTGTGTGTGTGTGTGTGTGTTTAGCAATTCTGGGATCATTTCATCTGGCTACATGTTGCTCTCGTGTGTGTGTGTGTGTGTGTGTGTGTGTGTGTGTGTGTGTGTGTGATGCTGGAGGAAGCACTGTGGCACTTTGGGACAACACTGAGTTACATGGGGGCAGTGCCCTTGTCACAGACAGGAGACCAAAGGCGTCCTTCCTACAGGTGCTGAGCCTATCTGAGTCAGGATGGTGACCACTGAAAGGCTTCTGTCGCCAGAGTAGTTCTGCTCTTTATTTCCATCTGGGAGCTGTGATTTTTGGATGTTAGCATTGTGGGTGGATGTGAAATAAACGGGATTCTTTTTCCTTCCGCCCACATTGTGCCCCTGAGAACACCAATCTTATAAACCTGTGTTCCAAGTTGGATGCCAGACAATAGGGTCCCAGTCTGGAATGTAGAGACCCCTGCAGGGAAGGAGGCTGGGCACCATCTCCTGTCTGCTGGCAGTCCTCTTTGTCTGCTGGCAGTCCTGGACAGCCAGCAGCAGCAGCAGCGTTCCCTACACCATGCCTGACCCCGAAGAACAAATTGCTGTCTGTAGGTCCAGATGCAAACTGACAAGAAGGCAGGCCTGGGACGACACTAAATAGATCAGATGCGCTCAGGAAGCCACGGTGGTTTTCAGGTGCTGTTGATACTTAGCCCTGGACTTAGGAGGAAGTGCTGGCAAGCAACCGCCTCGCACAAGGATTCGAGCATACAGACATCTGCACATACAGACAAGCAGCTGGGCCCTCCAGGGAGCCGGGACTCAGGATAAGATATTGCCTCCAAGGAGAAGGCCGAGGTTTGTGCAGAAGCCTTCGTGCCTGCTGCCACCGCCGATAACCCGCCTGCGTTGTGTACCTCCTTGTAATCTATGTGGAACAGCCTCCCTCCTGTAGGCAAGAGTTTTATCCCGGCCCCTCTGTCGCTATTACACTAGCAACTAGAGGACAGAAGGTTCTAGAGTTTCTGAGTCTCTGCATTCAGGTGCAGAGGTCACTGTTAAACAGAAGGATGGCTTGTTTGGTGGTTCTCAGGACCTTGGGATGTATTTCATGGTCTAAGCACCCTCCTCCACAGAATACAGTCCATCTGCACAGGCCAAGAAGGGGCGGGCAGGTGGATGCCAAAAATAATAATCCAGACAAGGAGAAACTCGCTGCTATTTTTTCAGGTGAACTTATGTCAGCCTGAGATCCATAGACATATAAGAGAAAAGGAAACCGCAGTGCAGAAAG
The DNA here is from genome assembly GCF_000317375.1 of Microtus ochrogaster. Taxonomy (NCBI): domain Eukaryota; kingdom Metazoa; phylum Chordata; class Mammalia; order Rodentia; family Cricetidae; genus Microtus; species Microtus ochrogaster. The sequence continues at coordinate 22,081,076 of NC_022018.1, forward strand.
GGTGAAATGAATTCCAAACCATGGTCTTATACAGAAAGGGGATGCTTGGCAGAGCAGAAGTTAAATAAAAAGATGGGCCACCTGTGGGCCTGGGCACAGGGAATAGACAGTCTCCATGCCGTGGCTCTGCTTGTACGTGCGGTAAATCCTTCCACCGTGTGTGTGTGTGTGTGTGTGTGTGTGTGTGTGTGTTATACACATATGTATGTCCCTTCTGTGTCTATGATCTCATTAATGATATAATTAGTCTAGGGATATAGGAAATGAATCTAACATCACGTATTACCATGCAGTGGGCTTTTGGCTTGTTTAGCAAAAGTGATCCATCTCATACATATTCCGAGAACTTCTGTGTTCGTCTATGTTAGATGTGATGGTTACAGAAGAGAAGCTGAGTCAGTATCCTCTTCCATTGGAAGCTATTAGCAGAGCTGGAGACATCAGCAAAAGAAGTAATTGATGGAATTTGCAAGTATAGGCGTTGTTTTGATGCTGACACATTTGCTCTCTGGGTCCTCACTATGACCTGAGATATAAGTCGAGGTACAGATATGAACTGTGGATAGCTAGTATGTGGTACTGGCTAGGTTTGAACCCTAGAAGTCTGAGATCAGAGCTCATGAACCTCAGTGCTATCCACTGTATGCCAGGCAAGCTGTGCTATGCCAAGAAGTACAAACCAAACTACTGACTGATGTGGGCACCAAAGGCCCAGCTGGTCAAGTGCAGCTTCAGGAGGAGATCTGAGCTGATTCCCATTGGGGTTACTAGGAGGTGGGCCCTCGGGGTAAACTGAGGTAATGAGAGGAGGGAGGGTTTGTATGTACATAATAGCCCAAAGATGGCAGTCTGAGCTCAGAATTTGACCATCTTCCCTGGGGAAAAGCAGCCCTGAGTCCACCATGACAGGGACATCTCTTGGAGACAAGACTGTTTTCTGGGTGGAATGGGACAATTATGACCCCCACCTTTCTTTCCCTGGTGCGCCTTCCCCAGGGGACGCAGCGTCTGTGGTGGCCTCTGCTCCCCTCTGTCCCCAGCAGTTACCTTTTCTTCTGTCATTCTCTGGGTTTAGCAAACACTGCTAAGGTTTAGGTGAAGCAGAAGGTGAGGTGGGGAGAGCTGAGGAGAGAGATGAGCAGAGGAGATAAGTTCCTAATGGAGCAGGAGAAAACCCCGAGAGTATCTGATGTAGATGTTCCCATGAAACTGACTTCCCAGACCCGATGAACCACTTATGCCTTCCTTGATCATGTTACCTGGAAAGTTCGAGTGCCTGGACTTTTACAACTCTCCCTACCTTTACAAACGTACATTTCAAGTTACTTTTTTCTACCTACTTTATCTTTTCTGGGGCAAAAAAATTACTCCAAGCCAAACTAGGAGTTCAGACAATAGCTACTGTGTCTCCCCAGAGGTCTGGGGGGAAGGGGGAGCACCTCACTCTCTTGCTGCCCCTGGCTCCCCAGAGACCTTGGGGGGGTGTCTCCTCACTCTCTTGCTGCCCCCCTGGGCGTCTCCTCACTCTCTTACTGACCCCTTTTCAGTTTCTCCCCACAGAGATGTTTTACACACTGATTTTCTTTTTTATCCCTTAACTTTTGTTTGAACCAAATCGGGGCTGGGGGCACCCAACCTGCCTAGCATCAGGTTTCTAGCCACCAGATTTGAATTTCCTCTTAAATGTGGGCATGAAGAAGCCTCCTGTTAAATCTTTAGCTTAAAGAGTAAGACATTAAAACCAGCTTTAAATTGTAAAGGAAAACGGGGTTTGGAAAAAAAATGCTATTATTCATAAGTCCAGATGAGTCTATAGTTCTTTGAAATTAGATATTTTCTTTTTAAAATTACTGATATTTCTTCTGACACTCAGATCAAGTGCCCTAGTTACACCCCAACCTGCCATCATCCCCCCCCCCCTTACCAAAAATTCTTCTTTGGCATGTCTGATGTGTTTGTGCGTGGGGCCACAGCACACATGTGGAGGTCGGAGGCCCCTATTTTCCCCCTTGCTTGAGACAGGTCTTGTGTTCTTTGCTTCTCATGCAAGGCTAGCTGCACGGAAGCTTTCAGGGGTCATTGTGCTGTCTCTGCTTCCCACCTTACCCCAAGAGCACTGGGGTGCAGATATACATGCCATGTATCCAACTCAGTGGGGCTTTTGGGGAGCCACACTCAAGTCCCTAGATTTTGTAGGTTCAGTGCTTTGTCCACTGAGTCATCTTCCCAGCCCCACTCCACTCTCTCCTCCCTCTCTCCATCCCTTCTTCCATCCCTCTCTCCCTGCTCCCACATAAATACTTCCGTTTCCTCTCAGATTCTAAACTATTTTATAATATCTAATTCCATTTATTTGTGTATATGTGCACATGTGTTGCCTTTGTGCACATGTATATATACATGTGCGTGTGTGTGTGTATGTGTGGCAGAAGTCAGAGGACAACATGCAGGAGTCATTTCTCTCCTAATATCACATGGTTCCAAAGGATCAAACTCAGGTTGTCAGGTTCGGCAACCAGTCAGCTCTCTGGCCTGTTCTCAGATTTAATCGGTGTATCCTGTAGAATATACTAAACTGAGACTGTGGCCCTATAAATCTTTTATTCCCAACCCAGACACCATGAACATGTTGAGACTGATGCTTCCCGTTTTTATTTTTAATCTCCACTTGCCTCTCTCTGCTCCATGTATATTCTAATTAGAATTGTACACACAAAGTTTAGGGAAGTGCCTGGCTCCGCTTTCTCTGCCTTCCCTCTCTTGATTCTTAAGTACCTTTGCACTTTGGGAATGCATCTGTACTGAATAATCAGACCTTTCGGGGAACATCTTTCTAGTCAGCGCAATGCGGAAAGTTCTATGATGTAGGACGTATTCAGGCCTGTGAAGAGGAGGAAAGAATTCGCCCATCTTCACCATAGGCAGCATTGCCTGGTTAACTGAGAGCATTGTCAAAGGCTTTTCCTGGCTCTGAGATTTGTCTTGACTCCATGCGAGGAGCTGAAGATCAAAGAGGACCATCAAGTGACCTAGAGTGACCCAGCTTGTCCTGGAGCGAAAGCTTGGGGAGTCAGTTTCTATACAGGGCATGGCCATGTGACTCCGTCGGTGTATGCGGACCTGTATGTTTGTTTCTCTGTGTAAGCTCCTCTGTCCCTTTCATGCCACTGAACTCTCGCTTATAGCTGTTTGATGAACGGCCTCTCCCCGTCGCAGAGACTGAATGAAGCTTGTGATTCTTCTTCTTCCAGGGCTTCGGTGACCAGGAGGACTTTTGGGCACAGTGGCATTGCTGTGCACACGTGGTACGCATGTCCAGCATTGATCAAGTCCATTTGGGCGATGGCGATTAGCCAACATCAGTTCTACCTGGACAGAAAGCAAAGTAAGGTAGGTGACCTTCCACCAGGCAGCAGTTTAGGGATGGGAATTAGATGGGTGTCCTTGGCCTGAGACCTACCTAGGTAAGGACTTGCCTCTGAGGGCTGCAGGTAGAAGGAAGGCCATCAGATCATTAAGAGGCCATACTGGGTGTTACTTGTCAAGGGCTCTGGCCCAGCCACCAGCAGAGGTGCTCAAGCCTCGGGTACAGCCATGTAGGGTCCTTAGGAATTCTGAACATACTTTTTGAGGCTCTCAGGCTCTCTTAGGGGTGAGTTCTCTCTCAAACTCTTGCTGATGTTTAAACACTGGTATAGTGTTTTCTTGGGGGGGGGGTGCGGACCACAGAGATAACCGTCCTCAGCCAATACACAAGACTAACCCAACCGTCTAGGGAGACTGCTGTGAAAAGCCCTTCAGGCTTTTCCAACTGCCAACTCTGTTTTTAAAATGTAAAACTGGAAAAGTGAAAAGGAAAACAAAACAGAGGCGGAGGCAGCCCCGGTTCCCTCAGGTAGACCTGGAGCCTGGGGCGTTGGGAAATTGCCACGTCCGGGCCTAAGAGGTGCATCCACCCCCAGCCCAGACAGCCAGCTGGGCCTTCTGGTGGGTGGGAGAATGACGCGCTCTTGGTTCACACAGAGCTTAGAGCAACACTCCGGCCTCTCCTCCCTCCACCTGTCTTCCTTCCTCCTCTTCCAGGGACTGCACAGGCCACTCCCATTCAGTGTAGCACAGAAGGGCCCCTGCCTGGGGAGATGGCTCTAAGTTTGCGTTAGGACTCTCAGGTGATGCCCTCCCTGGTCCTTCTAGTGGGTTCCCCCGTCCACAGGAAGTTGTCTCCCCTTGTGTATGTATTCTTAGGAGCTAGTGGCATTTAAAAGAATGGAGATCATTGGATTGGTAGCCTCCTGGTTCTTTTTCCCTTTACTGTGGGTTTTTCCTCACCTCTGGAGGAGAAAGTGGGAGCTGGCCGTGAGATGGCGAAAGGGTACTGTCAGGGGTGAAGCCACTCCCCTGCCCCAGTTCAGCCCCAAATCAGGGCCTGCCCCATGTCACAGCCACTGCCAGCTTTGGAAAGCACTGATTCTTTTTCTGAGTCTTCCTGGCCTCTTTATTTAGTCACTTTTGGGGTGACAGAGTCTGGGGGCAGGGCGGTGCTCTTGCGGCTGGAAATCAGAGAGTGTTCCACACTCCTTTAGTGATGATGGGTCTTGGCACAGGCCTTTGAAGCTTGATTAGATCAAAAGAAGCAGGGCCACAGGGGTGTGACTCACATTAGATGCTGAGACCGTGGGTGGGGGCTAGTGCCCTGCTCTCCAGTGGAGGAGCTGGAGGTCAACACCCACAGACTTAACTCCATCCTGTGTTGCTTGCTGGTGGGTGGTAATGGTCGAAAGGCTGGAGAGGGCAGAACCCTCCCCTCCCCCATACTCTAATACCATAGTCTGCAGTGGGGAGAGGAAGTAGCCTTTGTACCCCAGGACTGTGCAGTGTCAGCTGCTTGAGGCCCTCCTCCCCATGCTGGTTTTTTCTTTTTCTTTTTTGCAGTTTTCTGGTATGTCAAGTAGCCTATTCTTGGGGTTCTTTGGGAAAAAAAAATATGCCCACATTGCCTGTGAGAAGCCTTTTTCAACAGACTTTCAACGGGTCAAGGATACATTAAGTGAAGCTTAGGGAAAAAAATGATCACCAATCACTTTTTAGCACTGTTTAAGAAACAAACTCAGGGCTAGAAAGATGGCTCAGTGGTTAAGAGCACTGGCTGCTCCCCAGAAGACCCAAGTTTAGTTCCCAGCTACCACATACTCATAACTGTCTCTAATCCCACTTCCAGGGTCATCTGATACTCTCACACAGACATACATGCAGGTAACACACCAATGCACATAAAAATAAATAATTTTTTTAAAAAAGAGACAAACCCAGCTATAGGTGGCTCACACTTGTAATTTTAGTTCTCGAGGGGCAAAGACAGGGAGATTGCTGCTTTAGGGCTAGCCTAATCTATAGAGTGTTCTAGGCTAGCCAAGGCAGCTTACGTAGTGAGACTCTGCCTCAAAAAAAGGAAAGAAAGAAAGAAAGAAAAAAAGAAAGAAAGAAAGAAAGAAAGAAAAAGAGAGACAAATCCAAAGGGCCATAAGTATGAGGAAGCTCTTAACTGTCCTTCTTAGTCACTTTGAAGGACAAAAGAAAATAACCAAATTCCCAAGGGGAATAGAATTTTACCCAGGGGTCTTTACATGACTGCAAATGTCCCAGAGGCCTAGACATGTATTGAACGAAAATTTTAAAAAGGTTTGCTTTCTTGCCGTAGTAGGAATTGAATTTAGGACCTTATTCCTAAGCAGGTGTTCTACCACTGAACTTGTCCTCAGACCCACTGTATCCTAAGAGTCCGTTCGTGAACCTAACAGGCAGGTGAAGGCCAAGTTCCTCTGGCTGGCTGTTAGACAACTATTTCCCAGCTCTGTGACCTTGGGAAGACCTCTTGTCACGTGCCTCTTGCTTTCCCCAGTTAGAGAACAGAAAAGGAACTTCCTGACCCAGATTTGTAGTTGGTGAGATGACATGGTATTTGTGAAACTGCTTTAGGAAATAAGTGTTTTATTTTAGGAAATTTGTGCTTTACTAACGTCATAGCTAAGCTGACACATTCCCTTGTCCAATGCTGCATCAAGTTTAAACTATCTGAGAAGACCCCACATTAAGTCCGAGATGGTGAAACACTCGGGAGAAGTTACATTACAACACAGTTCGCTTCTGGGATGTCATGTGACCCATCTTTGGTGGGCAGCAGGGATTCTGTTAGTGATTGTCAACAGGCCTGGGATAGAAAGCTTCACACATTTCTGGACAGCCAGTGTGGGCTGGCATCCTGGCAGGGCTTCACATTCTACTGTATGGGGCCATGCCAACCATTCCTTTCTCTGAAGGGCTCCCAGCACAGTTCAGGCCTCCCAAGTGATGTTTATCAAGCTAGAGAAACAAGTACAGTCTAGTGGTTTGAGTCAGTGAGAGCACTAGCCAAGACAGATCGCATACCTCCTCTCTGACACCCAGAGTACCTCCGGGTCATTGTGCAAACCATTTAAGAAAGCCTCCCAGTGTTGGTACACACCTTTAGTACCAGCACTTGGGAGGCAGAGACAGGTTGATCTCTGAGTTCAAGGCCAACCTGATTTTTGAGTGAGTTCTGGGATAGCTAGGGCTACACAGAGAAACCCTGTGAGGAAGAAAGAAAGGAAGGAAGGAGGAGAGGTAGGGAGGGAGAAGTAAGAAAGGAATGGAAGGAAGGAACATGTACATGAAGGAAACCCTCCAACATCAAAAACAGAGTGGAGGGAAGTTGATTCCCTGCAGTTTATTAAACATGTGAAGCTCTGCAGACATCTATTATAACTGGTAATTTATATCTGCTGTTACTAAAGTTCAGAAGTGCTGTCAAAAGTATCCAGTGGCCGCTGCATCCTGGAGCCAAAGACTGACTTTGAGATTTCAGGGCAAAGCTCACATTGTCTAGAGGAACTAATGGCTGCTTTTCCTCTGACCTTAGAGTGGTGCTTGCTGGACTTAGGCTCCAGTGCAGACATCTTCCTTTTTTCTCCCTTCCTCATTCAATCTATTTATTCCTCCTAAAATCAACAACCTGATAGAGCAATTAAGGCTTGCTTGCTTGCTCACAGAACATCTGTGCCGACACTGAGTGGTCACTGAGGGTGTGTAGGGACTCTGGGGCTGGCCCAGAGACCCAACATAGCAAAAAGGGAATCAATCTCCTGGAACTGTTCTTAGTTTTCATCCTACAAGCAATCTTTTGGGCCATTGTGATAGGCTCATTCCAGAAAAGTCTTAAAGTCACCAGACTCTAGACCACATTAGAAAAAGGCTGGCTGCTACTCCTGCTCTTGGATTTGGTTTTTTGCCTCTGGGGTTAATGTCTAAGCAGGAGAGGAGAGGGCTTATTTGAAAACAGGTTTTCCATGTGATTAATGGTATCTTTAAAATGTCAAGTAGAGCATCAATCTAACCTTATTCACAAATTATATCCAGGTCCTAATTTATATCCCACTCCTATGGCCGTGACCTTGACATACAGTACCCACTGTGGGTCCTCATCCCAACTCTGTAATGTGGGCTTTAAGATCCCAATGTTATAAACAGGCATCTGAGGATCAGAGAGGTCAAGGATCAAAGTCTGACAGTGACCAAGCAGGAGAAGCTCTGCGCCCTCGCCACTGTGCTATATGAGTTGCTGTTGTGAAGCCGTTTAAGTGTGAGATTCTTCTATGAACACAGCAGTCTTGCAGAAAGAGGGGAAGTCATGGATTGTGTGCACTCTGCTTGCCTGTGATAAAGCACAGCCAGATGGGTGCTGGAGATATGCGGAGTCCTCATGAAATAGAAAGCCCATCCTGCTTCCTCCTGCAGCCAAAGGCTGCCAGGCATGGCAGCTGGGCTTGTTTATGTACCAGAGGGCCCTAACCTGAGGAAGTCGGCCTGGTTCTGTTCGTAAGGAAGAAAGTGGAGGTTGGGAAGGGGATCCAAGTCACAGTAGCAGTGGTGGAGAAGGAGGAGAGAAGGAGGATGGTTCACATCAGGTGAACAAAACAAAAACAAAAAAATGTCTCGGTGTTTCTTCTGGCCAAAGACGCTCATTTGTTAAGAGGAAGAAAGCATACAGGGGCCGGAAGTCACTGTCATTCATCAGCAGAGGCAACAACGTCTGAGGCCAGAGGAAGGGCAAGGCCTTAAGGGCCCACATAGCCTTTGTGGGACAAATAACAGCCCCTGGACAAAGGAGGAAGCCTGTAAATCAGGAAGAGGGGACTGTGGTGTGCAGGCCTTGCCAAAGCTGTCGGCTCTGTCTGGAGCCTGGTGGGTGCGGCAAGCCTTGCTGTCCTGCAGCAGCTACACCGTCGGCTTATCCAGCTCCACCACAGAGCCAGTGTGTGCTTTGACTGTCAGCTGAGGTGGTCTGCATGATGCTGATGGTATCATTAAAAAATTGATTTATAAAATAATAGCAACATATTGCAAAATGCCAAATCATGCCAATAGGCAGAAAATCCAGCACATTTCTACTTTACCAACGGTGTGACAAAGTAAAGCAGATAGCCTTACTGAAGAAACGATCACTTTTAGGGATGTAATCACAGAACAAAACCGATCTGAGATTCTCGCCTCTGTGGCTATATGTCCAATGGGGTCAGCTGATCTGCATACAAAGTGGAGTGAAGTTTGAACCCCAATATGAAGACTTTGGAGCCTTCACAGATTTAATCAATGAGAATTGAAGTGAATCTCGACATAGATGCTGTTGGAGGGACTTGAGTATTCCAGAGGTTTTTGTCTGTGTATAGTCTTTGCAGATACCAGTAATCTAGCACCTAAACTTTCCCTGGTCACATGGGTAATAGCTTCTAAATTTATTGATATTTCATGACTTTGCTTTGCAAATCTCATCTGTCATTCATAAAGCTAAAAAGTTATTTTCTCCTCATTTAAGCATAAAATAAGTATAGTCACAACTATGTGTGTACCTGTGCATATATGTACATGCGTGAGTGCGTGCGTGCATGTGTGTGTGGTGTTAGGGCTTGAACCTAGGATCTTGTACATATTAGAGAAGTTCTCTACCATTGAGCTGTAACACGAGGACCTGCTTGTTGGGGTTTCTGTCCTGCCCGGTACCTACAACCGGCAAGCCCCAAAGAAAATCACACAGATATCTCCCTAAGATTATAAACTGATTGGCCCATTAGCTCAGTCTTCTTATTAGCTCTTGTAGCTTATATTAACCCATTATTCTTATCTATGTTAGCCACATGGCTCTTGGTACCTTTCAGCAGGGCAGGTTACATCTTGCTTCTCGGTGGTCTGGGCTGGAATTGGAGGAATGGGCTTCCTCCTTTGTAGCAGTCTCCTGTTCTCATCGCCCGCCTCTACTTCCTGTCTGGCTGACCCGCCTATATTTCCTGCCTGGCCAATCAGCGTTTTACTAAAATACATGATTGATAGAATACAGACAATTCTCCCGCACAATTGAGCTATGCCTACTTATTTTACTTTTTATCTTAAGAATGGGTCCCCCAGTAAATTGTCCAATCAGACTTTAAACTTGCTCTTTGGCCCAGGCAGTCTATGAATTTATAATCCCCCTGCCTCAGCCCTCCACCCCCACCCCCAGTAGCTAAGATTACTGATCTGGTATAATTTTCTGTTTGTTTCTCTGTCAAGGAGAAAGGAGAAGCGGTGAGGACTAGAGGGAGAGAAGGGAATGTCCCACACACAGCTTGTCTCCTTTGACTCCAGCTCACCCCTCTGTGGTCAGTGGTAACTCCCCTGATTTATATTTGGGAATAATAAAACTCAAGGAGATTAAATACTTTCCCCAGAACATACACTGCAAAGACCACACTCTTCACACTCTGCTCTGACGCCTGGGGAACCCTGTGCTGTGAATTCCGGTTTGTAGCTTATGAGCCACCTGACTTCAGGACTACAAGTGAGTGAGGGTTCTCTGCCCCTTTCATAACCATTTCACCTTTCCTTTCCAGTCCAAGATCCATGCAGCACGGAGTCTGAGCGAGATCGCCATTGACCTAACAGAAACAGGGACGCTGAAGACCTCGAAGTTGGCCAACATGGGCAGCAAAGGGAAGATCATCAGCGGCAGCAGTGGGAGCCTGCTGTCCTCAGGTAGAGCCTGCGCCTGCGACACCTTCCACCTGATGGCTTCTCCCCAGGGAGGTAGGGGACACCGTGCATAGCAGACCATGGGCAGGCCGGCCAGACGCGGGCCTTAGTTCCCAGACTAAACTCTGGAGTCACATGTGGGTCTAAGAAGTTTCCCCAGGTATCCAAAGGGGCAGAGGGAAATTAGGGTAACTTCACAGGGTGGGGCAAACTGTAGGCTTCTCTTCAGGTACGTCACGGGGCTCTGTAGAACGCTGACTGGCATAATGGGTAACTGTCATCAGGAGTATCAACTCCAAAGGCAGAGAGTGGGGTTTAATTGTGTGCTCTTAAGTGGTGGGCCTATACTGGGGAAGGACAGAGGTCAGGATTAAACTGCTACGTTCTGCTTCCAATGATACATCTGAGGCTTTAAACGTTCAGTGTGAAAAGGGAGCCTTTGTGTCACAAGAGGGTGGCTGAATGACATTGAGTCGCTACCTGGTTCTACTGTCTATTTATGTGAGCATCAGGCAGGCCATTTTACCATTAAAGATTAGGGGAACCAGATCAAAATTATCTTGTATTCTGGAGTGGAAATGAAGGAATTGGTTCATTGGCAGAGTGCTTGCTTAGCTCATCCCAAGGCTCAGGGTTCAAGCCTTGGCCCTTAAATTAATTACAGACGAAGAATGCTGTTTGCTTAGAAGACAAGAAGAGGCACAGGTTGTCAGAGGGCCGAGGGAGAAAAGGACAGCATTTGTTTGGAAATGTGAGCTCAGTGTGACGAGTCAATGCCTCCCCCAAAGCTGCCTGTTTAAAGTCTGATTAATTTAGGCAGCTGTGTTCGTTTGCTTTCTGTCACTGTGATCAACACCATGACCTAAAGCAACCTAGGGGGGACAGGGTTTATTTCATCTTACACTTCCAGCTGACAGTCCCTTACTGAAGGAAGTCAGAAGAAGAACTCAAGGCAAGAATTGAAACAGAAACCACAGATAAACACTGCTTCCTGGTTTGCTCTCTCAGGCTCTTATTCAACCAGCTTTCTTCTGCAGCCCAGGCTAGGGATGATAGCATCCACAGTGGACTGAGCTCTCCTGCACCCATCATTAGTCAGGACAGTCCTGCACAGACCTGACCACTGGCCAGTTGGACCTGGGTGATCCTGTACTTGAGACTCAAAGGACTCTGGGCTGTGTCAAGCTGATAGATAAAGCTAACTAGGAAAGGAGCCATGTCACCTGGCCCTTGAGATATGAAAATAAAAGAAGTCTCTACCTCCTGTCATTGTTAAGGACCAGTTCTAAACCTGTGCATGGTGACTGCAAACGACAGTAACCACCAAAAAGGGAAAGATGGACGAAGATGAGCTGATACATGCTAGCTTCTGGACTGGTACTGTCCATGCACAGTCAGAGTTTACACTGAAATAGCTGAGGATAGGAACGTGTACCCTGGGCCTGGAGTGAGAAGTGGGTTTGCCATGGGACTGACGGAGTGTGAACTCAGGTCTCCATGTCGGACAGGCTATGACGCTGCTTTTCAGAGACCTAGTAATACATTTGTCACATGCTTGTGAGCTCTATACAATATGCTGTATATTGTTGTCCTAAATGAACTATCAAAATTATGTAAGTTTCTGGCTTCTAAAAACTGGTTCCGTCTCTGCCAGACCTACATGGGGCTGACTTTAACTCTAGCTCTGCCCCTGCCTGGAATTCTTCGAAGCTGTTTCATACGAAAGGTGTGCCAACTGGGCACTACTTCCGAGGCTTAGAAGTTTGCAAGGAAGACTGTGAGAATGCTGTCTTCTTGTATCAAGGAAAGACCATTCAAAACCTGCGGGTCTATGTGGAGTTACAGCACCCTCCAGCCTCCCACTGAATGTTTGTCTTTTAGATACAGCATGCAATGATTGTTAAATAGTTTCAGATAAGAGCCTGAATCTGTCCAACCCACCTCCTTATCTAGTTACTGAGAATCAGGTCTTGCTCCACTCTGGACTCTTCCAGCTCAGGGTTGTAGGGGTGCAATATGACCATGGTTCTCCCCTCATCCCACAAGATTCTGCAAGTCTGTGTGAACCTGGGAATGAGTTTATATTTCTACCAAGTTCGCGGATCCCTCTGTGGCTGTTGGTTCCAGGGATTATGCTTTGAAGGGCACCTCTTCTTGCCCAAGATATTGAAACCCAGGCTTCTGCACTTTCAGCCTATGACCTGGTCCATCTTCCTGGGCCCCTCATATTCTGGGCAACCTCTAAAGGGCACCAAGATAGAGCAGGTGTAAATGACGTTCCGAAGGGGAGACTGACCCCACATTACCATCAGGAATGGCATTTAAGCATCTTGAAAGCCAGAATGTAATGCATTTCTATACCACCATCAGATTGACGTTAACCACCAATCTGGTGGGTAAGAGATAAATCACAAGACGATCTTCCTGCTGAATGCATGCCTACATATAATGTGCAAGCAATGTCCTCTCAAGATGTTGAAGCGACTTTAAAAGGTTATAGTGCACAGGGTGAGATGTCAACCTCTCTCAGGCCATGCAAGTTTGAGCCTGAAAAATGTTTGTGAGTGCCAGTTGAAGCTCTTTGGGGATCCCCCACACCCACCATCATGACTAAGAAAAACAGCTGGGACAATGGAGGGAGGGACCAGAACAGGATGCATGCCATCAGCACACAAAGGGAATTTCTAGGATATATAAATCTGGCCCTCCCTCCCGCGGAGGCTACTGCCTACTGCCCCTCGTGAGTGCTTGCTGTGGGAGGAGGCAGCCCTCACTTGGGGAAAGCCATTGGTAGCCCTACCTATGACAGACCAGGCTAGTATCCCACTGTAAAGAAATTTAGCCCCTAATCTAAAAATTGGGGCATCTAGCTAGTCTCCTTCCTTTTGCTTTCTGTCCTCTTGCTTGTAACATGTTCTCGCACGCTTGCTGTTACAGGACAGCTCTGTCTTTTTGTTAACACTTGCCAGACCTTCCCAGCTAATGTTCACTCACAAATGAGACAACGCAGCATCCATTGCACAGACTGTCTCCCCCTCCCCTCTTTTCATGTGCTATCTAATAGATGTTTCTTAAAAGCGTATAGAAAGCCTGGTTAGCACAAGAAAATCCCACGTCCATCGTCCAGCACCCGGTGGCTACTCAGTAAAGTTGTTGGTAAGGAATGTTGGAGAATAGCGGCGAGACTTGTGGTGCATGCTAAGAGCCTCCATGTTTCTGGAATGTGTGGTGTTTCTGGCCTCACACAGAGTTCTCCTGGGAATTCCCACCAATGCTCTTCCTCACAGAAGCCCCAAACCTCTAAGGTAGAAGTGATACCACACTGATCATTAGGACTGACATCCAAGTATCTTTCTTTTTTTTTTTTTTAAAGATTTCTTATTTATTTATTTGTTATGTATACAATATTCTGTCTGTGTGTATGCCTACACGCCACACAGACCCCATTACAGATGGTTGTGAGCCACCATGTGGTTGCTGGGAATTGAACTCAGGACCTTTGGAAGATCAGGCAATGCTCTTAACCTCTGAGCCATCTCTCCAGCCCCTCCAAGTATCTTTCAAACCAGACAGAACATCTCTACCCTGCTGTCAGGTTGACATTCTTCGTCATACTGGTGTTAGACCTTTTGAGGTCACCTGCATGGGTCCCTCAGCCCTTTCCAATACTGTCCCTGGGGCAATGGTGGCCAACGCTTGTTGTTTCCATCCGTTTCCTTCTCCCCGTACCTCAACATCATGCGTAAGCGAGCCATGTAACAATGCTGTCACATTTCCCTGGTAGAAACATACATCTTAACTCCTAAGAGATGCTAGGTCATGCTTTGATTTTGATCATAGCTTTGGGTCTGCTCTTGGACACAGCCCTCCCCCAGACCTCAGGCATTGCCAAAGGAGTCGCGCTCGGTGCTGCCAGGGTTTGTTTATACTGGACTGTAGAACCTTGAGCGCTGCAAGGACTGCCTTCTGCTGAATGGATGTTTCTGAACTCAATTGTGCAGGGCTGGCCTGAGTCACAGCTAGGAAAGGAGGTAAAATACACAGCATTTAAAGACACATGGGTGTCTCTGAAAAGAGCTTGAGTATTGTCTGTGGATACAAAATAAAATAGTTCCAAGTCTTAGTAAAGGCCGTTTTCCTACGTATGAATGTGCAACTGCCTTTGAAATGGCTAGGAAGTCCAGCTCTTGGTATCTGAGGCCTCTAATGCTAAATAAATAAAGCAATGCCATTGTTAACCATTACAAAAGTCAGAAATTCATGCCCACCAGTGCCCTGAGTCATTAGTGTGAGTGGGGCAGGAGGGGTGGTGACTGGCATTTCCAAATGAAGAGGACACGTGGTTCTGTGAGTGATTAAGTTTGGGGTCAAGACATTTTACATAGGAGCTGCCATGAGGAAACCGTAGCCTTATATCCAGGTGGAGACCCACAAGGGGGTGTCCCCCATCCAGGTCAGAGCTACAGGTCTGTGTTGTACAAACTCTACGTGTGTAGGGGTTCAGGAAATCTGCTGATGATCACCGGACAGGGAGAGAATGAGGGGTCCTTAGTCACAGTGACCTGTAAGAGCCTAGCTCTTTCCTCCAAATTTGGAGATGGCTCTGGCTATGGCATTTTGTTCACATGGGGCTTCAAGTAACAAACTGTTAAGATGTTCAAATACAGTTTGTGGGAACAACTATAAATTCAAACCATCCATTAAGTTGAGCTGTTTTTAGAGCTTGTTCTTTCCCTCTCCCCAGCCCACCCTCTCTCTTTAGACATGAACTAGGGGATAGCTCAGTGGGTGGAACCCTTGCCTAACACCCTATTCTAATCCCCAGCCCTGAACAAGAAAGAAAAACAGAAGGCCCATCCCAAATCTTTTGCAGGCTCTTCGAAGGGGTCTTTTCTCCCTTCCCTTCCCCTATTACTTGAAATGTTAGTGGGAAGGGGATGAGGAGGAGGCAAACAAAACGAAAACAACTGTATTTGTGTCATTGTCGCTGAAGACACATGGCCTTTTCATAGCTTGTGTGGAAGTGAGAGTCTAAGGTTTGTGTTAGCATTGTTTTAGGGATCTGTCTTCAGTGGAAGTGTAGGGACTGTCGGAGAGTATTTTGCTCTCAGGCTATTTAAAATGAATGACACAGACCCACTTAGGAAATAGCCAGTGTTGTGCAGGGCCTGTGACTTGCTGTATTAGCCACCAATATTCCTCTGTGTGTGTGTGTGTGCGTGTGTGCGTGTGTGTGTGTGTGTGCGCGCGCGCGCGCGTGCGCGCGCGTGTTGGGGGGACAGAGGAAGAGAAAGAGACTTAACGTTCCTTCTTAAATGGAAATACAGGACACTGATTTTTTTTTTTTAATAAAATAAAGAGGCCTGAAGTATCCCTTCACCACCAAACAAAATAGTATAATGAGTTAATGGGTAAGAATTTGGCTGTGTGCTTAATTTGGTGGCAGCTGAGTCTTCCTCTGTTTGATCAAACAGGAACATGACAACTATGATGATGGAACCGAGGTTTTAAAGCCACGCCCAACCCCACATTCTGCTATCATGCCTCAGCTCTGACAGTTTTTATTCTAGGAAAACATGTTGTGTTCAATCCTGACCCTGGCCTTGCCAGGAACCGGTCCACCTTCATAATTAAACAATTCCCACATTCTCCTTCTCTGAATGCAACCACTTCCTTCCATTGTAAGAAGGTTTATTAATAACTAGTATAAAATGACAATGCCAGCTATTTGACATCTCTCCCCACAGAGAGGCGATCTAGGCGCCTGCCGGCTCTGTGCTTGTAGCTGTATCCAGCTTACACTGTGTGACTCTGTGCCGGTATAAATCAAGCAGTGCGTTTTGTCGAGTGTTTTTCTTTTGGTCTCCATCCTTTCTTTTTTGTCCGTCTCCTTTCTGGATCTTTCTCTGGCCTTTTAGAGTTTTCTATTAGCTGTGTGGTGCCTCTCCTTTTAGGTCCAAGATGAACTGCGTTCCAGAAGCCTTAAATTTGGTCATAACCTCGGCTCTGCTGTTGGGTACAAAACCCAGGCACTGCCAAAGAAGTTGTTTATGCTGGACTGTGAAACTGGGCAGGCTTCAAGGGTACTGTCTGCAGAATGGATGTTTCTGGGCTCATCCGAGCAGGTCTGGCCCGAGAGGAAAATGGAGTGGTGGCCCCTTTCACTTCTATTTGGTGGAGAGTGGGGGTAACAAAATCACTTTTGTGGTCATGTTTCCTGCCTTTGAGTGTTACTAGTAATGGATACTTGCCCGATAGAGAGAACTCAGGTTGACACAGTCTTAGTGAACGGTTTTCAAGTGGTAAGGTTTTAAACCTTGGAAGAGCGATCTCCCTGCAACACCCCAGACATAGCACTCTGTTTCTGCTTAGCCAAACTCCGTGCTCAACTTCCCCATCTTTGGTGAGAACCCAGAATAAGGGTCATTGAGATTTGCAATTAATCTCCAAACCTCCATGTTACAATAGACAACAGCCCTAGAGCCAGCAAGATCAGTTCCCTGGGGTCTTGAACTTAGGAATGGAAGTCATACACATTACTCCCAAGTTATGGTTTCAATTAGATATTTTACCAGATACATTAACTATTTATTTATTATTTATTTTGGTTTTTCGAGACAAGGTTTCTCTATAGCTTTGGAGCCTGTCTTGTAGACCAGGCTGGCCTCGAACTCTCAGAGATCTGCCTGCCTCGGCACCTGAGTGCTGGGATTAAAGGTGTGCACTACCATCACCCAATTTTAAAAACTGACTGTCTCTCTGTTTACCTCCTTCTCTTCTTCCTACCCCAGAACACACCCCCCTTTTAAATGGCATTTATATTCTCCCCTTTTGGCAAAAAGTGCCTCTGAATCTGCACAGAGAGAAAAATCATCCCAAAGCCTAGCCGCCGTCAAAAGGTGCTTGCTCTGTAAAGAGCTTCGGTCTCACCACTGAACTGTAAACTCTGAACTAAGCTATGCCATTTGTAAAATATCCAAGGCTGATGAAAAGTTCTCCCAGCATGCATTGTTCATGTTGGGAAAGACGCTGAGTTCACAGAGATGGTCTGTGGAGAAAACACGTTGTTCCTGCCATCTGCCGTGTGGCATTATATCACAGGGTCTCCTAGGACATCTTTGATGCAAGGAATTCATCCTTGAGGATTTGTCTGGGAAATAAATATCTCTTCATCATAAAGGGGAGCCTAACCCCTTTCCCCATATTTATTCCTGGGTACCTGCCAAAACTTTTCCTCACAGCTTCTACAGATCTGCTGGGACTTGGCTGGCTTCATTCTTCTTCTTTCTTTTTTTTTTTTTAACTTTTCATTTTCTCCCAAAAGTCCAAAACAGGCAGTCATTTCCTTCCCTTGCTTTTACGACAACAGATTTCTTGGGAGGGGGTAGGTACTATTTGTGTTAAATTTCCCCCTCCTTCCAAAGAGGAAAGCACACCTTCCGCCTTCTGGATTCAGGGAGGCCTGTCATCAGCATTTGTGTGTGAAAACAGATGCACAGGTCCCTGTGTCTCCTCAGCAGGATGCGAACTCATATCCGGTGCCAACTGGCTGGGGATCTTTGGAATGACTGCCACAAAGTCTCCATCACAGTTTAGTGGGGCGATCCTTCCATATGTTCACCAGGAAAGAGCCGCTGCTTGCTCTACTGCCCTCCCCCTGTGGTCTTCCCATATACAGATGCCAGCATTCTGAAGTCTAGATTCCCCAGCTGGAAAGTGGAAAATCAGTCCCAAGTCTGCAGTAATGTCTGTGATGTCAGCTGGCTTCCTCTGAAGATCCCCAAATGCCCACTGAAAATGACTTTCTTTGAACAACAGTTTTTGTCTAGCCCTGCCTGTACCAGAATGATCTTCCTGGGGCTGGGGAATGCAGCTCACTGGCTAGAGCTCTTATCTAGCAGGCATAAAGCCCACAATCCTGTCCAGCACCATACAAACCAAGTGTGTTAATGTTCGCCTCTTTCACGTCAGAACTCAGGAGGCAGAGGCGGAAGGATCAAGGTCATAGTTGTAAACGCTGAGTTCAAGGCCAGCTTGAGTGAGAGACCCGGTCTTCAAATGTATTTCAAATGTATTCATATAAGTAATTGTCTTCTTGGTGACGATCAGCTCTTTGTCCCACCAGTGACCTATCTCAGTCAAATTTGTCGTGTTAGGGGATCATGATCATAAATATGATCATAAACAGTTAAAGTGCCAAATTTCACTCTTCTTTCATCCAAGTAGAGACTTGCTAAGCTCTGACTCAGGAAAGAATTGCTAGGGAACTTACCTGACAGTTGGTTTTCTCAGCAGTCAATCAGACGGAGGCTGAACCTCCTCAGAGAAGTGATCATCTGGTAGTGATTAGGGGTGCCTCCCAGCACTAGGGCGGCAGGTGGATCTCTCTGAGTTCGAGGCCAGCCTAGTCTATGAGAGCATTCCAGAGCAGCCAGGGCCACACAGAGAAACCCTGTCTCAAAAATTCAAACAGGGGGAGGGTGATCATCAAGAAACCAAGTCAATCCCCTAGCTCCCTATGCTATGGGTGCCTTCTCTGGCTACCACAGTATCTCCCATCCTTGTTGATTTGGTTGTCTCCAACTCCTCTAGTGGACAGCACTGAGGACTGTTCTTGTACTGGGAGACCTGAAGACCCCCACTGCATTCCTCTCCTTCTGCCTTCTCTTCCATTTTGAGACCAGAGTGTACAGTACAGCGGAAGGAGCTTGCTAGGGAGGCAGATGGAAGCTCAGAGTGGTACCTCCCACCCTCACAGAGTTTTCCAGTCAAACAACAAAACAGGTCACACAGAGCAAAGCTTGAATCCAATGTCTGCTTCCCTAGGCCACCATGGCCTCCCCTGTGAATGGGGAGATGCTTCTCTGAAGAGACAATGAAATGTAGCCTGTAAGAAATCCCCGCTTTCTCTCCCTTCTGCCCCAAGCTTCCTGAACTAATAAGGCTACATCTGCCGTCATTCTTCATTTCCTCGCTGGTCTGCTCCGTGCTCTCTCTTTCTTACAGTGTGGAACATTCTGAAATGGACATGCCAACCCATAATAAAAGCCAGAAAGCCTTTTTAATAAAAAAATAACTAATATTCATGTGACTCTTAGTATATTCTGGGTTTCCTTCTAGAATCTTCCAGGCATCATCTCTTTTCATCTTCCCGATATTTGAAGGCCCAGTTCATAGGGGAGGAAATTGAGACTCAGAGAAGTTCTAGAACCTGCTCCCCATCATCCCAGAGCCAGTGAGTAGCTGAGCTGAAACACACAGTCCTGGGAACCCCCTAGACCCGCAGACTGTAGGCTCTTGCTCTGGTGTCCAAAGACTATTCTGAATACCCTTTCCTGTAAATCAGAGTGTTGCTTGGTGCCCTCCACCCCCAAAATGGTATTCATGCATTATCCATATCTTTCAGAAATGCTCATCTCACCTGTTCTCATTGGCCTATGACGCCAACTCACTATTCCCTGTCATCCCTTCCCAGGCAGCCCTTGGCTACTGGGTTGTTGGTTTTTTCAATGTATAAATTCTGACATTTCACTCTTCTGGGTACAGCAGAGATGCTTCGTCCCTCTTCTTCATCTTACAGACAGCTCCATTTAAGTCTGTTTAGCACCCACAGTCACAGACACTTGCTTTGGCCCATTGCTGGAGGAAGAGGTAAACCATCTAGGCATGCCTGGTAATTAAGC
Organism: Microtus ochrogaster; assembly: GCF_000317375.1. Classification (NCBI taxonomy): domain Eukaryota; kingdom Metazoa; phylum Chordata; class Mammalia; order Rodentia; family Cricetidae; genus Microtus; species Microtus ochrogaster. Next base: position 22,100,839 of record NC_022018.1, read on the forward strand.
ATGTCCCCACCCCCACCCCCACCCCCTGGCAAGGAGGCAGCAGCAGCAGCAAGAGCAGCAGGGAAATGATCAGAGATGGTGGAGTGTTGGTCCTTCCCAGAGGTCTGGGTGGTAAAGAAGAAGGCTGTACTGGATATAAGGTATCGTTGAGAAAATTTGCAGAAGGGAAGGCTAATGGCCGAGAAGGAATAACATGAATTAGGTGAATTAGTTGTTTATTAGGTAATCGGTGCTTCAGATTTGGAGGCATTTTCGAAGATTTTTGAGGTGGTCACTTTACAGAGAGGCCCATGATGGCTCTCAGAAGGTTGAAACTCCAAAGCTTTATATTGTTCAATAGTGGCTATGGGATGACAATCCCGATGTCTTTCTCGGTCATTGTCCTTTTCAAAGATGGCAGATTTATGTGTTTTTGTCAGTTTTACGGGCTTAACATAATAACCTTGAAGAGGTCTTGCATGTGTAATATGTATGGGTTCAAATAATTGATAATGGACATATCATAGTGTCAGACTTCCCCAAGTCCAAATACAGACTTGAAATTATTTTTGTCAGCTGGGTGTGGTAGTGCACACCTTTAATCCCAGCACACTTGAAGCAGAGGCAGGTGATCACTGTGAGTGCAAGGCCAGCCTGGTCTACATAGTGAGACCTTGTCTACAAACAAAACTAGATGGACAGGGTAAAGTATCATTGGTGTGTCTTGAACTTTTAGTTTGAGAAACTCCCATTGGCCTGAGCTCCAAGATTCTTCTGATTCTGTTTCTACTATTGTGGTGGCCAAGCCAAAGAGCATCGCTGCCCCTTGTTTCTGCCTGGTTTGCTGGCTTCCTTTCTGTATCCCTTTTAAGAGGCAAGAGCCTCATTCAGGGGATACCTAAAGGTCATTTGTGGAGGCTGCTCAGCATCACAGAGAACTATGGGTCCCTTCTCCCGGTGCCCTTTGAGAGGCTTTCAGTGGGCTTATTCCAAGGCACTTGGCCAGTTCTCCTCTTGGTGGCCATATATCCTAGCTCCTGGTCATAGCCACAGGCTTAGATCGTGTAAGCTCTTACACAGAGAAGCTGTCACATCTCCTGCCTCCAACTAGTAGATTTCCCTTCGAGACAGGACAGCAGTGGAATCTTTTCAGATGTGACAGGTTCACGTGGAGCCACCCTAAGCTTGCGGAATATGGGATGGAGGCCAATGGAGACCAAATGTCCTCAGCCACATTCATTCCCACATCACCTGCAGCAGCCCCAGAGGCAGACCTGCAGACCTGGTGCTTAGAAACATGGTTTTAGATACATCCTTCATCTGCCATTGCATCTTTCTATAGGTGGAACTTTGGAGTCCTTGCCCTATGCCAAACTGTCGAGAGAAGTTCTTACCTTTGATGGGTGCTTGATGGAAAAGCGGGGGCGGGAATAATTTCAATGATTTCTCTAACTCCACACCACTGTGGTAGATCAACCCCTACATGAGGAAGTTACCTAATTCAGGCACAGTGCTAAGTATTTTTGAGCATTATCTCATTCATTCTTGACCTCAGAGATAGAAGAGCAAGTGACTTATTCAAGAGCCACCCATCTAACAAATGGCTTAGACTTTATCAAATCCAGATGTTTTCCATCTACCTGGTTGTCAAGTTAGCATGAAAATGGAAACCCGTGTGTCCAGAATTGACTGGTTGAGTTACTGGCAGAGGGGGTAGCCTGGTTTCCAGGCACTGTTTTCCTCCTGAAGGAATTTCCAGACTCAAGGTGTGCAGCGGAGCCAGTCAGCATTTGGGGTGCCAGCTACACACAGAAAGATTCGGGAGCCACCAAGCCTGCCAAGGCTCTCTAGCGCATCTTATGTGGGTTGAGATTTAAGTTAATTATTAGAAATAATAATTTAGGCAGCAGTAATGAACCCTGCTACTCAAAGCCAGATTTTTACTAATCCTATAACAGCAGACCAGTCATCCACAAATTATATGCTTGCTTCCCCAAATTTAACGTTGTGGTGTGTTCTGCCGTTCCTGAACATCGCGGGCTCTTCGATTTGACTCAATAAATCACCATTTCCTACCGAAAGGTTAGGCAGGGGTGAAGGGAAAACGATGAATTTTTCACTCATGCTAGAAATTCTTTAATCTTTTTGGACCCACATTTTCCCCAGGCCTGTTTTTAAAGCCTGATTTCCTTCCAGTATCATTTTGCATCCTTATTAATTTTTTAGAGGATGGAGCAGAGAATGCCTCATTAAATTTTCCTGTCTTCAAATGGGATTGGTGGCGAGTACTAAGAGGCCCAATTAAGATTCATAATGATTTTTCCAGGTTGCATTAGATGTACACAGCCTGGGGAGGGTTTAGCGTTGATAAGCACCAAGCAGTGGGCCCAGGGATATGAGAAATCTGAACCACTGGTGAAAAGGGGGAGCCTGCAATAAGACCCAGTGATGCGATACCTGAGAAAGGCACATCTGGATTTAGTCTGTGAGAACCATGAGGTAATGGCATCTCAGCAAGGACCAAGTGTGTGCTGTAGTTTGCTCTTGAATTTGGACACCTACAACTAAAGCATGTCAAAAACTCGGGAAAGAGTTCCAGCATGACTCAAAGCTTGGAAGGTAGCGTCCGTAACAGAATAATATACAATATAGGCAGTGGATTTTTTTTTTTACTAAAATGAGATACAATTTAATTATAGTACCCAAGTACACAGCTGACAGTATTTCTTTGCTCCTGGGGATGCTCAGAGATGATTTGTTCTTATAGTGATAGATGTCTTCAATTTCAAGCTCAAATGGGTCAGAAAAGGAAGAGAGCAAAGGCTGAGCCAGAGTCACGTTGTGCCTAGATGCTGATAATTCTTCATTATTCGGATCATAGGGATCATATGAAAGAATGGGGAGTAAGGGAATATGGGCTCCCTGATCAGAGATCTCGAAGAATAGCACAGCATGTTTATAGGTGCTTGGGTCTAGCAGAGCTGCTCAGTGCAAAGGCATAGAAGTCTTCTAATGTCTTGGGATTCTGAGACGTCTTTACCAATGGAGCCAGCCTCCAGTACCTGGTCACTGAACCATCCAAGGTTGTCTGTTATGGGAAGGCAGTTCCTAACCCCACTCCACCGCCACAAAGTCCTGCTGGGATTTTTATTAGGATTGCATTTCTTATATTGCTTAATTTATGGTGAATCTACAGAACGTTAACATCTGGATCCAGGTCCACAGTGGTCATCTCCATTTGTTTACAGCTCTGCTTGTTCCCAGCAAGGTGTCACACCTTTCGCTGGAGAGATGTTCACGTTTAACTATGTTAATGGAAGTCTCTGAGCTGGCTTTCTGTAACACAGGCTGGTCTTGAACTTGTGTTCCCCCTGCCTCAGCATCCTGAGACTCTGGGGTTACAGGCATACACCCAGCTTTTTAGGCGTGTGAGATGATTGGATGCTGCTGGTGGTGTATGCTGCGCCCCCTCGATGCATGTTCAGTAATACCTGCTCATATCTAACAGTTCTGGTGTGGGTGTGAGAAGGAATACAGCCATTACCCTGGCTGTTTCTGGGACATCATGCTTTCCATATCCCCAACCAGGTAGGAAGGGCCACTAACCTCACTGCAAGAAACCTGCGCCAGGACAGACAATGCAGCCCAGAAATTATTCTTCTGATCTAAGCTAAATTCCTCCAGTTGGCATTTTCGGTTCACTTTTCTTTTGTTTGGTTCACGATATTGCCCTTCTAAAAAGTTTTCCTACCTAGCAGCCTGCTGTTTGAATGAATCGTCATGCAGATATTCTAGCCAGGAGAGCGTGGAAAATGTGTATGTCTTTTGAAGCGTATGCATCCCTCTATGCTATATTCTCTCCATTAGGAGAGAATTTTCTCAGGATACCACACTGAGATAAAATAGTGGACAGAATTCTAATTCTAATGTGCGTGTGTGTGTATGTGTGTGTGCGCGTGCGTGGGTATGTGTGCGTGTGCGTGTGTGTCCCTTTGGGCAGAAAGACCAAAAGAAATACATAACCTGATAGTTATCTCTTGGTGCCTAGTTTATCGGTTATTTATCCACTGAGCCGTACACCCAGCATAATGAATTTATACCTGTCTATGTTTTCAGATATTTTAATGTAAACAGATATTATCTTTGCACTAAGCAAAAACCAGCATCTTCCAGTAGACAAAAGGAAATTTAAAACCTGTATTGAGATTGCTAACATTTACTTGAACTTAACTTTCCCCCTTCCTCGTGTAAACCGTATTAAAATTGGCTGGTGTGAGCAAAACAGGTACGCTGCATGTCTTGAGATAATCCGAAACGACAGTGTTTTTGTTCAGGAGTGTCAGCTTTCCCGCCAGCCCCCTGAGCAGCTATATATTCCATGTGGTATTGGAATTCACCCCTCATGCATGGAACACTGCACACCTGTCTCACTTCACGCTCCTTGATTCCCGGAGTAAATCCCATATCCGCAGTGTGAGCACCAGTGAAATTCATTAGTGGTCCAGATGTATGTCCCCTGTCAGTTGGCCTAGTAACCCTGCTGTTTATTGACAGGTTCTCAGGAATCAGATAGCTCACAGTCGGCCAAGAAAGACATGCTGGCTGCCTTGAAATCCAGGCAGGAAGCTCTGGAGGAGACGCTGCGCCAGAGGCTGGAGGAACTGAAGAGATTGTGTCTCCGGGAAGCTGTAAGCAATTAAGTCTGTGTTGTTTGTCATGTCATACATCTTCGGGAGGGACAGAGACAGGGTGGAGACAATACAGACTGTCTTTCAGGAAAACAAGTGCTCTCCCTCCCTAGTGTTGGGAACACCGGCACCTCCAGTGATATACTTTGTTAGAAGCAAGGTACTGAGGGAACACCAGTGTCGGTGAAAACGGTTACCAGCTGAATCTTATGTATGATACACACACATCCCGAGGCTAAATGACAAGTCACTTTAACAGTCCCCAAACCATGCATGGCATACCGCAGTGCACAGGACACTGCCTACCACGGTTCACAGTCTTCCTTCGCGGGAGCTTCTGTCTCCGTTTATTGCTGGGATAGCTTTGCTTCTTCAGAGTTTGTCTTTTTTTGGATGTGAGGTAACATCACTGGGGATCAACAAAGGCAAGAGGATGTCACCTGAGATACACAGTAATCACTTTAAACATGGTGATCTACTGTTTCTGTAGCTCTTTCTTTATGAAAATTGATTCTTTCCCTAGTTTGGTGGTGGTGGGGAGGTAGTGGTGGCTTGTTGGTTTTTTTTGGTTTTTTTTGGTTGTTTTTGTGTTATCGGGGCTTGAATTTATGGCCTCATACATGCTAGGTTAGTGTTCTTCCACTGAGCCATTGACCTAACATAGTGATTCATTTAACTTTTATGTAAAGCAATGTTGCTTTGGGCTGGGAGATGGTTTAATGGATACAGCACTTGCTTTGCAACTATGAGAACATCAGTTGAATCCCAAGAACCTAGATAAAAGCCTGGCAGAGAAGAACCCGCCTGTAATCTCTATGGCAAGAGGGGAGGCAGTTGGCCGAGAATACTCAGTAACGAGCCACAAAAGAGACCTTGTCTCAAACAGGCTGGAAGAGGAGAGCTGACACCCAAGAGTTGTCTTGTGACCACCACATGTGACCAATGGCAAGTGTACGGCACCCCATTCCCCACACCGACTGTCTCCTTCAGCCTTATGTGGGGCAGGTCCCAATTTCAGTCAGCTTGTAGAGGCTCCCACAATTCATTTCAACATTCATTGAAATGTCCATTCCTCCCTTCTAATGTTTATTCCATAACTCTTTGTTAGCAGTGCTTGTAGGCTTCATTCTTAGCGTAACACATATGGTCATGCATGTGTGTGTTGTGTGTGCGTGCACACACATGTACGTGTGCCTCACGTGAGCACAGTGTGGGGCTGCTCTCCTGGGAGTGGTTGTGCTCCACAGACCATGACCGAAAGCTCCGTGGGTAAACAGTTCTGAATGGCAAGTCTAAAGAGGGTCCCTAACTAAATCCAGGAGGCGGATTCTCCTCCCCCCCAGATAATAATGCTTTGCAGCAGGAAGAACGAAACAGTGGGCCGGAGAGTGAGATCACATTACATTTCAACTTGGCTTAATTATGTCTGGATTGATTTAAACCGGAGCTCGCTCGAGGCAGGACCACATTAGCACAGATCCATTGCAAATCAGGAAAGCCGTGGGCCTGGCTGGGGGAATGAGCCATGTGATACTGTGAATATTAGCAACATTTTTACAAAGACTATGCTTGAAGGAGAGAGAGAGAGAGAAAAAAGTCTGGGCTTTGGTGTCTGCCTTTCATAATTTGTAAAGCCTTGCTTTGTGTTTAATAAAAGAAATCCCTAAAGCAAGCAAGGAATATACATTACAGCATGTAAGGAACATGTCAAGGCAAGACCATCACGTACAATAAAAGTTGCACAAATGCATCCTAAGGACAACAAAAGCTCCCACTTCCTATAGCTTTGAGAACAGAAAATATAACTTAGGTAGCAGTAACCCAAAGCCTTGTGCACGTGTGTTTATTTTCACTCTTGACCCATGTGAGATAAAGGGGCCTCGTGCCCTCCCCACACACCCCCACCACGACCACCACAACCACCACCTCTCGGCTTGAAGATCCTCCAGGCTCGGGGAACAGGAAATGCTGTTTGGCCCCTTGGGAAGAGAGCAGCCAGAATGAGGCCGCGTGGGAGCCCTGGGTGTCCTACAGCAAGAGGGCCCACTGCCATGCATTAAATTACTTCCCCACCATGCGGCTCTCGTTACCTATGAAATCAGATTAAATATCTGGAGAATTGAGACTTTGACCTGGGTCCTGCCGAGCAGATGGTGGAAAATCAGTAGCCCCGTTTTAGAAATACAGACTGAAATCACAAACACTTTAGAGTTACAGCTCCACAGCAACATTAACAACCTCTCCTTCCTTTTCCTAAGTTTCCTAACAGAAAGACCTGACAGTTTGTTATTTATATATATTAAAACAACAGTCTTAGCAGGTTCTTATTTGTAGAAGGTCTAAGCAGGGAGCAGGTAAGAAGTCACAGAATAAACATATGAATATCTGAGAAACACTTGAACCTTTTAAAAATTTTTTCAAGGCTGAATATTGCAGAAGCAGTCATCCAAACAGGGGACCATCCTGCTCTAAAATTCTAAAATGCCTTCATAAGGAAAGAAGGTGCAAGGAGCCATATTCAGTGCTGTGAACACAGGAGAGGCCCAGGAAGGGGGTGCTTGGGCACACATATACCACATAGACACACGTAGCCGTGTGGTCAGCCTGCCACATCATGAGAAGGACTTCAGGGTACCTCCTGTGATTTGACTTTTCCTGCTGTGGGCACTCAGGTCAGGCCTGGGCTGCCGAACACAGATGCTCTCTGTGGATGACAAGTTGCAGAAGGACACTTCTGAGCTCTTCCTCATCACAGCCACGCGCTGTGGCATCCGGTAGCATCCTGTTGACTTAGGGTCAGAGAGCCAGAGCTGGTGCTTGCCCAGATGTGCCTGGTGAATGCACAAAGTGTCATCTCCATCCTCTGCTGGTGCTGGGGAGTGACTTCTCGCCTTCCTATCTGGCTTCCACAGTGTGGTTTAGCTGCAGACTTAACCCAGTCTGTATGGGACTGTATGAGTATACTAATGCTCAGCCTTCTAATTCTGAGTTATTCTTTTTTTAAAAAATATTTCTTATTGTTTATTTACTTTATTTTATGTGCACTGGTGTGAAGGTACAGATCCCCTGGAACTGGATCTTCAGACAGTTGTGAGCAGCCATGTAGGTGCTGGGAACTGAACCTGGGTCCTCTGGAAGAGCAGTCAGTGTTCTTAACTGCTGAGCCATCTCTCCAGCCCCCTGAGTTATTCTTCAAGCAGCCTATGCTTGCTCAGGGTTACTGTTGAATCTGTCACCTACTCACTATCATTGTGCCCACAACAGTTAGAGTTCCGGAATTTCTTTGATATGTGTATATATACATACATACGTATAAATCATCTGTTCATGCTTAGTTTTTACTAAAACTCTCACACAAAAGTTAGAGGTTTTGTTTTGTTTTGTTTTGCTTGAGACAAGGTCTTGCTTTGTAGCTAAGACTGGCCTTCAACTCGTAGTCCTGCTGAGTATTGGGGGATACAGGTTTGCAACATCACACCTGGACAGGTCACTGTCTTTAAGTTCAGCCTGCTGCTGTATATGGGGCCAGTGTCAAACGGTGGTCAGCATATTCAGTCTTGATAATGCAGTTTCCTGGCACGCGCCAAACAATACTCTCCATAAGAAAACTCATTTGGGGAGAGAGAAAAACAAAAAAACAAAGCAGAACAACAATGAAAGAAAACCTTATATACAAAGCACAAGTGTTGATTGCTGCTTACCAGCTGTGTGGTCGTTGTCACATGTGGTAGGTTCTCGGGAGACACTCACTAGATCAGCAAATGAATGAAAATGGACTTCTATAAAGTCCAAGTGAAGTTTATTTTTGGGGGGGAAGGGGAGCCCAAAGCATATCTGTTCTGTAGAAAGAGAAGTGTCATTTCCCCTCATTTGCTCATTCATTTTTTTGTAGAGGTTAAATTTCGTAACGTGAACTCTTCCTCCTGCCCTTCCCCAGCACTGGGGATTGAACTCAGGGCTTCAGGCGTATTGGACAAGGTCACTTCCACTGAACTATGTCTGCAAATCTTTTTTAGTGGGGCTGTTTTGTTTTGGAGGGGTTTCTGTTTTGTTTTGGAGGGGTTTCATGAGTTGGCCATCTTGGTCTTGAGTTTGTGATCCTCCTGCCTCAGACTCCTGAGTAGCTGCTTGCAGATCTCTACTGCCAGGTCCCGCTACATCATGAACTCTTATTTAGGCTTAGTGCTTAATGCTAAGGGGCCTTACCTGTGCATCAGATTGGTGATGGATGTGTGTCCTAGCCAAGCTCTCTGAATGTTCTTCTGCACACGCAGGAGCTCACAGGCAAACTGCCTGTCGAATATCCCCTGGATCCAGGAGAGGAACCACCTATTGTTCGGAGAAGAATTGGAACAGCCTTCAAGCTAGATGAACAGAAAATTCTGCCTAAAGGAGAGGTAGGTTACTCTGGCATTGCGGAGTTTCCCATCACCCCTTTTGCGTTACCCTCATTCACCCCAGTTGCTGCAGCTTCTAGGTTCTGTGTAATCTCTTCATTGTTTCCAAATACCCGTGTTTTCCCTTTCGCCCTTTCTTGGGTGAACTTGCTAGTTGCTATATGGCTTCTCTTTATAAGATGACTCTGATTGCCTTAGTGTTTCCCAGTGGATCTCTGTTGACGTTGTTTATCTAATACTGAAGATCAGGTGCAAGTGGTCAGTTAAGATTGGGGAGAATATTTCAGTAACACACAAATAGACTTGTCTTTGTAGTGACCTCCCAGCCCTTTGTTACGCTTGGTCTTGCCTGATGCCTGACCTGTGGAAGAAAACACGGAAGAAGCAAATCTCCAGGCACAGTTCTCATTGTCTGGGGAAAGACAAAAGGGTCTGCCCTCCATCTTAAGTCACATGGCTGCTAAAATCACTGCCTAGACACTGCATCCTACACTTGTTCTGCCAGGGCTTGTCATCTGTAACTGGAAAAGCCATATTTCAACATGATTTTTATTGTCGTTGGGTGGTACACTGGTGAGGGCTGGGACTAGAGAATTCAGATTTGGGGGTAATCAAAGCTCAGCTGGGTGTGGTGGCTCACATCTTTAATCCCAGCACTTGGGAGGCAAAGGCGGGTGGATCTTTGTGAGTTCCCTGGCAAGCCTGGTCTAGAGAGAGTTCCAGGATGGTCAGAACTACACAGCAAGACACTGCCTTGAAAAAAAAAAAAATAAACACACAAAGTATCCGGCCCTTGTTGAAGAGAAACAAAAAGCCAGGTTTACATTCAGGTCTCGGGTCTTCCCAAATTTCTTCCGACTAGAGTTACTGATTAATGAGCTAGTGAACGGAAGACTCAAGACAGCTTCAGGGCTCAAAGCCTGGCTAGCACATTAGCTACGTTTCTTGTTGCTGGGATAAAATGGCCTGACAAAAGCAGAGGAAAGCGGGGAGGGAGGGAGGGAGGGAGGGAGGTCAGTCGGCGGGCTTACTTTGGCTCACAGTTGAGGATACAGTCATGGCTGGGAAGGCTTGGGCAGAGTGTGAGGCTGCTGGTCACAGTTTGGAAGGAGACAGCAGTGAGCGCTGGTGCTCTGCTCACTTCCTCCGTCTCATGGAATGGTGTCACCTACATTGAGGGAGCTTCTTCCCACTCCAGTTAACTTAGTCTAGGAAATCGCTCACAGACATTCGACAACTAAAGTAGCCGCCATGAAGGGAAAGAAAAATAAAGTACTTTTAGTTTTTTAAGGAACTTGGAGAAAGACATACTCCTAAAATCAGGTCAGCATGCAGGTGGAGGGCCTGCTGGGCACACCGGAGTGGTTCATACAAAGTGACACCTAGTCAGGCCGCTTCCTCTTCCCTACGTTCAAGTTCCTGGTGCTGAAGTCTCTGGGTTATCACTCAGATTAAATGGGCTAGAAGAACATTTCTCTGGATACTTAACACATGCCTGATGCCCAGCGAACAGCTGCTGAAAAGAGAGATGAGATGCCGAAGAGGGGAGTGACTTAGAGCACCATGTGGTCGGACGCCTCCCAAAGCTGGACCGTCATCTCAGCTTGAGCTTTCAAAAAAACACCCCGTGTTTGACGAGTGTCCTTCCGGGCCTGAATTTCCCATTGCTGTGTTGTAGTGTTTTCCACTTTTCAAGAAAGCTGGCTCCAGGGCTCTGAGAACTCCTTGCTGGCCCTTGTGCATCTTTCTGAAATTCCGCAGAGGAAGCAGGCAGAGTTCTGCAGAACTTCCTCCCGACGGGAAGGGACTCGCTCTCGCTCTGCACTGTCGCAGCTTCTCTGCATCCCCTTGGCTCTCCTTGCCCTATGACCCCTTCCTCAGACAAGGCTTTCAGTCCTGTCCTTGACTCAGTTGGAATCTCAAGACTTGTTCTGCCTGCAAATCTCAGGGTCAGTGTCTTGGACCAGAGCTATTATAACCGCCCAGAAACAGCTGCTTCAGGGAGCCCAATTCATAGGCTGGGTTTTGTCCCTGTCCCAAGGCTCTGGGCAGGAGTCCATGTTGATATCCTGCTTCCTCTGAGAGAACAAGTGTGTCCAGCCCTGGGAGGAGTTTATTGTCTAAGTGTTCCATTCAGCATTTACTTTTCCTTCCCACTACTGGTTCCTGCCTCTTCTAGACTTGAAGTGCTCAAAAGTCATTGAAATCAGGCAAAGAGTGTTTTCCTTAGTAGACCCTCCCCACACACCCAGCCTGGTTGGTTGTGCTCAGAGACACATTGTTGGGCCACCATCATAGAAGACGTGGGGTCCAGGAAACATGGCAGACTCCTCTCCCTTAGTTTGGTCAGTCCCTGCCAAACTTCAGTGTAACCCCAAATCGCCCAGGACAAGACATGTGCTCTTCAGTGGTCATGTGTGGTCACTCCTCTCCCTTAGTTTGGTCAGTCCCTGCCAAACTTCAGTGTAACCCCAAATCGCCCAGGACAAGACATGTGCTCTTCAGTGGTCATGTGTGGTCCCGGGAAAAGAGAAGCCACTGCATGCTCATCACAGGTTTGTGTAGTATGGCTTTATTGGAGCCCATATCTCCTAGGAGTTTCTAGAACACGCCCAGGCTGCTAGTGCCCTTGCACCCACGGGATACTACAAACTCCAGAGTAACTATTGCCTATTGCGGCTTAGAGCCAGCTTTTATGAAACCGTTCCACTAGTCAGTCAATTTACTTCCTCGTTACCATGACAAAATGTCTGACAGAGGCAACATAAAAGAGGAAGAAGGTTCTATTCTGGCTCGTGCTTTCAAGGACTAGCCTTTCAGCGTGAAGGAGAGCCTGGAGGCTGGAGGCTGGAGCCCGTGGTGTGAGCCTTGCTATATCTTCACATCTGACAGGAAACCAGGTCGTTGAGCAGGAGGCGGAGTTATCAGCCTCAACCTCTCCTGGCCTGCCACATTCCCAGCCCTCTACCTCTTCCAGCTGGAACTTGCTGACTAAAGGCTACCAAACTTTCTAGAGCAGTGCCAACAGCTGGTAGCCAAGCTCAAGGGAGAGTTTACGTGCACAGCCCCAAAACCAGGGAAGAAAAGAAATAGAGAACTGAACTGTGTGGTACTTAAGGGGCTTCTGCATCCACCCACAGATGCTAACAACAGGCAGAGTCTGTCTTTATCTCTAGCACCGCCTGGTGTGTATCCATCTGCAGAGGAGATACCCGAACAGTAGGCCAGCCGCACATGCTCCATATGGGGTACCATCTTCTGGGTCTCCCAGCCATATCTGGCACCCATAGCCTCATTTCTCCTAGGCCCAGAAACAAGGGAGACTCATCTTGATAAAAGGGCTAGAGAGAGAGAGAGAGAGAGAGAGAGAGAGAGAGAGAGAGGAGATGCACAAGAAGGCAGGAAGGGAGAAAGTCCAAAACCTACCCAAGGAACAGGGGGAAAACTGGTTCCACTACCCACCCCCACATCACTTAGCCTCCTAGAGGGCCCGGAAGAGCTTTTATGAACACGCAAGTGTGAAAAGAAGGGTTAGGGCTTGCAGAAGGAGCATCCAGAAGTCACCCAGGTGAGTGGGGATACGTCCTAACGTGAGACACACAAAGATGCATGACAGGGCATACGTGGGAGATGCCTATGTGGGAGATGTCCACGCATGAACAAACCCCAGAGGACAGTAGCAGAAGGCTGTTCCAGAAGTCATGCTGCATCTTATGCTCCAAGGAGAAAGAAAATGATAGCAATGGATTCTGAATTTTCTCTAAGGCTGGGTCTTCAGCGGTCACTGGTAGAGGTGGGAGAAAGGAAGATCAGAAAAATTGGGGCAGAGGTCTGGCCTAGAGGTGAACAAGGCAGGGTCCCTTGGGCAGCAGGATCTTTGGAAGCTGTAAGCATTGGTTTTCCCTCCCACAGGAAGCTGAGCTGGAACGCCTGGAACGAGAGTTTGCAATTCAGTCCCAGATCACCGAGGCTGCCCGCCGCCTCGCCAGTGACCCCAATGTCAGCAAAAAACTGAAGAAGCAAAGAAAAACCTCTTATCTGAATGCGCTGAAGAAGCTGCAGGAGATTGAAAATGCAGTCAACGAGAACCGTATCAAGTCAGGGAAGAAACCCACCCAGAGGGCGTCACTGGTCATAGACGGTCAGTGCCACCCACAAGCTCCTGCCCTACTCCCTGACAACCAGGTCCTGTTAGGATCTAAACAGTCTCTTCCCCGAGTACCTTATCGTCCATCCATAAAAGGGAATGGGTAATCCTAATAATCAATTGCATGTGGAGGCACAGATGAAAGAGACCATACATAGAACCTCAGTATCACTTGTGACTCTTGCCCAGACCCTGAAGGGATGGGCCATTTGCTCTAGGAACTAACAAGTGCCCATCTTTTATATCTTATTCTGTCGTCCTTTGCCATGAAAATGGAACTTTCCCCCACTTTCTAACAGGGCCACAGTGAGTCAGCTCTTCTTTGTCATTGCCTCCTTTGGGGCCTCCTCAAAGGCATTTGAACTTCCCTGCTCTGTAGAAACATCTAGAAGACCCATCGGAGCTATGTCTGGGAAGAGCAGCCTGTGGGAGCCTGTCTTACCAGGTGGCCTCGGGAGCCCATTCTGAGGTCGGCTGAGTGAAAGCTATTCTCTTGGGTCTGCGGCAGCACTGGCTCCTAAATCATTACTCATGCCAGCTACTGATTCCTTCCATGTGAGCCTCCAGCCATTTTTTGTTAAGCTCAAGAATCTGCCTTCCCTGCATTGCTGCCACCATGGAGGAATGTTTTCATCACAGAGGCAGGCCCATCTGTGTTGGGAATGTGCAATCTCCTTAGATCCCTGGCAAACGTTTCATCTTAAGAGCAGAACGCTAAGCCCAGAATCCAAAGACTTTGGATGGACCTTTGCTGACATTTCCCAGAGAGTAGAGTTACTGCAGACAAGCCTGCTTTCCTGAGGGTACCTCAGTTTCCCCAGTGGGAGTGAGATCATTTTACTGTTTCCCTCTCAGGCGTGTTCCTCTTTGAATGGTGACTGTGAAGATAATCGAGAGAGATGGAGTCTGTATTTAGCAAGCTTGTTTTCTCTGCTAATGACTTAAGTTCATTGAGAAACCATTTATTGCCATGTGAGCAAAACTAAGTGCCCTCCCCTAGTTTCAGATCTGTTGAATAACAGCTGCTGGTTTCTTTGGTTCAGCTGGTACTTGCCCCGAGTTTGTTCTAGGACAATGATGTGGCTTCACCAGGCCCCACCACCTTTCTATGACATGCTGAGCCACAGTATCTGGTGAACAAGGGCATAAGTACACAAAGACTAGGGCCCATTGCTTAGCTGGGTGGGAAGGGTGTGCTCATAACCCACCACAGGGACTGTCAAGGGAAACACCCAATAGCATCTTTGTTTCATGGCTTCTTTCCTTGCTGATGCAAAAAAAAAAAAAAAAAGATGGGTGAGTGTTGCCAGGACGGGGCGGGGGAGGAGGGCAGGCTGCTCTTTGCTACACATGGGCTTGGTTTCCAGAGTGTATTAACAACCCTGTGGACTTCCACTTTCTGTCTTCTAGATGGAAATATCGCCAGTGAAGACAGCTCCCTCTCCGATGCCCTTGTTCTTGAAGATGGTAGGTTTGTCCGTTCCCTGCTCTTAAAAGTGGAATCTGGGTTAAACCCAGATTTTTCTGTATGCAGCCTGGAAATGGCCTGATAGACAAGAAGAGGCAGGCAGAGACAGTGACTGAACTCTTTACAGGCTCTTCCCTTCCCCAGGAGTCACTGCTGGGCTCAGAGTGACGGCTACCTTGACACTTGTCATCACACGTACGTGTGCTCTGATAACCAGTGGGCCATGGGTTGGACACTTCTGCAATGTATGGCCTAAGAGAATTTACTCTTGGTCCAATATGGCCCAGATAAGCCAGAAAGTTGGATACCCCGAGTGATATTCATGAAATGGTATTTTGTTTTTGTAATAACCAAAGAATTTTTTTTTGACTGGCATGGTACCTTTAATCCTGTAACCCCGGCATGTGAGGGGTAGAAACAGGCAGGAGGATCAAAAGTTCAAGGCCAACCTGAGCAATATAGCAAGTTGACCTTGAGTCAAAAACAAACAAAGGTTTGGGAGTATAGTTCACTGTTAGAGTACTTACCTATATGCAAGGACCTGAGTTCTATCCTCAGGACTAAAAAAAAAAAATGCACAAGAGTCTTCATCATGTGTATCTTCCTTTTGGCAGTCAGTGCTGACATACAAGGAAAGAGATAAACATTGATGTGTGCTACATAACAAAGATTGGGACCGACTGGGAGTCTGAGCTCCAGGAAGGAGTTGGCCTATCTGCTGTCTTCTCTGAGACAGAAATGGGAATGTCCCTTTTGTGACATGGACAACCTTGGAAACTGTTGTTTTATATCCTACTGGATTCTTAAATCTGGCAACTACCAGGATATTTTCTTGGTCAGGTCTTAAGAAATCAGAGTTGAAAACCCCTTCTGCCCCCACAGCAGAAACAAGCATTCCAGACTTACAACCATTTCCAAGCTATTCCTGCGGTTGTTAAACCAAAACATTGGGCAGCGAGGGCACTAATTATATGGAAATCTATTAACTGGTAGTTCATCTTTTTGCCCTCTAGGAAAACCTCAGGCAGCCAGTGGCAAGTGGCTATTGAGACAAGAAACATAAAAGACCTACCCAAGTCACAGTAACAATAATTGCCACAGTAATGACCATCGGTCTGGATGTGGGGAAAGCCAGGGGAGCTACTTGCCCAGTTGTCTTGGCTTTGCTGTTAGAAACTGATGGTCAACTTTTACTGCTGCATTAGTGGATGGGGAAGACATGATTTCCATGAGAACACAGAAGCCTGTTTGGAACATGAGACCCCTGGTCCTACCACTGATCCCTAACCCCCTAGTCTGCTGAGGAAGAAGCGAGCTGATGAAGTTCCATTGTGCTAGTGGTTTCCAGGGCTGTACTTAGTCATTAGCTGAGACATCATGATTACAGCTTTGCCCCCGTGTCCTAGGCCCCTGACCTCCTGAGAACTGTAATTGCCTCCTCTTGTGTCCTGTGTTCCCAGTTCGGTCTCTCGCTCACAAGATTCCTCCTGTCTGACTTGAGGGGTAACGCCAGAGCCTTTGAATTACGGGGACTGAGGATTAGGCCATGAAAGAATCAAGAGTTACAAATGGATATAGGCTCCTACGAATGATTGGTTGATCCCCCCACCCCCCCTCGTGAGCATTCCCTTCTACTCCTGAAGCCACTGCTCCTTGGGCTCCACTCATGGTCTCTTCATAAACCCTCCCTTGTCTCTCCCGTTGCTTTTCCCAGGGTGAAAATTGCCAGAACGATGGTTCTTAAACAGGATTTCCACCCTGACACATCTGTGTTTGAAGTTATCAAAGTTTTCTTGTAGCTTTTAGGCCAAATCTCAACTCCTTGTCTGGAATTCAAGGTCTCTCGCTCTCTGGGCTCACTCAGAATTCCTCCCTCCTGGGCTCTGCCCTCTCCCCCAGCTGAGTGGCTCCTCCTGCTTATATCCCCTCCCCTCCGCTCCCCTCCTTTCCCCACCCCTCCCTTCCCCGTCCCTATCCCTCCCCTCCACATTTCTACCCAGTTTCCTTCCTTCTCTGCCTGCCCAGAGCTCATTTCCTTCCAGGCACCTTTTGGTTGGGGATTGTTGTTTCTAATGGGACCAGGTCCAGGTCCTAGATAGCTCCGAATGACATTGAACTACTCACTGTGTAACTGAAGCTGGCCTTGAACTTCTGATTTGCCTACCTCTAGCTACCAAGTGCTGGAATTACAGGCTAGAGTCACCATGCCTGGTGAGACGCCTCTTTCTTTGACTAAATGGCTTTGCTTCCTTTGGAAGTCATTCAGCATACAGATGTGCTGGGTTGCACCCCAGAGATGGCAGGGCTAGGGTACTGTTGGGACTGAGACCTTTTTCCCCCAAACACCTTGATCAGCCCTGAGCTCAGTGGAGAGCACTTGCCTAGCACGGACGAGGCCCTGGGCTCCATCCCGACATCACAGGACTAAATATGCCAGAGTGGACAATGAGGACTACTGAGAACTCAAGAACAATGGCAATGGGTTTTTGATCCTACTGCACATACTGGCTTTGGGGGAGCCTAGGCAGTTTGGATGCTCAACTTACTAAACCTGGATGGAGGTGGGCGGTCCTTGGACTTCCCACAGGTCAGGGAACCCTGATTGCTCTTTGAGCTGACGAGGGAGAGGGACTTGATGGGGGAGGGGGAGGGAAATGGGAGGCGGTGGCAGGGAGGAGGCAGAAATCCTTAATAAATAAATAAATTTTAAAAAAAGTTGTAAAAAAAAAAAAAGATTGTAAAGAATTTAAGTAGCTTGTGGGGAGACCATGGCTGGGAGAGAACCAGTTTTGCCCGCACTAAATTACACTTGACAGATACACTAAAAGTGATACTTACTGCCCTGTATTGACCAGTGGTCGAGGCAGGGTCAGCAGGGTCCTTGGGCATATTTTGATGTGTAGCTCCCAAGGCACAGATGTGGTGGGTTGGATTTGTGGAACCGGTGACACTGATCCCTCCTCTTCCTGTCCTGACAGAAGACTCTCAGGTTACCAGCACACTGTCCCCCCTACAGTCTCCGCACAAGGGACTTCCTCCTCGGCCACCGTCATCGCACAACAGGCCCCCTCCCCCGCAGTCCCTGGAGGGGCTCAGGCAGATGCACTATCACCGCACCGACTACGACAAGTCACCCTTAAAGCCCAAAATGTGGAGCGAGTCCTCCTTAGATGAGCCTTATGAGAAGGTGAAGAAACGGTCCTCCCACGGTCATTCCAGGTGAGCTGGGTCGCAGCACCCAAGTGGGGTGTCTGGCAGAGTCCGAGGGTGACCCTACACAACACCCACAGCATCTATTCCCAGAGGATACTCTTTTCCTTCCTTTGCTCACAAAGCCCTCTGCTGTCAGCCTCGGAGAAGTACAGATTTCTCATCCAAAGGGGAAAACCCAAAGGTTTGGCTCACAATCAACCTGTTGGCAGATGGCTTTAATGCCGTTAAATTCCACAGGAATTAATTAGGAAATTGTAGCCAGCAGTATTCCATAATGGCAAAGGAGAGTCCCCTTTGCCAGAATCAGAGGCTCCCCAAGGTGGTGCAGAACCTAAGCCATCTACCAGCCGGTGTCTGGAGCCAAGCTGCAGTAATGAAAGGCTCACATTAGCAGCTCTTTGCTAGGTTAATACCAGCACTGTAGAGATGACTACTTGGAAGCTGTTTTAGGTCTGCTTCTGCTGTCCTCATTTTCCTTCATTACACAGCCCCAAGAGGGTGCCTGAACAGGAACAATGCCCTGGGTTGATTGCAGGGGCGGAGGGGACAAAGCCCCCTCCAGTGGGACAGTAAGAGCTGGTGTCCTGGGCAAGCTCTCCTTCCAGCTAGACCCATTGTCCCACGCTGGTCAGCCCCTGCCACTGGGGACAGTGCCACATTATATCAGCGTGACCAGCTTGGCTTTTCTCTGCTTGCAGCAGCCACAAGCGCTTCCCCAGCACAGGAAGCTGTACTGAGGCAGGAGTAAGCAGCTCCTTGCAGAACAGCCCCATCCGAGGCCTCCCGCACTGGAATTCCCAGTCTAGCATGCCGTCCACTCCAGACCTGCGCGTCCGGAGTCCCCACTACGTCCATTCCACAAGGTGAGTCTGCAGGGCCTTCAGACTATCCGCCTTTCTGGTCCAGACCTTTCAGCCCCAATAACAGGTAAGGTATTACAGACGGGATTCAGCCCGCTTTACCCTCGACACTCAATACAGATGCTGTTCCTATCTGGGGACTCGTGAAACCAGAGAATCCCAGTCTCCTGGAGAGAACCAAACAAGGATCCTAGTAGGAGTGAAAGCAGAAAAACCAGTCCAATTAATGTGGGAAGTGCAGCAGCCTTATACACCCCTGGCTAATCTTTGCTCCCCAGTCCTCATAGACCGTTCTCACAAGGCCTACGGTCTATTCTGGACTCTACATTTATAACGCTCAAAAGAATGAACAGAAAATGGGCTTCACTGAATCACATTCCTTTTCTAAGTAGTTGTAAAGCCAGATCATGGACGGCCACTGGTTAGGGCTGTGTACTTCTGTATGTGGAGCCTAGAGTCCCTGTGAATTTGCATATGTAGTTCTAGCATTCAGTACCATTATTTATCTCATATTACTATTGGTGGCTAAGCAGAGCGGATCAGAGGCAAGGTCTTGGTACTACCAGTAGGCATTTGTATCCTTCCTGTTTAGGGTTCCATGTTCCACCAACCCTCAATCTTAGGATCCTTTTAGGGAACAGCCATTGGCGTTCATTCCAGAGCAGTATTGGGTTAAGAGAGTGCCTGTTAGAGGTTTTATTGTTACTGATTTGGTTTTTTTTTGGGGGGGGGTGATGGGGGGCCTTGTTTGATTTACCTACAATCAGCATTTTAAAGGAGTTAACATACTACTTAGAACGTAGTAATTCTTAGGTTCCCTAAAAAGCAAAAGCCCTATTTTAGATTTTGGTCAACACCTTTTAGCAGAAGCCCTGTGTAAATCCTAGAAGTAAATCTACTTCCCTGGCTCCAGCCTCCAGGGACTCTTAGCTCCCTTTCTCACCTGGGACCTAAGGAAGTACCTGGCTTTCCAGGATAACCCTTTGGCTAGAAGCCCCGAGTCCCCCTAGGCTTTTACACTCCAGCGCTGTGGCTTTCATGGGACCAGAACCCCAAGACCAACCCTGAGGTCTCCCCACAGGTCGGTAGACATCAGTCCCACGAGACTGCACAGCCTGGCACTGCACTTTAGGCATCGGAGCTCCAGCTTGGAGTCCCAGGGCAAGCTCCTGGGCTCAGAGAATGACACCGGGAGCCCCGACTTCTACACTCCGAGGACTCGTAGCAGCAATGGCTCGGACCCCATGGATGACTGCTCGTCGTGCACCAGTCACTCGAGCTCAGAGCACTACTACCCGGCGCAGATGAACGCCAACTACTCAACGCTGGCTGAGGACTCGCCATCCAAGGCGCGCCAGCGCCAGCGGCAGAGGCAGCGGGCAGCAGGCTCCCTGGGCTCAGCGAGCTCCGGCAGCATGCCCAACCTGGCAGCACGCAGCGGGGCTGCAGGCGCTGGTGGCGGCGTGTACCTGCACAGCCAGAGCCAGCCAAGCTCGCAGTATCGCATCAAGGAGTACCCGTTGTATATTGAGGGCAGTGCCACACCCGTGGTAGTACGCAGCCTGGAGAGTGACCAGGAGGGCCACTACAGTGTCAAGGCACAGTTCAAGACCTCTAATTCCTACACGGCTGGCGGCCTGTTCAAAGAGAGCTGGCGTGGGGGTGCCGATGAGGGTGATGCAGGCCGCCTTACACCATCGCGCTCCCAGATCCTGCGGACTCCTTCGTTGGGGCGGGAGGGCGCCCATGACAAAGGCTCTGGCCGTGCTGCAGTATCAGACGAGCTGCGCCAGTGGTACCAGCGTTCCACAGCCTCGCACAAGGAGCACAGCCGCTTGTCGCATACCAGCTCCACCTCCTCAGACAGCGGCTCTCAGTACAGCACCTCTTCCCAGAGCACCTTCGTGGCGCACAGCAGGGTCACCAGGATGCCCCAGATGTGCAAGGCCACATCAGGTGAGCAGAGTGGAGGGACTGCGATGACCCGGGTAGCCATCGCAGCCAAGAAAGGGAGTCATTTATTACAGAGGCCTTGCTGAGGAATGTGGGAAGCCCGCTGCTCGTACCCCAACACTAGTGTTTCCTCCTTCTTTATCTGGAGCACAAAAGGAGCTTTCCATTAGCCCTTCTAGTTAAGGACAGAAAGCCATGTGATGCCAGGTCTCAGGGTTTATCCTGCTAAAGGTGCACCTTTTTCCTGGTGAAGAAAATTTCTAGTAGGTTAGAGACCCAAGTTATAATCTTGCCAAGAATGGTTGGGATCTTGAAGCCCTGGGGAAAGAAGCGATTACTCTCTGAGCCTGACAGCTGTCCTGCATAAGTAGCCTGGCTGCTCCTGGCTTTGCTATTCCAATGAGGTTATGATAGAATCACAAAGTAACTTCTTTTTCACAGAAAAATCACAACAGCGCTTTCAGTATCCTTGATACTGTGTCACCGAGGTTTGAACCCACTGCGCAGTACCAAATCCAGTAAAAGATGGGAGGACTGTCCTTTCTGTTAAGAAGTTTCTCTGTGAAATAACAATCTAATAACCCACCTTAGCTGAGCACTTGTCTTTGCTACACTGGTGATGCTCATCTGTATAATCTTACCACTCAGGCGGTGGTTAAAAAAAAAAAAAAAAACTCCAACCCTTGACTCTAGTAGGCAGGAAACAAGGGAGGACTCCCAGACAAATAGTAAGCAGTACAAGAATAAAACCGAGGATTGGGGACGAGTGTCACCTGGAAGGAAGAGGTACATTCTGCCTCCGTATCCCCACCATCCTTTGCCTTAGGGCACACACCACACAAGCTCCAGAGACTAGGCTACAGATGAGCTAGCGGTCCTGGGACACCATGGACAACACCGACACCTTCTTCCTCCTCTGCTTACTTACCTTCCCAGAAAGATTCTGGGAATGTGGGAATGGATACACTCTGTGTGCCACCTGAAGGTCATGATCACGTCTGGTCCTCTTAGATCCCACGGTTAAGTACCAATGGCCAAAGGATAGGAGGGTTTCATTCTCTCAAAACTGCTGTGCTTGTGTGGCTATGCTCTACTAAATGATAGCGGGCAGATATTATTACTAAGATTTTAGTAAGTTGTATCTGAGGTTGACAAACAGAAGAAAAGGATTCCAACTCCCTACTCCAACCAATGCAAACGATGCATTTAAGTAGGATTTACTTGGTGCTGAATTCTCCTAACGAGATTTCTCTGTGTTCCTCCATCAGTAAACTCCTATGTTTAAGTGAGCTGTTAAAAGCTCTGTTCATTTGAAGGGTTACTGAAGTAGCAGCTGGTAAGTCTGAGACAGCAGAGGACTTTCCAGAGGCCCTTCCTACAGTAAAGCATGACCTCGCAAAGGGACCACATCTAAAATGCCACGAGGCAGCCCTCCAAGCTCAGGTCTCCACCACAGAAATACAGGGGCTTCCCATTCTGTGCAGTTTAAGAAGCCATCCTGTGGCCTTAGTCAGAATGGAGAAACGTAGTTAGGAGGAGAAAATGCAATTGGGGATACAAAGGTATTTCCCCACTGTGACTATGGCATGAGGTCACTGAGACCCTGCCTATAAGGTTGTCTGGCAATGGTTGAAGGTCTGCCATTGTGTTATAAGCTCCTTTGTCTTACCTGTCTCTCCCTGCCTTTCCCACACCAACTACACATAGCTGCCTTACCTCAAAGCCAGAGAAGCTCAACGCCGTCAAGTGAAATTGGAGCCACCCCACCAAGCAGTCCCCACCACATCCTGACCTGGCAGACTGGGTGAGTTGTCCCTTGAAGCTGCTGACTTGGTTCTTCTGGGCTCTGAATTGTGTTAGCTAGGAAGAATACTGTCAGCATTGAGCTTGTAGTGCCGGAAGGCTGCACCAGCAAGTGCCATGGCAGCTCACACGTCCTTCTAAAAGAATCTCCCCGTGTGGCTGTCACCTTCTCTCCAGCTGGCCTACTGTCTTTGATGGGGATGAATTCTATGTGGTTCTATTTAAAATTCTATGTGGTTTTCTACTTAAAAGTAGGTTGTGATTCCTGGGATGTAGGAAGGCAAACAGAGAAGTGGATCCAATTCCAGAAAGCATTTGATTCGACTTGAAATGCCAAGCAAAACTGTCAGGGGTGGGAGAGAGTACCCTGAGCCAGATATCCCCATGCTTCTCAGTGCGGTCACTGTCTTACTACCGGGATGTATCCCGAGAAAAAGGCTTCTGTCTAGGCTAAACAGCGTTCTTCATCAGCAAAGGGGATACCGCACCTTGAGACCTCTCAGTAGAGGCTGCGCACAGGGACTGAAGATTCAGCCCATGGCCCTGTCAGTCGGCTCTCATTTGTAGCTTTAAGTGTGGACTTAGGGCCGAAGCAGTTGACCAGTGAGGATGCCCTGCTCTGTCAGAAGCTCAAGCAGACACGAGTATCCTGCCTTGTTCTTATCACATGCTGTCACTTTCTACCCCACTCCTCTCTTCTGTTGCGGCCTTTTAGGAGTTAGTCTGTCAACACCTGTTGGTTACCGGAAATGGGCCCCTTCTCCAGCCCAATCCACAGCTTTTGTTTTATTGGGCACTTGTCTGGGAAAATCTGACTGCTGTGAGCTGAATTAGAAGAAAACCACAGCCCTGCAGTTCGTTCTACTGAGCGCCCAGGCTTCCCATGCTGGGCACCTTTACTCCCCACATTTATCTGCAGTGAGCTGACACCAGGGCTCTTCTGCAGCCTTCACTGTTGGTGAGGCCAGGACAGCTAACACTGAGTACTTACGTGAACACAGAGGCTACAGCTTCTTCATACATAAATGAGTTTCAGGAAATCCTGCTGCTCTCCTGGCAAGGGGAAGTATCTAGATCTTTTGGGTTCATCAGTGAGAGAGAAAAATGTCATACACCTTATGTTTTTCTGGTAGGTCCTCAAATGTGGACTGTAGACCAGCAGTTTGGGCTTCACCTGGGATCTTCTTGGGTCGACCCAAAACTGAATCAGAAGCTCTAGGGTGGGCCCACAGGTCATTTGGGGTTCAATGATTGGACACCTACTGAACCATTTCATGTGGCCTCTTTTCAAATGAAGAAAACATATAGTCTACAACTATCCACTGTGTTTCTCATGTCCACGCCTCAGTTTTATTACAAATCACTGAGACACTTGTTCATACCGTCCTCTACAACCGTAGCCTCTGAATCCAGTTTCTTGGCACAGGGTCGAAGAGTCCCCCAGGACTGATTCATACAAGAGTGACGCCTCTGTGTGCCTTTAGTGGCTAAACCACACCATCCAAATAGGACCCTTGGAATCCTCTGGGGATCCTCTCAAGTTCCTGGGTCATGCCCAGTTTTATCTGATTCAGCTATATGACTGCATCACCTGACTAATAATAGGCTCTGAGTTACAAGCATCGTCCCATGCCCACTCACTCAAGTGAGCCCTTGGACTTGCCTTCTTTGTCACATGTAAGGGCACAAGACAAAATGGGAACAAAAAAGATACTGTTTTTGAAGTCCGGTGTTTTGCCAGATTGTGAATTATTCAAGAATAATGTGATAAGAAAACGAGATAATGGGTAAAAATTGCCACCGCTTGCCTTCCTAACATGCCTAATGAGGTCTTGCCGCTCAGCGATGGAGACTCAAAAGTTCTGTGTGACTCTTCCTGTGTTGGATTCATGGGCATATGGTCATTGGGTCTCTCCAGTGTGTTAATAAGCTACTAATCACGTGTGCCAGTTCTTCTATGTAACATCAACTCTCTTCTCTTCCTCCTTCCGCTTTCCTTTGTTCAGAGAAGCAACAGAAAACTCTCCCATCACGGATGGGTCTGAGTCTCCAACTCACCAAAGTACTGATGAATAGAGGTATTGTAAGGGAACGTTTTGTTCTTACTGCCCACGAGTGTGTGATCCAGATGTCCTGCATATGTGCAGCTTCTGCCCATGTCAGAGTTTCCAGTAGGAAATGTCTGGATGGTGTGGAAGCTATTATTTCTATGTTTTATTTCTAGATACATGTGGAGCTATATGTTTGGATGTGTGTTTTTACATCAGATGTAGGATGGTCCCCATTCTTCCCACAAGTATGGAGCCCCATGGTATATTTAGACTTTCTAGGCTTTAAATACAAAAAAAGTAGAGGTTTGTTGTTTACCACGTTTGTAAGTCGTAGCCATAAAAACAGCACCACTGCTGTTTAAAATACCCAAACTACTGTAACTGCATCCTACCATTTTTCAGTGACTGTTGTATGTTGCAACAAATGACTTAAGAGTCCTGTTTTTCAAAATGTGGTTTGTAAGTCACCACTACCAGCTGGGAGCTCTGAAGGACTCCCAGACACCACCTCGGCTGCTGAACCAACCGCTGAAATCCGTAAGGCTCTATTATCACAAGCACAAGGCAGTGGGTCCTGAAAGTCTAAGTAACTAACCGTGCAGCACTGAAATTAAAAAGCACACCCAGGACACCAAAATGATAAGGGTGCATGCAGAAGTAGGGGAAAGTCCCAGCAAAACAAAACAGAGACAAAATTGAGCCCTGAGGAAGAAATGCCACATAAAAGTACTGAGTGCTCTACAAATTAAAATGCTGAAAAGATTCAGACAAGAGATGCCTTTTCGTTCTCATACTCGCTTCGTGAGCCTGGCTTTAAAGAACTGCAGCGGAGCGGGGAGGTAGAGAGAAGCCAAGATAAAAAGCCACGGGTGTGTGTGGATTCAGGCAGGGCTCTTGCATGGGGGTGGGGGGGTTGATACAGTAGAGGAGTGAAGAGCAGGGATTGAGCTTGGATGAGGGAAGCAGGGGAGGAAGAGGGACAGCTCATGCTCTGTGACAGTGAAGGGACTGAAATGATGTCACCAGAGCACTTGGATTCGAGTCACTCTTCCCCTCCAATAAGAAGGGACTAAGCTGTGCTGAGTGATGGCTGGCAGCGGGTAGCAGCGGAGTCCTGAGACGCGCACTTAAAAAGCTCCCGCGAGAATGTGGTCAAGTTAGTTCAAAATGGGTAGCAGCTCACACCCAGCCAGCAGAGCCATGCTGACAGAGGTCTCATCACCCTGGCTTTATGGCCACCGACCTACGGCACTATTCGCCAACCCCACAGTGTTCAGCCAGTTGGCTCGGTGACTTAAATCCCACTTCTCAAGTCTCAGTGGGAATGGAGATAAGGCACCATTCAGTATTTAGTGATTACTCACTTTTTAAAATAGTGGATTTAACCCCAGACTCAAACACATTCTATGACATTGAGCTGTGTGAGAGAGAAATGCTGTTGTTCCCAGCATGTGTTCTGTAGGCGTGACTAGGTGATACCGTGTGAGATATCCCAGGTGAAACAAAGCAATGCATGACTTCGCAGAGCCTGTGGTGTGTGCTCAGTGTTCACTGTTTCGCTTCCTCGGAGCCCGTCCCAGGTGTCCCTTCAGAAACACTTGTTAGTGTGACTCCTGTATCCAACACTGCAGTCAGGAAAATGAAGTCCCTAGTAGGCCCACATCGCGTTTTTTTTTTTTCGAGACAGGGTTTCTCTGTGGTTTTGGAGCCTGTCCTGGAACTAGCTCTTGTAGACCAGGCTGGCCTCGAACTCACAGAGATCCGCCTGCCTCTGCCTCCCGAGTGCTGGGATTAAAGGTGTGCCCCACCACCGCCCGGCTCCACATCGCGATTTTATCAGAAACAAACTTCTAGAAGAATCTAGGAAGCTGTGCCAGTATTCACTGCATAGGAAAGGGGGACCAACTCGATAAGCTTAAGCAGATGAGCATGTGCAAGCAGCTAAGCTGGGTAGAGCACCAGCCACGGGGAGGAAATAAATACCCTTGTGCTCTCAAAGCTACTTAGCCATCTCAGAGCCAGTGAGTGTGGCTGGAGAAGGGCGGTCCTACGTCACGTGTCCCCTCTGGCAGGTGCAAGGGCACCCCAGAGCACTCTGTGCTTCCAACCGCCTTTTCCCATTAAAAATTCTTGGTTCCTTTGACACAGTTTACAAAAGCCAGTTTTGCAGTGAGGAGCCAATATTTGCAGCATGAGTATAAAGTCATCCACTTGTTTACCCCCAAATACAGATAGATACACACAAAGACCCCCAATGACCAGTGCCATAACTAAGGCCTTGCCTTTGCTTCTAACGCTGTATTTAATCAGAATTAACCTCATGCATTTCCAGGGCTCCGAGCGCAGGGCTGTCACAGATGCCTTGGGGTTTTTCTAGCTTTCATGGACTTTGCTAGGTCAGATGAGGGACATTTACCAAGTATTAAATCCTCAGTGTATTCCTGGAGAAGTGAGCAAATGAGACAGTAGTGAGGGTGGCTGGTGGTCTTCAGGTTAGTTGACTTGGGAGGCTTTGAGACGCTCTTTAGAATGGCTCAGCATCTCTTCTGGTGCCAGGCATGGGAACTAAAGGCAGTTTAGAAGGAGCTGGAATCTCTTTGAGTGAGTAGGGCTGCAGCCGCTCCTCTGTGTGAGCTACTATTGATACCTAGGAATCACTCCCATTTAATCTACTAACAATACTTACCAAAGAACTTTCTCTTTTCTCCTATGTACATTTTTCTATGTAGAGGGAAATGTATCTTGACTTTTTACTATTTTTGGTGCTGAGCATCAAGGGCAGGACTGTTACATGCTAAACACACTGTCTACCACTGAGCTATAGGCCCAGTCCCTGTATGATTTTAAAAATACATTCATAAAAATCACAACTTATTGATTTAAAAAGCATAGCTGGGTGGTGGTGGCACATGCCTTTAATCCTAGCAGAGGCAGAGGTAGGAGGATCTCTGTGAATTCAAGGCCAGGCTGGTCTATCTACAAGAGCTAGTTCCAGTACAGCCAGGACTACAGAGAGAAACCCTGTGTCAAAGAACCAATAAATAATAATTTTTTAAAAAGGCACATTTTGAATGTTGTTCCAGGACAGTGATAAATTTACCTCCAAAGTGCAGACCTTTGGGTCCGATGTAAGGCAAGCCGCTGACTGTCACATAGGAAATCATCCTGAGGAATAATACAGTCCCAGGGGCTCCTCAGCCCTGGCTGCACCTGAGAATCATGTACAGGACTCTGAAAGGTCCCCGCAGTTGTGCGCTCCCCAGGCCAGCAGCAGCACAGCCAGACTCGGGCCTGCCCCTCCGCCAGCACCCTGAACGTGGCCCGTCTGTGCCGCTCTTCCCTCTAACTCACCATCTCTTCTTGGGCCCACAGGAGCTACAGTGATAGCTGCTTCCTGGATTCCTCCCTCTATCCAGAGCTAGCTGATGTCCAATGGTACGGGCAGGAAAAAGCCAAGCCCGGGACCCTCGTGTGAGCCAGCCCGGCCTGTTCTGACCGCCGCACGCCATTCTGAGTCACCTCACTGCCTCTCAGTTGCCTTACCCAGACACACTGTCACCTGCACCAGCTTCGGCCCTTGGCACTTTTTTTCTCCTGTCTCCACATCCCCTTCACCCTCAAAAACCTGACTGAGGAGACATTCTGGAAGGTTCCGATCCCACTGTGTGTCCCCTGGCTCTCTTACCCAGAGAGCCAGACAACAATCCTCAATGGCACCTTGGTGGTTTCCCCCTGCCATGACAGCCCAGGCCAGGAACTGTCAGGGAAGCCAACATATGCAATTCCTGTGGAAGAGAAGCGTTGGTAGAGAAGAGAAAAAAGAAAGACCTATCTGTGCAGAGACTGTAAAGCTGCATCAGCTGCCACCACAGGCCACTGGGTGCTTCCAGAGAAGAGAGGCTGCCTCGTGGGGACCACACCTAGGATAGTCTCTGTTCTGTAGTAAGACAGCCTGCAAGAGAACCTAAGGAGGACCAGCGCTTCAGAGAGGCGTCGGAGGATCACAAGCGGTTCTATGCTGCCAAAGATTAGACACATTCAACAATAAACAGATAGGAGGGGCCAAGAGGAACACACCTTCTCTGCAGTGAAACTCCTCAGTTCCAAACTGCTTCTATGCAGCACAAGTGAGTCAACCATTTGTAAATCGTGTCCCGTCGGGAGCCATCTGCTGTCACGCCCACTTCTCCTGACCCGAGAGCCTGGAAATGAACCCAACGGGACAGTGAAGATGGAGGAGACTTGGCTGGCCTGGCAGACGCAGAATCTGTCTGTCTGGACGTGAAGGGAAACAGGCTGGAAGGAGCGCCCTACGCAGGGCAGGGGCCTCAGCCTGCACCTCCCAAGCTGCTTTCCTTTTCGGATTGGTCAGAAGCTAAAGGTGATCATTGCCAAAAGCAGGTCTCACTCGTTAAAACAGCCAGTAAAAGTGTAACCTTTCTTTTTTGTACAAGGCGTTTCATTTTCTTTTTTATGGGAAACCAAGGGAAAAAGCACATTGCGGTCTATCCAAGTGTTTTACTGTTGTGGCTCATTTTGTTTGTTAGCACTTGTGTGACAAAGAACTCAGATGGACCTCTCCTGTGTGTCACTTAGTAAGAACCCAAGTACGCCCTTAGGTAGGAAGAATTTTATGTGTCTACCAGCCGGCAGGCAGAGCAGAGTTGAAGCAACTCAGCTCCTAAAGGGCCCATTCACCTCCAGCAGTATCCATGACTTTGATTTACCACCTCTGTCCACAGATACCAAGAGGATAAAAGAAGGCAAAAAAAAAAAAAAAGCATGCGTGCAAGCTGCTCGTTTACATGTGTTTTGAGCTATGCTTAACACACAACCAAAAGCCATCGATCTTCAAAGGCCTCGAAATTTTATAATGACGAACTAGTGAAGAGTCTTAGCCGGGTTACTCAAGATGGCACCAGAGTTTTCATGGAGGTAGTACATGTGAATGTAAGCGGGGCTTGCGGGGTCGTCTTTGTGATGACTTCCTGTGGGAAAGGCATCCAGGAACAGGAGCCAGGGTGGGAGTACTTTTGTGGGAAAGCAGATCTAAAGTTAGCTGTGGCATCAAAACAAAGACTGTTGTTCGTGTATGTGAATCCGAGAGCAACAGTAGACTCCACCAGCCCAGCAGGGGAAGGACCAACCCTGTGGCTCACTCTGTCTTGGCTTGGAAAGTTCTGGAAGTCAAGTGAGCGTTTCCACAGTCAGAGGCATTCATACCATGCGGTCTGAGGCCCACTCAAGGCCAGGTACCCCAGCGCTGGGCCCGGCTAGCTTGATGATCCCAGCTTTCAGAAACAGTACTCTTCCGGACACTTGTAGGCGTAACCCTGTAGGATTGGTAGGGACTGAT
Organism: Microtus ochrogaster; assembly: GCF_000317375.1. Taxonomy (NCBI): domain Eukaryota; kingdom Metazoa; phylum Chordata; class Mammalia; order Rodentia; family Cricetidae; genus Microtus; species Microtus ochrogaster. Next base: position 22,130,754 of record NC_022018.1, read on the forward strand.
AATGGTACAAATGAACCCAGGGCTTGACGGAGATGGGGGCTACCTTTTTTTGTTCCTAGTATGATGGTCAGAGCTACAAAAGGCAAGTTTATTTGGGGATTTTTCCCCCTTCCTTCCCTAATAGGAAATGTGATACATTGGGTCAATTTTTTTTTACTTCCAAAAAGAGATGCCTGAATAGTTAGATTGAACTATGGTGCAGCAGGAAAAGTCCAAAGGGAAACAAAGAATAAGACAAGGTTACATGGTTACAGGTTATAACATAGACAGCAGTTTGAAAATCAGTTCTGAATTCGGTTGGATCAACGAGAGGCAGAAAGAATCTAAAATGTAATACATTTGGGGAGCAGAGAGGAATTGTATAGGAGCTGTGAACACCATCAGGAGAGTCTGGTAGTAAGGACCGAGATTAAGTAAAACAGGTTTTACTGTTTAGCTGTGTTCAGTTACTACAATGTACATAATAAGCCTAAGTCCTTTGAGACGGACATACATGGTCAGTGTGGTGGGGAACACTCTGGGTGTTGTATTCAAGCACCTGCAGATGCTTTACAGATCCTATTTCTTTAAAGGAAGATGAGATATGAAGCCCCCAGTCTGGTCTAATGCCCCTACTGGATTCTTTGAGTACATGTAAGAAATTGCCTGTTTCAGCCAGAAGACTCTGTTGTGAGCCAGGTTGGTTTATTTTGTTATATGCAGGTGAGTGTTGAAACTGTTAAAAGCCCAATTTGTTTTCATTCAGTATTAGTTTAGTTCTAAATATAGCAAACCTCATCCAGGTGCTATCAGATGACCAATTACTGCTTAGTTAACTAGGTGTAAAGTCAATCGTTTATTACAAGTTGTGTAAAATGGACTCTAGTTTAATAACGGGGGAAAGATTAGGTTGCTCCTGAAACTGACTGTAGAGCATGTAAAATGATTTTACTGGATTCTGTTCAACGGTAATCAATGAAAAAGATGTATGTTGTAGACAAAGTTGCAGAATTAAAAGAGAAATCTGCTTTTAATTTATTCTTTTTGTATTAAGAATTTGTATAGTACCTTTACATTTTGCAGAACAGTGTTGTCAACACTTATTAAAACATTTTCAAAATGAAAACACCCCAGCTGCCTCTTGGACACTGTTTGTTTCTAAATGACAAATGTGTAGCCATGCTCCAGAATCTGTGTCAGGTGCACTGGGCTCTTTTTCAAAAACAAACATCCTCAGTCTACCCATGGTATTCCCCAAATATATGTGTGTGGGGTGTATGTGACACCCACTCCCCCCACCCCAACACACAGACTCACTCTACAGTCCCTGCCAGCCTGGAACTTACTGTATGTATAGCCCAGGGTGGCTTTAAATTCACACCCATTTTGCCTGCAGCTTGAGTGCTGTTATACACCACACCTAGCTATGCAGGGTATTGTTGGCTTCCAGAAAGAAAGGCAAGCTTGCTGACTTGGTAGAGGCTAGTTTTCTCTTAAATTATCTACCTCTAAATCATACCAATGAAGCAACAGCCTACTGCATTTACAGAAGTCCCCCAATTAAGGCATACGGCTACTGTCTTGCTTCAGCAGACTGCTACAACTGTATCCCTGACCCCTGACCTGACAGATATCTCTTTCCTAGCAGGAAACTAGAAGTCTAGCCTCCAGGAACACCCTGGATGGAAAGCCCTTCCTGATCACTAGAGTAAGGCTAAAGCTTGCCAGCAAGAGTAACAATGCACTAGACGCTGGCCCTGTCTGAAAGGAAACTAAAGGGACAGTGTTGACAACTCCCTCAATTCTGGAACTGCCTCGGAGGCTTCTTAGGAAAAGTATCAGAGCATCCCAAAATAATCTACACTTGAAAAAAAGGCCTCTAGTTATGCATAAAGATGTCAGAAATGAGCCTATGCCCTAAGCTCCATCACATGAAAACAACTGAAACCCAGGAAGATGGCACCGTCTCATGCTTCCTGTTCCTTTTATGAGTGTGTGCGCGCGTGCACACAATCACTCTTCCTCTCTCCTTGCATAATGTCAACAAGATAATCCAGGTTTCTATTTTGAACACAAACACCCTAATCCTGTAGAAAATACTAAAAATATCCAGTCCTTGCCATCCCAGAATATATATTTAAAAAAACACTTACACGAAACTATCCAAAGAGGAGTGTGCAAGACCCACTTGAGGACTGGTGAGCGACAGTGGCCTCCATCAAGGCATTGCAGACTGGCACAGAACCCGTGTCCTCTAAAGCTTAGGTGCTCGTGGATAAGGCCAAGTAGCACCGGATGGGTATCTCAAGAACAAGGGACCTCCACCAGCATGAAGCCAGGAGGAGACTAAGGCAATTCCCAAAGAATTGACACACTAGACAGGAGCTCTCATTCAGACCTTGTTCAAGGAGTTGGCCTCCGAGGGCAGGAAAAGTGGAAGAGGTACTGAGGTATATAATCTGTCTGGTTTACACAAAGCCAAGCTCCCAGCAGAGTCACTTCTACTCAGGCAAGACCAGAAAGGTCTACACTGTAATACTGTTGACAGGTTCAATAAGGACTAGAGGTGCACAAACACACACACACACACACACACACACACACACACACACCTGAGATGACGCCTCATGATGCCAAATGCATAGTTAATTCTCTTTTGTCATTGTATGCAACTTACCAGCAGGCGCTAAATGTAGACAGTGTTCCTTGCTTGACTTGCCTGGTCCTTCATGCTGACCATATTCTCCTTATCTTCACCTCCCTGACCTTGAAGTGTCCCACAGCTCTGTTCTTGGACTCCCTTACTCCTGACAATTACTTTTTTGGAGGCTTCCTGTATTTTCTCATCATTATTACAAAATATCTGAGAGAAACAACCTGAGGGAAGAAGGCTTTATTTGCCTCAGTTTTCGAGACTTCAGTCCCTCATTGCAGGTTAGGTGTGGTGGCAAGTCCTTGTGAGCAAAGGCTCTCGCTTCTTGGCTGACCAGGACGTAAAAGGCAATACTGGAACAAGAGGCAGATCTACACATCAAAGACCACCTCTAGTGAGCTACTTACACACCACCGAGGCTCCACAGCCCAAAAGCTCCGCGACCTCCCAACAGAGCACAACTATCTGGGGACCAAGCATTCAGACACAAGCCTGCTGGGAACACTTCAGATTCAAACAAACTGTTAACACTCACGTCTGACCTCCTGGTTGCTATGCCGCCTTTATGCCGACGACACTAGTCTTCACCCATCCTGGACCTCTTCCCTCAATCTGTGCCTCCTACTGCTGCCTCAGCAGCTAGGTGTTTAACGTGATGATGTACAGCACTGGACTCTTGCCCATCCCCTCCAAATGTGCTCCACTAACGGCCTTCCTTCTCGACTTAGAGCAGATCCATCCTCCCAGAAGTCATCCCTGACTGTTCTTTTTTCTCCCACACCCGCAGTAAACAAAACAGATATGAATGCTCATCCTGGGAGATTTATATTTCATTGTGGGAGATGGGGAGAAAATACAAACTCAATCATTTACCAGAGAGTGACAGGAAAACAGGGACAAAGATTCAGCCAGGACAAAAAGGGCAGCACCATTTCCTCCAGGTCTGGTGAGAAGAAATTCCGGGAAGCTTGCAGATACTGTTCTTAAGATTGCTTCAACTGGTGTCCAAATTCAACTGGTGTGAGAAAAAGGTGAGGCCACCTCACAGTGAGACCGGCAAAAGGGAGTCAGGATACAGTGATCTCAAAAGCACTTGAGGAAACCTGTGAGCCCCAGAATCAGAGAGATTTGGCTCAAAGGGATAGGAGACCCTCTGCCTCCACAAATGTGCAAGGGAGTGCATTTTCCCACACATGTGCGCTTATACTCAGACACATACAAATAAACCAATAACAAAACACTAGAATTTTACAGCAAGTACAAACATTCCGAGTTCCCTCTTCTCTCAAATTCTATGCTCGTAGGAATGCCACTATAATGATACTACTAAACAAGAGAAAAAAGTGACATTAAACTAATGTACTGGGCTGGAGATGGCTCAGTGGCTAAGAGCACTTGCTGCTCTTGCACAGGGCCCAGATTCAGTTCCCAGCACCTATACAGCAGCTCATACCATCTGTAACTCCACTTCTATGGGAGCAGACACCGTTCTGACTTCCAGAGGTGCTACCCAAGTGTGGCATGCCTGTATATGTGCTAGCAAAATAGGAACATAAAACTAAATCTTTCATAAATGTTTAAAAAAATGATATGTGACTTGATTTTTATGGGATCTATCGCATAAAGATAGCTGGAAAGGTTATAGCAATATCCAAGCTGGTCGTCACAAGATTAGGTCTCTTCCATTAACCATTATTTAGCAAAACAGTCAGTCTGGGAGACATACAATTCCCATGTCTAAGAGAATGTATACAGAAAAAAATGCAAGAAAATGGACAGAGCTCAACAGTTAACAACAGACATGAAGTCAGTCTTGATTAGGGTCGTCATAAAGGGCTTTGAAGCTGGGTTGGGTCATCAGGCAAACACGAGTTAAATTCACAGTAGAACACTAAGTTAAAATGAAGGTGACAGAGACACTTCAGATGTGATCAGATGTAGAGAAACCAAACTCTCAAATCCCCAAAGCAGGCATGTGCACTAGTATAAGCTCCATGGGACTCCTTGAAAGGTCTCCTGGAGCTGAATGTTTAAGTACCTTGGTATAGTCTCTACAGAAATTTATATTCAACAAGAAATGCATACAAAGAGTTCATGCAAAGTGGAACAACTCCCACAAATCACAACTACATCAAAGAGTAAATACTAGAAACCTAAACTTCCACTGAACAAGTCAAACATAGGAAGTCAATCAAAGGATATGATCTCCAAATTGGGAAAACACATAAACACAAAACCAAGCAAATCTAGCTTAGCTGAGACTTACTTAACAAAGTACTCAACACTTTCTATCTGCTAAGTTTCATACCAACCGTAAGAGTCAAGTGTTATCTGTGCATTAAAGAGGACTAAACTCTTGTTCTACATCACCAAACAAGCGGTTTCCCTCCTTAGTCAGTGGGTGATTCCTTCTATCAGTAGCTTTCACAATGTATTAGTAAGCCGTCAACTGAGAGCCCACAACCAGAGCGTGTTTTTAAAGAAACACAAGGGCTGAAGATGCTCAGTTGGCAAAAGCACCTGATGTACAATCATGAGGACCCGAGTCTGAATTCCTAATACCCACACAGAAGCTGGACACACACAGTAATGAACCTGTAACTACAGCGCTCCTACAAAAGGATGGGAGCTGGAGAAGAACCCCAGAACCTGTGTGCCAGCTAGCCCAGAGCATGTAGAGGCAAACATGAGATCCAACTGCCTCAAACAAAGTAGAAGATGAGGACTGCCTGAGGTTGTCTTCTGAGATCTTCGCGGGCTGCAACATGTGTGCACACACCCACCCACCACCAACCACCACTACCACCACCAAAACACCAAAAAAATCAACAAAATCCAGACTAGGAACATATCCAACACGGCCAGGCAGTGCTTGTTCCTGTCCTATGCATGTGTGTCTATGATACTGGGCCTTGAAGCATTCACTATTTGCTGTGATTGTCAGAACCACTCCGATCTACAACTTCAACTCCTTCACCTTCACGGGACAGAAAGTCTCCGCCAAGCCCAGGCTGCAACACCCGTAGTCAGAACGTTTTCTGAGTCTTCAAAGGAGAGCACTCCCAGGCCAAAGGCAATTTGGTTTTGGCAGGTTGTAAAACTGCAGCTGCTAGCCTGTGGGAATGACTTAGCTGCCCTGCAGGAAGCTTAGTGAATGAAGCTGAGATCACTAAGTAACACCCAAAAAGAAAATGGAAACTCTGAAGCCAGAGCCACTGCTCTCCTTTGCGTGAAGGTATGCACTAAGCCTGGCCAATGAGGCGGGGCAGGGGTGGCTGACAGTGATTTCAGAGCAGGGCTTAGGGACAGGGAAGAAGCTAAACAAAGAGAAGTGGCCTAGTTAAAATACAGCCATAATCGGCGGGGCACGGATTAGTTCAAGCATGCTGGGTAAAGTACCCCAGTTTAAAATGTGGAAAATACACAAATAGTCAATGTTTTAATAGTAAACTATGTTGGCTATTGTCTAAACCCTTTTTTGTAACGAGCACAACTCCAGAATCTTGGCTGGGTTAGCTCCCACACAGCTGTCGCTGCTAGCCAGCCACACAGCCTCCCTAGCTATTCCGCACCACCAGAACTTGTTTGTAAAATTTCAAAAGACTTTGGGTTATTGTTAACCATTAAAGTTCCAGTGGTTAAAATTGAGTCAGTGCAACTGCAGAGCCTGGGATGAAAACCAGTTGCCACAGCAGTTTCCCAAAGTGACCCTCTGGAGACTGTGCTGGCCTCGGCGCTCCAGACAGCTGGAAACTCTTCCATCAACACACCGTGAGAAAGTGCTTCTCGGCTCAAGATTCCCAATATGATGCCATACCATAAATTTCCAGAGGATAAAGTTATGCTTTCAGGGGATTCGTGGGAGAAGACTGCAGCAGGGAGGCAGTACAATCCATTAAATTATCCGCTCAAGATGCCCAGACAGAAGAAACTTAAAGCTTAACTCGAGATTCCCTTTCAGTCAGGCCTCCCTTCTGTGGTGAGAGGCATTAGTGGGGCTGTGGGCCAGGAAAGGAACTAGACATGAATGTCCAAATCTAAGCCCCACGAAGACTGAGGGAAACCTATCTCATCTTTCCCAGGCTGTTGATTTCCAGAATTCCTTTTCAACAGCAATAACAAAGGTTTGCATCCTGAAATGATTTACTGAGGTCAAACTCCAGAGTGGTTCAAGTACTGAACTAGGTTAAAAAGTGCCAGAAGGAAGGGCTCCAAACTACAAGGCCTACCACTATGGGGCTACTTCCCAGTCCCTGCAGGCGTCATGACAGATTCCCCAGTTCTGTTAGTGACCTCTGCCTGCCTCCTTCTGCTCTCCCAGGACCTCACTCTCCCTCCTACAACATCTCAGCAAGGCCCCTGCTTTATTTCCTTAGTCCCCACCCCCAAACACTAAAATCACTGCTATTCTAGACTGCCCCCTACAGGCTGTTACAATGACAGAAAAAAAATCTGTCAGCTGAGTCTCCAATTACACCGCGTGACGGCAGAAAGCACTGTATAACTGTACTCTGGAACACTAACTTGTGGGTCTCTTCCCCAGCTGGTCACACACAGGACAATCTTCTCTTGATGCTGGGTAGTGGTTCCTCCACAAGGATCCCTCAAACTTGATCTTCAGAGAAAACAACGGACACTAATCTAAAGCAGCATACAACATCCAAAATAGTACATGAACTTTAATGCTTAAGTATAAAAATGGGCTCTGTGTTGGATGGCTTTACCTAGCCACAGGCCAAGTGTTCTGAACACATTTAAGACAGTCTAGATCAAGCTGATTAAGTTACGGACATGAAATGCATTTTCAATGGACTGTGTGTTCACCTATAAGATCAGGACTAATCCTACATTGAGTCAAGGAGCACCTGCATTCATCTCAAAAGAAAAAAGTGTTTTTATTAAATTTGAATACAGAAAATCCCAGTTCTTGTGAATGGAAGGATGGAGAGACAGGAAGAAATATAGTTAATTAGAACTGTGACTGTTTAAAAGGAAAAGTATATCTTTATTGTTTTAAAAAATCTGAAACAAAATATAGAGTATATGCAGAAGTAAAATTTCCATGACTTGAATGAAATATCATTTTCTACATATTCTAGGAGTATCTACATAGCTTCTTTAATTTCAGACATAAAAAACTTTTCTGAAAGCCACATATTTAAACATGCTTCCTTCCACCCAAACTCAGAAAGAGTAAAGTCACATCATAGTCCTGTAGAATACATACTCTCCTCTTAAAACAAAACAAAACAACAAAACCAAAACCAGCCCACAATGATCAAGTTTACGAAGTACTGAAGTCGCATGATACAGTTTCTTCTTCATGTGGAACATTAATAACAGAAAGGAAGACAACATAAAATCACCATGCTGTGACCTGACAGCGATAATAAATAAGTTATTATCCAGTAATAGTTATAATAAGGCATTATCCTGTAATATTCATAAAGACCTTCATAACAAAACCACATGTCACAGGTAGGGACTTGTTGCACATCTCATCAAGGTTTCCCATTGTCAAATAAATCCCCCAAAGTTCTACCCAATTTAATCATAAGAAAAGACTTCTACAGTGTGCGGGGGAGGGGAAGACGAGGACACTGATTCAAACCAAGACAGACACCTACCTCCCTGCAAGTAACTGGCAGAGACTGTCATATCTATGCACAGCCTTGGACCTCAAGAAGCCAAAAGTGGCTTTCACTCTTTCTAAAGAGGGACAGAATAAGCAACTGTGACTAAGCCACCTCCAGCAGCCTCAGGCTCCCATTCTCTGCAACTCTAAACCTGGACCTGGATGCAAGTAAAAACAGGAAAAACTTAATGATTCCACATTTACTACTTGCTGCTAATACAATCATTATTGTTGTTATCACACAAGTACATACTATCCCATCGTAGCCACAGGGCGGGGCCATATTGGCCCTTGGTCTACACTGATATAATATATGCCAGGCAGTAATGATCTCCTGTCCTCCCCCAGTCGCGGGCTCAGCACTTTACTTACACAATAATAACGTGAGGTGTGTACCCTCATCAGTGTCACAGAAGGAAGCCAAAGCCCGGCAAGATGAAAGCACTTGTCCACCGCTGTTGTTAGTGCATGGAGCTGAGAAGCTGCCAGTCCTCGTGTGGCCCCCCAACCTGTCACCTAACAACCCAGTCCTGCCAGCGCTGCAGCAGGGAGTGGGCACAATGACCAAAGGTTGACACTGTAATACCCAGAGCAAGTCCTCATTTGGTGTGATCGGACTGAGGACCGAGTGTGGCATGGCGAAGCCAGGACCTCCGCCCTCTTCGGCTTTCCCATCCGAAGGCTGCCACTCTCAGCTGACCCCAATGTCCATCTCCTCGCCTCACCCGGATGCGCTGGTGTTCGGACGTATGCTGATGGAATTTACTGTCTTTGCTTTCCAACCTTCTATCTATTAATCCTATCTGTCCAGAAAGATGACAAATACTAAAATGTACTCTGCTTAGAAACAAAAGCAAGTCTGAAACACAATAAAAAATAACACTTAACAGTAGCATTTACATTCTATTGCAAGATGACAAAAGTCCACAAAATATTTAAGAACTGTAAAGGAACATTTCAATGGTACCACACTTTTGTTGAAATACAAAAAAATATTTTCTATAAATACTACATAAGAGGAATATGTGGAAATCATGATAATTTACAGAAAGCTTAAACCTGACTTCAAATATTTCTAATTATCTAATGACACATTTTGGGTCCCGGGGAGAAAGGCCATTTCAAACCCCTTGCTGGCTGTTGTCTACACATCTACACTATGGATAACAGCTTTAGGACTTAAGTTTTCAACTGATTAAAATGAAAACAACACACATAAATGTGTTAGAAGTCTAATACCATATGAAAGCCAACACAGACTTGCATCCAATGGCGCTGTCCTGTGGAATTCTTCCTTTGCTGCTGTGGTAAGGCCAGAAGTCCACATGCTGCTTGCCTAGGCTTCTTGCTACACGCACATGTTATGTGCACAGCGTACATACATCTCATAGCGCATTATACTCCACACATTTTGATGGATCCGTAGGAAAGTGCTTTTGGCAAATTGTCATTAACCTCTTCAGTCCCTAAGAACATAAAATAAAGGTTCATTATGACATGAGTGAACTAATTCTACCTGCCTTTCTCTGTAGTACTTAGTCAATGTCCCTACTAAAATAAAGCATCGCCATCAATTCGATTCTGAAGGATTCCTAGATCAATGTTTATTCATAGGCACTGCTTATCATAACTGTCAATGAAGTATGATAGGCATTCTGAGTCGGGGTGGAGAGAAGCATGTTCAAGGATGTGGTTCTCTCAGAAAAGTTTTCCCCATCTCCAGAGTTAAAGAAGCTATAGAAACTACTGGGATAAATAAAAAATGACCTTGTCCATTCAAGTCATGGAAATTTTACATCTATATAACTACAATTTTTTGTTTGAAACTTTTTAAAACAAAAGAAATTAGGAGCAAAGAAACCTGGAAATAATACATTTTTCCATCTATATTTGAATAATGAACACTCAGACAAATGGAGTATTTACAGCAGTAAAAATGCACAACTCTACCACCTAACAATTCAGCCCTCCTCAGACAGGCTCTAAGAATTAAGCCCTAAGTGCCCAGGACAACCACTGCAGGAGATGTTTCTCTTTCAACTTATCCTTTGATCTGACCTTTTAAAATTCTTAGCTGGCCATCAGATTTTAGTAATTTTTCTTGGCTTTCTCATCCACTACTAGGTTAAAAAATGTTTTCCCAACCTGTATACAAATTCTTTGTATCCCTTACAAACAGGCCAAGGATAATGGCAGAAGCTTACAGCAAGCCACCATAGATCTCTCTAGAGAAGAATTTACAATCAGAAAATAATCTTACTAATTATTTAATCAATTTCCAAATTTCCCTGTTTGCAAGAAATGTTAAATGTCTTACTAAAATCTATATAACATTATTGGCTACTCATTAAAACAAGGACAAATAACAGCAGTGTTTAATTTTAATGATTCGTACTAACCCATACCAATTTTTTAACCAAATTATTTTAAGGCTTCTCACTTAAGTTCACAAAAATTAAAACCACGCAGTTCCCATCACAGTAAGAAAAATAATAAAACTTAGATCTAAAATAGTAGCACTGGCTATAAATGAACAGGTAGCACATTGCCTGGTATTTTAGGTTATATTCTTCTCAAATCCACCTTCTTCTCTCTAACTGACATGAAAGGACAGCTTTAAACAAGAGATTCATGACCCAGTGGGAAGAAACTACAGGGCACAGTTATATGAAATAGTAACAGAAGAAAACAGCTGGAAATCTAGGAAGAAAGCATTAAAATAGCATTGGATACCTAAAATTCCATTATTTAGAAATCTTAAACTCTAAATATTCAAACAACTTTATTTTTGCTTTTGTTTTTTTGTCTATAATTTTAGACAGGGTCAAACAAGTTCCCAGGCTGGTCTGGAGCTCACAACATGTTTACTGCTGAGCCCACACCAAGTAACTCTCATAAACTCACTGAAATCATCAAAAACAAACTGAATCAGTTTGTTCCTAGTAGAAACTGCTAACACAGATATCAACTACTGTGAACTGAGCTGTGATCTAATAGACTCAACATCTGAAACATGATGTTGAAACATTCTGAGTCTTTCCCAGATCCAAACATTGGCCATGTTGAGCTCACTAAGAATCAATGTGGAGAGGTTCTCTTTCCACTGATTCCTATGATAAAGAGGCTTCCCAGCAGTGGGAAGGAGAGCACGTAATTTACTTTGCTCCTCATATTTCTCCCACTAGCCAGATATCTGTTTTAGGATAAAGAACTTCAGTTCCATATGATGTGGGATTCCCCTCTGTATGCTATGACTATGTTTTACCATTGGTTAAAAAAGAAGTTGCTTTGGCCTATGGCAGGACAGAATATAGTTAGGCAGGAAAACTAAACAGAATGCAGGGAGAAAGAAGGCAGAGTCAGGCAGACGCCATTTGCTGCCCAAGAAGCAGGATGTGAGATAACAAACCACAAGTCTCGTGGTAAAACATAAAATAACAGAAATGGATTAATTTAAGATGCAAGAGCTAACTAGGAATACACATGAGCTGTTGGCCAGAAGGTGTTATAATTAATGTAGTTTGTGTGATTATTCGGGTCTGGATGGCCAGGAAACAAAAGCACTGTCTCCTTTTAAATCCATACTCCCAACTTCCCCTACTGTTGAGCTCTAATCATAAGTGTGCAAAATTTGAACTGCAGCTATGGAAACACACATGGTATCACTGATTTGGCATCTCTAAGTGTCCTGACAGAATAGATGGAAGAAAGGTGCAGTGAGGAGAGATGAGACACAAGGGCTTCAGTCTGCAGCCAAGTATGTCATCAACTGTTCTGAACAGGAGTCAGGGAACGTTCCCTAACTAGAGCTTCAGACAAGCTGCTCCACGGAGACACATTTATGAGGTGCCTTTACACTCAAGAGTCTAAGAACAGGCACAGTCAAGAGCCCTAAGCAGGGACACTACTATAAATCCTTGTAATAAGGATTGATAGGCTAGCATGGATTTTTAACAGTGTGCCATTCTCAGGACATGGTTTGGGTTTTGTTTTTGTTTTTCCCAAATGGAAACAAGTCTTTTCAGCTAGAGTCCCTTAGCTTACCGTTTCACAGTGCTGTGGGTGGATAAGCAGGACAACAGTGTAACTCATCATACAAGCAAACAGCTAAGAGCCATTGATATTTTAACCGACTTCTAAAAACACAGGGTCTCGTTTGACAGCCCTGGGCACAAATTTGTAATCCTTCTGCCTCAGCCTCCTGTGGACGGATATCTCTACAGTCATATGTGTAATCCTTCTGCCTCAGCCTCCTGTGGACTGATATCTCTATAGTCATACGTGCCACCTGACTTTAAATTCTTATGAAAACATATTTATCTGAACAGCCGTTTTAAGTATTCTTTACTGTATATCAAGCACTATGCTAAACTCTGGAAAAACAAAAACAAAAAACAAGCCAGGAGAAAAACAAGAAAACCCCACCCCAAGTAATAAGGTAAGAAGACAAGATCCATCCATCCAACAGCAGTAAGAGCTGTGGACACAGTGAGGGCTGTTTGTGGCTGGACTTTCCACTCTGACATTAAGAGAACTAATATCATACTGAGCAACATAAGCTGCATTCTAACTACAACAGTGTAGGTGCTGAAGAGAATCAAAGGCAACAAGGACAAACTCAGAGGAGACACTGCAAAAATTCACAGAAGAGAGGTTACTGGTTGTCCAAATGGCCCCTAGAAGAGGACAGTCCCCAGACCTTTCAATATAGAATCATTGAGATTTCAAAGTAGGAAGTTTATAAATTGTGACAGAAAGAGAAAAGGACAATCCTGGGGTCTGAGTTCATGTTGTGTAAAATAGCACAGATGGGCCATAAATTTAAAGTATTCGCCAGCCTCACTCCTTCCTACCCCCAACTCCAGGGCACAGAGGCAAACACTTCCATACCACTTTCTCCTTGAGGATCACCTACTGCCTCTTGACTGTGAAATTAGGAGGATTTAATGGGCTTATGTCATGCCCACTGGCCCATGCATGTATACACACTACATATTTTCTTACCCATCCTCCCTAAATCACAGTTATCAGAAATGTCACACATGCGTCCTTTAGTGGTATTATGATGACCACTCCTTTTGTAGGTCTGTTCCCCTTTAAAGTTCATCGCTTCCATTTTGTGCTGGGATCGTCCAGTCCCTCTGTTCCATTCTGTTCCCTGTCATGTACTGCAACTGCCAGGACATCCCTCACCTTCAGCCTTGGAATTCCTCTCACCTTGCTCTACGCTTGATTGCAATTCCTGGATTGTGTGGTTTGTTTCCCTCATTTTAGTGGAGGCTATCCTCAGACAGAAGTAGCACATTACCTATCCTCAGACAGAAGTAGCACATTACCTATCCTCAGACAGAAGTAGCACACTACCAACAGAGGGAAGACAGTCCAGCTCAAACCTAACCCCATGTCTTACTAGCATGGGATTGAGAACATGCCTGTCTGTCTCAGGGCCGCACGTGTCAAAGACAAATGGCAGTATCATCCTCGTTCTGTTGCCTTCTGGAAGCACTGTGAAAACTGTAATTAAGACTTCAGGGCTCTATGTCAAAGGTCACATTTGTGAAGCCTTGCCTGCCAGAAATGTCATTACCCTAACTCCACCTGACTGAGAATTCAGGAAACTGAGCTGGAATTCACTTCCTTTATAATTGAAGGGACTTCACTCCACCCTAGTTTAGGCACTCCTCACGGAAAGAGGCACAGTGAGACTAACTCCTGAAATGCTGTGAGTGATCTGCTTTGCTCCAATCTGGGGGAGATTTCACTCATATGGCCGTCAGGTATTTATTGTGGAGGTTGATCTGGCCTATTTCCTCTCAAGCCTGTGGTTGAAGCTGAGATCTGGTGGGGTAAACACCTACTGTTTCCTACCATCTGAGCTGCTGAAAGCAGCACTGCACACTGCAGTTTATATCAGCATGCCAGTGTTCCATGGTATTAAAGGGCAGCACTGTGTAAAATGCCAGTGTGTTTTCTTCTGAAAATGCAGTGTAAAATACACCACCGGAAAGTACCGCATGGGTGGGAGGTTCTTACCGTGCAACAACTTGCCACTTAAAAATTACCTCAGCCAAGACTTGACTGTAAATGTGTCATGTATAATCTGAGTACTAACATATGAAGAATACTCACCAATAACTATACTGTGGTGTATACAATGTGTAAGTCAAGCTGTGATCACCTACCGGAGGAATGAAAGTTCATATTATACTAATTTTGGCACAAGATGAGCATATTGGAAATATATAAATAATATAAATATATAAAATGTTCCACAAGGGTGGGCAATGCTATTACAGATAAAATAGCCAAAACCTGAGATAAAATGTTGAGATACCAAAAAATTCATGAATTTAAGATTACTGAAAACTTGCCAACAGGGTCTTTAGGACATGTGTGATGGCAAGAGCTTTCTAGGATGACCATCTGTGTGACGAGTGCAGGAAGGATACCAACAGGAAGCAGAGCAAAAACTTGAACTGATAATCTAATGGGCAGGTCCAAGGACTTCACAAAGGGTTAGCAGAGCTCAGGGCCAACAAGGGGATAGTACAAGACCCTACAGTTGGCAATCTTGAGACTGTGGCCAGGTCATACTCTAAAAAGGCAAGAGAAGAGACACAGCCACTTGTTTGTGTGTTTGGAGACAGCCACTTGGGGGAAGCAAAGGCCTGAGGCAGAGGGATGCAGCAGGAACTCTGTAGAGAAAACACATCTGAAACTTGTCCCACTACAAAATAACCCCAGTTCCTTCAAACCTGCCCCATGGAAGCCCCAGGGAGAAGGAACCGGCCAGTGCTCACAGAGCAAGGTAGGAGGCCATCTGGGAGGAGGACTACAGAGGAGGTGCTGTTACTTTTCTTCTCGGCCTCCTTCTGTCTTTTCATCAACACTGCCAGAAGGCCTCTAGAAATGACCAAATTATAGTCTCTAAATAATCAAGTTTCTATAATTTGTGTAAAAGAAGCTTTTTCCAAATCTGGTCCAAAGGTTTCCTCTGTATTTGGAGGAATGAACCATTCTGGAAGTTACCACCAGCAATCTAAACCTAACAAGCAGACTTAGGTGAGCTAATAAGCTACACAGCTTTTGTTTGATCTGCCCGGTGAGAAAACTCCCCGTGGTGTATTTAATCTTGTGAAGAACAGAGCACTTCAAACAGCATCCACAGTTTACAGAGGATGGAGTCAGACTCAGCAAACGCCTCCTGGATTGTTCTCCACATTTCCTAAAACATGTTATGCTAGTATTTCAAATAAAAATAAGAATCATCTCACACATTCTAAGTTTCCATTTATATGACGTTCAGTCACAGGCGAAACTAGGAAAGACTTTTAAATCAAGAGTAGCACTAACTAGGGGGTTGGAGAGATGGCGTAGTGGTTAAGAGGACCCATGGGGCTACTCTTGCAGAGGGCCCATTTTTGGATCCTAGTATCCACATGACAGCTCACAATTGGAACTCATAGACATAAATTATAAATAAATAAATCTTTTAAAAAGAAGAGCAGCACTGACTGATGGGAAGAGGGGACCAGGTACAAGGCATGAAGGAATGGGCTGAACGTTCTAGGAACATTCTGGACCCAATCTTAATTTTTTGTTTATCTGGGTTTTTTGTTTTGTTTTGTTTTTCGAGAAAGGGTTTCTCTATTTAACAACTCTGGCTGTCCTGGAACTCACTCTGTAGACAAGGCTGGCCTTGAGCTGTCAATCTTAATTTTTAATAAGGTACATTATCCAGAATCACTGGGCTGTAGGATTAAGGTTATATATTTTAAACAATACAGCATTTCTTGAGGTGTATTTTAAAAGAAGTAATTATCAAATGATTTTGCATGGTCTCCTTATCAATATCTTCATGCAGAAAAAAATGGATTATACATTTGCCAGGGGTCACAAACTGATCTATAAAACCACCTTATTCTTAACACTGTCTCCGAAATGCAGCCTTTGGCTGCTGGTGAAGTTCACAGGAAGCACAAACCTAAGATACTTAGTAACTGATCCTAAAAAAAAATAAAATAAAGGTTTGTCACACCATGATTTGAACTTCAGGCAACACCCTGATTTTTTTGTTGTTGTTGTTTTGTTTTGTTTTTCGAGACAGGATTTCTCTGTAGCTTTGGGGCATGTCCTGGAACTAGCTCTAGTAGACCAGGCTGGCCTTGAACTCAAAGAGATCAGCCTGCCTCTGCCTCCTGAATGCTGGGATTAAAGGCATGTTTTTTATTTATGAGTGCTTTGTCTGCAGGTATGTCTGCATGCCAGAAGAGGGCATCAGATCCCATTACAGATGGTAGGGAGCCAGCATGTAGTTGCTGGGAATTGGAATCAGGACCTTAGGAAGAACAGTCAGTGTTTTTTAACCACTGAGCAATCTCTCCAGCCCACATCCCCTTTTAAATTTTATTTGTATAGTAGTTTTACTTAAGTGCCACGACAACAAACCTAAAAGTTTTCCCAGAGGAACTATCTTAAACAACGAAAGAACCAAAGAATATTGTTACAAAGAAAGGTTGGAAGAAGAACAGGTCATTACACAGCTTTAAAATAAACCAGAAATCTTCTTAAATAAATAATATATACACATAGATATAGATACAGAAAGCTGTATATAGAGATAGATGTGTATGTGTATATATATTTAAAAAGAAAAGAAGTCTAGGAGGAAGCAGAAACCACACCATTGTCTACAACAAGAAATGCTGTCTTTAAAATTATTTAACTGTATGAACTTTTAAGCATCATAATGAGCATGACTAGCAAATTTAATCCTTAGAAATTATATTTAATTGTCAAAGGAAAAAAAAACACTCTTTTTTAACTCAAAGCTTTTGCCTTTACTATAGTCATCGGTGGTTATTAAGAAATGAAAATGAAGCCAGTGCGATGTTCAGCAGGCAAGGGCACTGAACATTGCAGCCAAGTCTAATGGCCTGAGTTAGACCCCTGGAACCCACATAAAGGCAGAAGGAAAGAATACTCTGACCTTTAAAGGGCACCACTGCACATGCCACCCACCCCACATACATACACACAATAAAAGCATAATGTCATTCTAAAACTTAAAGAATAAAAATGTCCTTGAATTTACCCAAGTGTATTTGAACTCTGTAAACTGCAAAATTCACAGTGGGGAGTCAGGTTGAAATGTCTTTAAATGCTAATGTACGCGAATAAGGCATAAAGTATGCCACAAAATTAACATTCAGCACTTGGAACTAAAATACAAACAAAGATAATTCATGAATATGGTAATAACTGTGCTCTGGCACCTCATCTGAATCACTTTATGCTTTTAAGCAAATTTTAAGTAAACTTCCAAAGCTCATCTTCAAGTTTAAGAACTGCCACCCGGCAAGTTGTTGCACACAATCTGGGATTTGTGACAGTTTGCCAAAGCTAGATAGAGTTGATTTTGTTTTTTATTCACATAGAGTTTTCAGAAAAGTTTAGCTCAGTGCAAACAAGTTTGTATGAGGCATGCATAACTTCAAGAAAACTATAAATACTTCAGACTTGATAAAACATAATTAAAAAATATTTTCATATGCCACTTAGATATAATGACACAGACTGAAACAAGACTTCACTTTCCATATCTTCTTAGATGAGCATACACTAAATCCACATTGCAAGTCCCATTATTATAAATAACACTCTAAATTCGTTGTCTTCGCTAAACTCCCAAGTTTTCTCTTATGAACTCATTTGATGTATTTTTTAAAAAGCAAGCGGGATATGGTTCATATCAATAACTCAAGCACTCAGGAAGTGGAGGTAGTGTGTTTGAAGCTGGCCTGGACTACACAAAGCAAAGCAAATTCAAACAGTTTTATTTCAGTGTTAAAAAAAGCTAAAAGCATAATGATTTCCCTTCTTTCCATCATGTATCAAAGTCACTGGTGTCATTCACCATGAAGCTGTCATAAATGCAAGTGCTCATCAGCACCGAACTTCCCTCCATCCTCCTGTGTACGCCCTACTCACTGTGCGCACGTCCCCTTGTGTGGGGCTGTAGTCTCACACTTCCAGCTACCTTTAGTCAACGGTTATCATGGCTTCTTTCACAGGATCAGCAGAAGCTCAACAGTAGCCTTCACCATTTACTCACCATGACATCGAATAAATCACCAACCTCACCTCATCTTCTTTTTTTTTCTTATATCATTTCTTTTTTTTAATTTATTTATTTAATTAAGGATTTCTGCCTCCTCCCCGCCACCTCACCTCATCTTCTTATGCAGAAACGATACTTCACATTATCCCAGAGGGCAGAGTACCACACTGTTTCCAGGGAGGCCATGATCACATAACTTTCAGTACAGAATATGGTTACAACTGTTCCTTTTATAATCAGTTACTAACAACCTCCCTCTTCTGCTCCTCCTCCAATTATAAACTATCTCTCCTACTTCCTCCTATGTATTCTGTTTCTCTGAGACATATCTCCCCCCTGTCCTTTATTCCAAGCTGGCTCAGAACATGACTATCCCAACTCCACCTATTGAGTGCTGGGGTTACAGCTGTATGTCTCCATGTCTAGCTTGTGTTGTTAATTTCTTACTCAGCCTAATTAATAAACTGAATTTTATCATAGTTGAAATATGTATGTGGGCTGTGCAGTAGTATATGTAGGGTTCAGTATTATCTAATGTTTCAGGTATCCACAGGAGGCTGTTGAACACACTCCACACAAATAAGGGAACTAACATAATCCTTTTCTTACATTTTAGATTTTAGGTTTGGAGAATTAATGTTAGAGCAGGGCCTTCAAGATGGCTTGATAAAAGCAATTGCTGTGCAAGTCCGATGACCTGAGCTCTGTTCTCAGAACCCACACAAATGCAGAGAGAACTAACTCCACAAAGTTGTCCTCTGACCTCTACAGGCATGCCACGGCACGTGTGTGCGCATACACTCACACTCACACCCATACTCACAAATAACTTTAAAAAAAAAAAAAGATTGTCAGAGCAAATCTTGTCCCTTAAAGCTGCTTACCTGAATGTATTTTCGCTGGGTTTCATCGTTTAAAACATGTGCAACATGCTTGGAAAAAATCTTTTCCCTGCCAGTTCTGGCATGGATACCAACCATAGTGACACCAATAGGCCAAGGAGCATTCCCAATGGCCATCTGCAGGTACGCATCATTCGCCTGGAAATCAGAGAGACAAAAAACATATAATCTTTATTTCAAGTATTGCATAGCCCTTCCTGGCATACTTTTTATCTACCTCCTGATGAAAATATTGTGTTCCATTACTCAAATCAAGACATTCAAGCATGGGATGACTTACTGCCCTGCCCAGAAATACAAAATGCCTGTGGAAAGAGAAGCCAATGCTAAGCATGCAAGAAAAACAAACAACCCTTTCAAGCCTTTGTGCACTGGAAAGTAATGCATTTCAGACTGGAATAGCAGGCAGCTGAGTTGACACGCTAACAGAAACTCTGTTTTAGATCCAGTCTTCACCGATGTGGCTGGAAGGCAGACAAAAGTAGCTAGCCTTTCACCATCCACCTGCAGTGACACAGCACAGCACAGAGCACTATGGGGCTCTGGAAGCAGTATGTATGGACGGGGGTGCTCTATCTGCTGGGATGGATAAACAGACAGGACACAGGTTTACAAGTCAAACGGCTGAAGCATGGTTAGCATGAGAACAGCATTTTTTCACTTTGATCCCCAAATTCCCCACCCCAAGTCTCCCACCTGCCAAGAGCCTTAAAACAAAAGCTATGAAAAGTCAAGACAGAAACCAGTAAGACAAATGGCTTGATTTTACAGTCAGGTCTGCTAGCTGTGAGAAAGGAGGGGAAAACAGAACAAAGAGCAAGTAACTTCTAAAAGATCTCCAAGGACTTCAAGAAGGCTTCAGATATCCTATCAAAATTCCAACTGTGTGGTGTGTAAAGTGGGTGAAAACACAGCACCACAGTGAACTGGGAGATCACCATGCACCCTAGAGAGAGCGGCAACCTGTTCTGCGACGCATTTTAGAGTTTAATTTTATAGAGAATTCTGCTTTTTTTTTAATTACTGGCTCTCATGTGTAACTTCAAAACAGGTCTTTTAACTAATAAATCTTCCAATTTTCAGTTTCTCTGAAATTTCAAAGAGAATTTTCCAGCACATTATTAAAACTGGTTCTTTCTGTCATTTATACAAAACAAGGTCTCACCTGGTTTTGATATACACCATGAGAATAAAATAATGGAAAATGTATCGACATTACAATGTTTTCTGTCATCATGGAGGCCCTGGCCATGTGTTACCATGCAGTCATTCTTATTAAATATCATGGAACTGGGAGGGGGAATATGATCAAAATATGTATGAAACTCTCAAAGAACTAAAATTTTAAAAAGACACGCAATTAACAGGAACTAAGAATGAAATAGAAATGTTTTCACTGAAACAACTGGCTTCATTAAGAGTAAAATCACTTCAGTAAGCCAATGCTCTCATCCAGAAAACAGCAGCCCTCCCCCCCTCACCCGAGAACGCCAGCAGCCCCGTCTTCCCTCTCTAGCGCTCCAGGATCACTGCTATTCAAAGAAACCTTCGCTCTAGGCTTTTTGGGAGGCTCAGCCATTAGCAGCCTGTCCTCACTATTGTCTCATGGGTAGCCAGAGCCCTTCTCTCCCTTCTACCAACTAACGTCCCTCCAGCGTCCCCTTCCAAACCCTCTTCAAAAGTCCTGGACTCTAGGGTGCTTTCCCCAGCATCTACCCCAGAAGCAGTCACAAGTGAAAACCCTGGAGTGAATGAGAGCGGCCCTCCCCAGCAGGCCTCTGCACTACCACAGTGTTGTAAGGGTGGAGACGAGTCTGGGCAGCCTTCCAGGCACATTTCCCACAGAAACGACTACAAAGCACAGGTGAAGTCCGCTGACTCAGCAGTACGGTAGTCCAGCTATATTACAGATTAAGTGGGCTTCTGTGGCAGTCTGAAGAGCCTTGTTCCTAGGGGAGGATTCATTCCATGCCATAATCAACTATTTATACACGGAAATTTAATCCCACCATAAAAGAACACTGCCTGTGTACAGCACATGCTCTGAGGAACCTTTTAACCCAGTTTTGCAATGACTAAGAAAATACAGTTGTGGTTTGAAGTTTGTTACTCAATGCCAAGAGAAGAAAAAGGCTTTTTTCCTACTAGCTTGCTTCAGACTCATTCTTAAATGTACTATGCACGATCTTTCCCATTCCAAATACCCATTACATTATGACATAACTTAGATAATGGTCACAACAGCTGCAACACACAGTCTAAGAATTTACCTTTACATACTCTCTCTGCAACATGAACTTTATAATATCTGTTATTGATTCTTTAATATCAGCAGGAAGATTCTGAAAAAGAAAAAACATAACTAGTTTTGGAAGCTACTAAATGTAGTGAAAACTACTTACTCTAAATCTATATACTGATTAAATAAAGAAAAACAAGCTGGGTGGTGGCACTGCACGCCTTCATTCCCAGTACCCGGAAGTAGAGGAAGTGGATCTCTGTAAATTTGAGGCCGGCCTGGTCTATAAGAACTAGTTCCAGGACAGCTAGGACTGTTACACAGAGAAACCCTGTCTTGAAAAACCAAAAAAGAAAAAAGACAATCATGTGCTAATGAAGTACTTTCCAGAAGCCTCACCCTTTTCCGGAGCTTCCTGAAGAGCGGCCTGAGGTAGGACTCGGTCTGCTTCTGGGTAGCACTGTTCAGTTTGCCCTGCACGCTGCGTTTCACATAATCCTCTCTGGCATTCAATTCTTTAGCCCAAACGCCAAGAAGAAACTGTTGACAGAAAAAGTTAAGGCTGCAACGCCACCCAGTGGTTTGGGTAGAATAGCTCCCTAACAGAGCGAAGGTATACAATCACTCTTTGAAGACGATCCCGCTGATTAAATTGTCATCAAGTAAGATTTAATTAACAGCTGTTTGACGTGTTTCAAAGTAGAAACACCCCCAGTTCATATATCACAACATGTGAAGATGGTCCGTTTCTTCAAAAGAGAGCCGTCGAATTCCTTAACACTGTATTTCACTTGTACTCACTACACATAGTTCAACTGACCTAGATGTATCATCTATACCTGCGTTTCTCAACCAGGGGGTCTCAACAGGGGTTTATCAGGTATTTATGATTCATAATAGCAACAAAATTAAAGTTATGAAGTAGTAACAAAAATAATTTTACAGTTGGGGTCAACACAACATGAGGTTACATCATTAGGAAGGC
Source organism: Microtus ochrogaster (assembly GCF_000317375.1). Lineage (NCBI taxonomy): Eukaryota > Metazoa > Chordata > Mammalia > Rodentia > Cricetidae > Microtus > Microtus ochrogaster. The sequence continues at coordinate 22,153,267 of NC_022018.1, forward strand.
TGAGAACCATAGATCTATATTATACACATTTTGGTATTTGATCAATATTTGAAGTATGTTATATATTACTTGGACTTTCTACCTACAGAAAACAGAAAGTTCAACTAAAAAAGCCCACCAACACACCCAACTAATGGTAAAGGAAGAAAAAAAAGGAACAAACATAAAACTATGATCCACACTTCTCACCCTGGAAAGCAGCCCCAGGCTTGGGCTTAGCTGCATTCTCTTTACAGAGCAGGTGACAGTGAAGGTGATGCATTCAGACATGAGGACAGACCATCAAAGAGGAAAGCTGCGCGCTGCTGCCCACACTGTCTAGTTCTATACTGTGTCCTAAGTATATTCTAGAACCTGGACAACTAAAATGTTGTATTCAAAACATAAGTACCTTAGCTGGGTAGTTACGGCACACACCTTTAATCAACCACTTGGGAGGCAGAGGCAGGAGGATTCCCTTGAATTCCAGGCCAGCCTGGTCTACAGAACAAGTTCCAGAACTGTTGTGGAATAATCCTCTTATATACTATAAAGATTTGTCACTCAAATTGACTTAATAAAACGCGGACTGGCCAGTAGTCAGGCAGGAAGCATAGGCAGGGCGACCAAATTAAAGATGACAGGAGGGGCTGGAGAGATGGCTCAGCGGTTAAGAGCATTGCCTGCTCTTCCAAAGGTCCTGAGTTCAATTCCCAACAACCACATGGTGGCTCACAACCATCTGTAATGAGGTTGGGTGCCCTCTTCCAGCCTGTAGGTATACATGCAGACAGAATATTGTATATTGTATATATAATAAGTAAATAAATAAATATTTAAAAACAGGAAAGAGAAGGGCAGAGTCAGGAGACACAGGCTGGATGCAGAGGGAGCAAGATGGGAACGCCATAATGAGAAAGGGTACTGCCACATGGCAGAGCAAAAATAAGGAATATGGGTTAACTTAAAATGTAAGAGCTAGTTAATAATAAGTCTGAGCTAGTGGGTCAAGCATTTATAAATAATATTAAGCCTCTGTGCGGTATTTGGGAAGCGGCTGCCCATCACTTGGGACTGAGCAGTTGAGACAGAAAACTTGCGCCAACAAAGAACAGTCAGGACTACACAGAGAAACCTTGTCTTGAAAAAAAAAACATAAATACTTTAATAACAAACTAAGTAAAATAAAAATGTAAATACAAATAAAAACACTCTTTGCATTAAATCTCCCGGTATGTGAACAAATATTTAAATGGATTTAGGATTTGACCACACTCTACCTAGATAACTACAAAGAAATGCTGACAGCAAGTACAGAACTAGTAAGTCAGCAAAAATAAGCAACTAGACACAGAACTCAAGAAATGAACCTTGCTGAAACATTAAATCTGTTTACCTTTGCATTGTCAATGCCCTTCCCCCACCCTCCCATAATAGCCACTGGATCACCTCGGTGGCACTTCTCTCTAGGGTACTTACAGGGGACAGGAGACCTCACTCTACTGCAGAGATCATTTTACGACTTTGAAGGAAAGTACCATAAAGAAGGTAAACACTCATTAACCACTGTATAGATAGCGAGAGAGGCTCCAGCGGCACAGCCAATTAGCGCCAGGTACTTACACAACAAGTACAAATGTTGACAGTTACCCTGCCTGAAATATATCCTCAAATGTAAGACTGCTTCTTACATGTCCACAGTGCATTCCTTCCCTAAGTACATACCTTTAGGAACTTGGTGATGATGTCCATGTCCTTATGATCGTCACCTTTCCCTAAGGACTCCCCCAGGGCCTGAAGAGAAAGAATAATTGTTCTGCTCACTACCACAGAGCCGTTTTTCAGAGGTGTATGAGAGTGTGTGCATGACCAACAACAGATTAAAAGAGGCTTATCACACATATTGGTCAATTTTTATTTTAGAATTTGTTGAAACTTATAGACAAGTCATGCCCAAAAAAACCTGCTGCATGTTTCTATTTGGAGACTGTGCTGCCTTTTATGAATTGGAAAGATAAGAAGAGTCAGCAAGAAGGCTCAGTGGGTAAAGGCAACAGGTGTCTGACGAGGCAAGCCTGACAACCTGAGTTCAAGTCTCAGAACCCAATAAAGGTGGACAGAGAGAATCCAGTCCACACCACACAGTGGCAGGTGACCCCTGCCAAACATGCACACACCATATATGCCCACAATGATAGTTCAAAACATCGTAAAGGCTTTCATTATTTTTTGCTACGTATCTCTGTTTGGATATGTGCATGAGAGCAGGTGTTCACAGAGACCAGAGCTCAACAAGGGTGCTGGGAACCACACTTGCAAGAGCAGTGCACAGTATTCTTAACAGCTGAGCCACCTTGCTGGCCCCAATTTTGTAAATTTAATATAAAATATCAGTGACTGTTAACAGATATGGGCATTTTTCCCAGGCAGGTAAAAATGGCCTAACGTCAGATTGTGCTGGTAGTGACAACACCCTGTGGATGTGGATTATAAGCCACTCAATTATATACTTTATTTGGGTAAACTGTATAGGCTGCAAATATCTTAAGATTGGGAAGGAGGGAAGGAGCCTGACTGACAGTGATTGCTCAGTCCAGTCATTTAGGCAAAAGTTACAAACCACCTTAGCAAGTGATGGGAGGGGAAGGACAGTCAAAGGACAACCTTCTCAGCCATGATCTCTAGTGAGATCACTACAGGTCCCGGAGCCAGAAACTAAGAAAACAGAAATAACAGCTTATGTTGTATTCAAGAAAAAAAACCTGTAAGCTGTATTTGTTACATGCTAGTCACTAACATGAGGCAATATTGTTTCTTCATAAAAACTACACATATTCTACATGCAACACAGTGACAAAATCAGTGCTGGGTAATGGCAGCAACACAAGGCACAACCCCTCATGTGCTGCTAGTAGGGTTATGTACTGGGACACCATGCCAGAGAGCAGCTTGGCTGTACACAGACAAATTAAATATGTGTTTAAGCTCCACGATTCTGCTTCAGTCCTTGTCTGTGGCTAAGAAGGAGCTGAGAACAGCCAAGCTGTCCACTATAACAAGGACACTAAAATACAGGAATGCCAATTTGAATTTAGCCAATTCAAAGAAAAAAAAACACGCATGGATCTTAACAGTATGCAATAAGATAAAGATTACACAACACGGTTATCACGTTATCTGTGCATAAAAACTGCGGTCTTTAAAGAGCGCCATAGCAAGTGAAAGGACACACATCAAACATTTCAATGATGATTTCTAGCGGCGGGAAGTACAGACACGTAAGTGAATGAGAAAAAGAAAAACAGAGACCTAAACCAACAAAGCGCCTTCAACGACACTGTGCTGGAACCCTGCTCCCGAGGAGGAAGAGACGCGGGAAACAGCCTGGGCTGGGGTAGAGATTACCTCTAATTCTTCAATGGTGGTGTTTTCTTCATGAACTTTCAAGTCATTCTGTGTGTCCTCCTCCCCAGGTTCCTGACCACCCACAATCTCATTCAAGTACTGCTGGTCAATCTTGTCCAAAGCTGCTTTCAGATCATTCCTTAAGCCCTACAGAAGGTGAGAACCAGAAGAGCGCCTGTCAGGAAACGTCACTGGGTGTGATCTGTGATCTTCCACTGATATCAAGTACAATCCAAGCTGAGACGCGGCTCAGTCAGCAGAGTGCTTGCCTAGCATGCACAAAGCTCCCCAGTACCCTAGACACGAGTCATGACAGGTAGAAGCAGGAGGACCAGATGAGTCTTGAACAGCCTGGGCTACATGAGAACTTGTCTCAACTTCCCCTCCCAAATCTCACCCTGAAAAGTACACTGCATGTTAAGAGCTTGTCAAAACTAGGGACTCAAACAAATCAATGCAATATACTGACACTAGTATCACTCAAAAGTTAATTATGATAAACATATTTAAAACAATGTATTTTAAAACAGCATTATCCAGTCTAATGCTAGAAAAAATGAAAACATACATGAGTTACAAATCTAAAAATTTGTATCATTAATGCACTATGTTCTAATAACAAAGCTCCCCCCCTCCCCTGTAGCTACTCCCCACTCCATCTCCTCTATGGAGGACAGCAGGCCCTCAGAAGACAACAGCCAAACAGGACAGGGCAAAAAGCAAAGAGAGAGGGCAAAGACCCTCTCATGTGGAGGCTAGAAGGGGCCCAAGGGAAGGGAGGAGTCCCAGGAACAGGCAAAGAAGTCGGAGATCCACCCGCTCCCACTGCGGTGGATCCCCACAAAAACACCAAGCAAGAGTCCACTGTGTCAATCCATTCTCTCGTTTGTTTTGAAGAATGATGCTAGTTTACTTGAAGCACAATTTCAGAACAATGGCATGCTTGTATTACTATGCAATATTTATTTGAAGATTCTTGTAATTTGTTTTTTGCAACCTTATAATGGCTTTAATAAGAAAAATTATTGATTGAGCCTCATATTTTTAGTGATTTTATTGTTCGAATAATGCACACAGGTTTGTTTCTTAATGTAAGAAAAAGACAGCTTTTATCACGATATATTAAAATAATTTCTACTTTGGTCCCACAAATGTTTTAAATATTTGATTTTATACTACACAAGAATCATCTTCATCTAAGACAAGCTGAGAACAATTTGTTTCGCCGTGTACACACCCTTTGTTAATGGTAGATTTTGGTGTAAGAATTCACAGGTGAGCAGAAAAGAAAATTCATAAATACTTCAGTGAAATGCCATTGGGCATGTAGTTCCTTCCTTTGGCTCATTCCCCAGACCGTCTTCCATAGGATGACACTAACTGGATGCTGTATGAAGTACTGTTTATACCTGTTGAATTTCTACCTTCTCAAATTGTGGATGGGTCAATCACGAAAATCTTATAATTTACTATGTTATAAAGTATGAGTGAATAAGCAACTCGATTTTTAATTATTACAATGTAGCCAAAATATAAGACTGTTAAATTAATCTTAATCTATTAGTTTATCACATAGTTTTTCATATAACACAGGACAGAAAGTTTGCTAGAATTAATGAATAATAAATCATAATTTTGATATTTAATTTATTTATTAATTTTTGAACTCCTAGACATTATTGGAAGAATACTATAATTCAGAGCAAGTACAAATGTGCTTTATATTTTGGCGGAGGAGATTAAACAAGAGGAATAGAAAACAGTATATACCATTAGTACTTCAAGTAAGATAAACCTTGCTAGCTGTTTAGTTTAATTTTATAAGTGGTACTACTATGTTTCATTGTCTTGTCAGTGCATGCAGGATATTTAACAATTTCACCCAAATATCACATTGCATTTATTTGCTAATATTTTGTTTGGGTTGCTGGTATGCATGACATTTTATAATGAGGTTTAATGCATGCTTATACTGAAGTATATATAGAAACATACATGGTTACCCGCCTATTACTTTGAGAATTAGAAATATCAACATTCAGTGTGCTCTTATAGCATTGCTATTTTTTAAAAATACAAATTATATTGCTGTATCAACAAAAACAAGAATTTTGTATCATTTAAAATATAAATTATTCTAAGAAAAGACAGACAGACGGACGGACACTGGGTCTCATTAGAAGTCCCCAATCCATTTTACCATGTCCTATACACGTCAAACCTCATTTCAACTACTCTTGAACTCCTTTACATCAATGGAATAAACCTGCTGTCTCTTTAAACTTAGGCTCTAAACTTGTTTCTATCAAAGTATCAAGTTCCACATCCAGTGTATTTCCTGGCTTGGGTATTTAACTAAAAAGAGAAAGGGGTCGGCTCCTTAAGCACTGGCTGTGAGGTGAGAACGGAAGATGCCATGCGGTAGTGGCTGAGAACAAAAGTGATTGGTTCAGACCTATGCTGTGTGTGAGTCATCAGAACTTACTTTTATTAGCTGCAACATTTGTAAACTAGGAATAATTCCTCCCACTATATAGACTCCTTACAAGAAGTAGTTGTTGCTTTTTTTATTTAACTTTACAGTGTGCTAGGACTGTTCCCAAAGCCTTGCAAAATACAAAGTTCCTTCAAAGAGTTAATAAATGCACAGTGTAATTTCATCAGCTACTGTAGCACGGTAAGAACCTGAAAGATGTCAGACTCTTAAGGTTGTTATACTAGACGTGTCGGAACATTTCCTACCACCATCTCATCAACACAGAGAAACACTCAATGCTATTACTTTTAATTTAGCAAACACTGACTACTTGCTCTATGTAATGTACAGGACCAGGTTCCAAATGGTTACCTCATTTAATTCTCAAAACACCCCGGTGAGCCGGAGGTCCCACTGTCTCTGTTTCAGAAGCAGGACTGGAAAAGGTTAGAAGACTTGCCGCTGGTCCACAGCTAACCACTCCACTTCAGGAATAGAATCCATACCCTTATCCCTATCTGCCGTCCTCAACCTTCACAAGTGAGGCCTCAGCCACAAATACAAAAACAGAACAGCCCCTGACCTCCAGGATGGGCTACGCATGCACAGAACTCTGGCATCAGTGAAATACACTACGTGTGCCAGCAGAGATTTATTGTAGGAACACAGAGAAGGAGCAACTAATTCTGATGGGGACTGCGGATAAGTTAAAAAAAAAAAAAGGAGGGAATTCTTGCATTGTGTCTAGAAGAACAGAGGACTATCTCCAGACACATTTTGGAGAGAGCCTCAGCAAGCACATCATTATAGACACAGAAGTCTACAAACATCCCAGGGACTGAGTACCACAGGGCTGATTGGCACTGCTAGGATGCACCACAGAAAGTGGTGTGGAAAGGAGGAAAGCAGACAGGAAGCACAAACTAGCAAACAAAACACGTGGAACAAGACCACCAGCCGGCCCCAGCTACCCCACTGCTCTGACTGAGACTCCAAGCCAGCAACCACTTCTATCTGAAGTCACTTCTGTCATGAAGACCTTAGGCAAGGGTCCGCCTAGCCTAGCCCATGAATTGTCAGAACTGAGTTTGTCTAGTGTCATTAAAGTTATAAATAACCAGGAAAGACTTGATATTAATAATTGCTTCACAGCACCAAGTTTTGGGACAGTCTGTTACACAGCCACAAACAACCACATACCTTTCAGTAATTAACAGTTAGTGAATAAAACATTAACGAAGCCCCAGAAGAGCTGAACAAGCACAACCCTAACTGACACGTGTAGACCCAAACAGCCAAAGCAAAGCCGCATCCTTTCAGGAGCCCACAGAAGAGAGCAGATGCTGAGCACAAGCATGGCCACAGCCTCCATGTAAAATCTACTACAACGGCTACTTCTAGAGGAAGACACAGAGCATCTCTTCAAGTCCTTGGCATATACAAAGAATTCTCAAACAGAACACAAAACCAACAACCATAAGAAAAATTTAAAAATTACATTTCAAAAAACAGTCAACTGTGACTTCATCAAAATTTAAAACTTCTGCTCAGCAACACTTCATTAAAAACATAAGTAATGCACAGGCTAGGAAGAAATAACTCCAAAGGGCTTATACACAGCACATATAAGCAACTCCTCATTAATAAAAAGACATTAGCCAGGTGGTGGTGGCTCATGCCTTGAAACCCAGCACTCATCTACAAGCTAGTTCCAGGAGTCAGGACCATCTTACAGAGAAACCTGTCTCAAAAAACCAAAAGACGGATGGATGATGGATGGATGGATGGATGGATGGATGGATGGATGGATGGATGATAAACCAAATAAATAGATGTTGATAAAAGACAAATAATTCAATTAAAAACTGAACAAGGGGATTTAATAAACCTGTGACGGTTAATCTTGTTGATGGACTTTATGGAAACAAATCTCTGAGTACAGCTATGATTATCTAGACTGGGTTAAGTGAGGCTGGAACCCACACAGCCCATGGCCTGTGGTCCCAAACAGAACAAAGAAAAAGAGGCAAACACCAGCACAGCACACATCCCTCTGTTCCTGACTGTGTGTGCAATGTGACCGATGGCCTCCTGCCCAACTGAACTATATCCCTCGAAAGTGCCACCAAAATAATTAACCTTAAGCTGCTTGTGTTAGGCGCTATGTCATAGTAATGACACAGCACAGACACTGTACAAAGGAAGGTAAGTATGAAAAGATTCTCATTCATCTTCAGTCACTAGGGACATGAGATTTTACACACACGAGAGGATGGGGAACAATACCATACGCTGATCTTCAGAAATGCCTGGCACTTCTTACACAGCACACGTTCAGTCTCACCATTGAGTAACGCTGCTTGTAGCTAGGACTAGTACTGAGAGGGGGAGAGCTCTCACCCCTCCACGAGTCACTGCATGTGCATCAGGGTAGTTCTATTCACAGCAGCCCAAAGCTAAAAATGAGCACCCATAACTAAGCATAACTGTCCTCCAAAGCAAACATAGCACTTTAAAAAAGTCATGCAGAGCAAAAGAAACTAGATAGCCACTGTTGGGTCTCTCCATATGAAACACTAAAAATGAAAATACAAAAGCAGGAAGCAAAACTCAATTCACGGTATCTTAATTCAGAAAGGTCCTGCCTGTGAGCAGAGACGGGACACAGGCATTGGGTGATAAATATATTCTTTATCCTTATATGCTCACTTGTATTTGTTAAAATAGACCGAATGCAATGCTTAAGTTACACTTCCCTTAAAAACAGTTATTTCAGCAGCACTAAGCAGACACTATTTCCTCCTATTCGCCTTCAATAGTGCGGTCAGTCAGATCTCACTCTGCCACAGCTCCCGCAGTACCGCCCATACCCACACTGTTCCCATACTCGCCTACGATAACACAATCCGTTGAAGCCCATCTACTCCAGCTTACGTGGTGCCGTTCTGTCTGTAGCTTTGACTTCTCACCTTGTTAACTTCAGGTGTAAGAATCTCTATCTTTCTTAAACGTTGGAAAGCATCATAATCGGTTTCTCCAAACAGTCTAATTGGTTCTCCTCTTTCTCTCAGTCTTCTGATGACCTATGAAAATACACAAAGGAGACTTCAAAGAGGGAAAAAATTAAACTTCTCAAAACAATTTGCATATACGTATCTTAAAATGAAATCTAAGTTTATAAGTATATATAATTACCCAAATAAATGTTTCTAAGTGAAATATAAAGTCCTTCAATTTTTTAAAATGTATTTGCGAGGGCGGACAACCATGAAGCATGTGCAGAGGACTCAGTTCTCTCTGTCCACCGCGTGGGTCCCAAGGAACCAACTGAGGCTGTGAGGCTCCACAAGCAAGCACGCTCAGAGTCAGTACGACAGTTCCAAGATCCCTCAAGCAAATTTTAATCATCTATCTCATAACAGATATTTGTGAATGAAAGGGGAAAATACTTTAAATAAAACACTATTTTGACTCAAATATCCCATATTTATTTTATAAAAAAATTCCTATCAAGTCGTCTGACATATGAATGTATAATGCAAATCTAAAGCAAGCCCTTAATATAAGCATCCAGTTTATACAGACACACAGACACCCATACACTTGTCAGAACATAGCATAAAGGACACACTGTTGGCCCTCAACTCATGTGATTATGACTGCTTAGGCCATTCTAAAAGCATGTGTGGATACATACTTTAGTGTTCAAATACTATTTTGAAATATAGATTGTTTAAAAAAGCAAAAATCTGGTCAGGTGGTGGCGCACACCTTTAATCCCAGCACTTGGGATCCAAGGCAGAGGCAGGCGGATCTCTGTGAGTTCCGGGCTAGCATGATCTACAGGAGCTAGTGCCAGGACAGACTCCAAAGCTACACAGAAACCCTGTGTCAAAAAACAAAAACAAAAAAGCAAAAATCTGTATTTGTTTTTCCAGGATTTATACAACAGACATGCTGTATGTTATAATGACACTTTAAGCAACAAGCAGTTTAGGTCCTGTCTTAGGTAGGGGAATATGCGCAGGAGGTCAGTCACAAAAGAAAAACACGACAATGGGGGGAGGACAGTAAGAGCAGAATAAGGGTAGGCACTGCGATCCCACAGTCAAACTCAGATCCTGTCCTCACGTGAGAAATGACTTGTGATTACAACGGCCACATGTAATACAGTATGGGAACTATGTCAGATCTTGACCTGGCTGATAGCTACATGGGTTTTGTTTTGTAATTAGTCAATACACTGCATATACACATATTCTATGCTTTGAGTAAATATTTCACTTAAAAACAAGAAACAAAATATGCAATCAGGAAAATAAAGGTTTATCTAAATTAAAAAATAAAATAAAAATCATGAAGAACTTTATCTGGATAAACTTTCAAATCTCCTCTAGCTTTCATATGGTAGCTTCAAGAGTCAGGCTACACTTCCTCGAAGGCCTCCTTCCTTCTCTGTGGTGTCCATCCTAAGCACGTGAATGAGGACTGAAATATAACCTCCCAGTGCACATTCGCCTTCCTCACTGCCTTTCCATTCAGCCCTAACCACAATTAGACACAAAAACACGCACACATATTTATAAGGCATCACAAAAATGAAAGATCACTGAGTCAGAAATTTAAAGAACCTAAAATATAAAAAAAATTGAGTTTACATTACACCATTACCAAATGGAAACTATTAACAACAAAGCAAGCAACTATAAAATATGCAATACTTACGACATCTATTTAAGTAGGGAATTCCCATCTATCTGGAATTATATGACAGTAGTTATGCCTAAAGGCAGAGAATAAACTATCTGTCCTCAAAAAATGTATAAGAATTCTATCATTCTAGAGACAGAGACCCACATTGGAGCACTGGACTGAGCTCCCAAGGTCCTAATGAGGAGCAGAAGGAGGGAGAACATGGCAAGGAAGTCAGGACCGCGAGGGGTGCACCCACCCACTGAGACAGTGGGGCTGATCTACTGGGAGCTCACCAAGGCCAGCTGGACTGGGACTGAAAACACATGGGAAAAAACCAGACTCTCTGAATATGGTGGACAATGAGGGATGATGAGAAGCTAAGGACAATGGCACTGGGTTTTGATCCTACTGCATGTACTGGCTTTGTGGGAGCCTAGCCTGTTTGGATGCTCACCTTCCTAGACCTGGATGGAGGGGGGAGGGCCTTGGACTGCCCACAGGGCAGGGAACCCT